>NW_027522370.1:0-374096 GCF_052094955.1 Ictidomys tridecemlineatus
GAGTTCTGGGGACTTGCACACAGGTCAAGCCTTCATTATCCACTAAAGAAATAATTTAATAATTCACATGGACTTTCTTCAGTGAATTTAACTGACCTCATCATGTTCTACTCAGGAGTAGGGACAAATACTATGAATTTACATACTGAGCCTAGACCTCGTATGAGTCTTAGAAAGAAATATCCACACACAAATTGGAAAATTTAAATAGAATTAAAATAATTTCTCTACAAGAAAAAAAATGACTGGTTATCAATGAAGCCTCTGAAACCAAGAGACATGAATTATTTTTGCCAGGCACTAAACCAGGTAGAAAGGTCAGAATGCTAGATTGTTTTATGCACTGTAGAGACTGTACATTTGAGAGACCCATCAGCAGTGTATAAGTGTGCCTTTTCCCCCCACATCCTTGCCAACAGTTATTGATTTTGTTCTTAATAGTTGCCATTCTGACTGGAGTCAGATGAAATCATAGAGTAGTTTTGATTTGCATTTCTCTAATTGGTAGAGATGTTGAGCATTTTTCATATATTTGTTGATTGTGTATAATTTTCTGAGAGGTGTCTTGGTTTATAGCAACCTTTTCTTTCTGTGTGTCTATTTCTACCTTTGGAATGGAAATACTTACTCTCTGCCACTGAATAATGGATATACATAAGTTGATTTTGATTTCCACAAAGGCTGACAAAAAAGAGTTTGAGTCCCAGAAGAGACTTTGGACTTGAAGTTTGGGGAAATGTTGGAACTGTTCAGATTTGTATCTCCAGTGTGTCCTGGAGATACACTGAATGTATTTTCCATGGTGAGATGTTCATAGCCTTTTGGGGATCATGCTGGGCATGTGAAATTTTAGAATTTGGAGTATCTCAAAAGCTGAAGTGAGGTAATGCAGGAATGTTCAGAGGTGAAATTATTACATTATGAGATGGGTACCAATCTATGAACAAATCCATTGGGTGGATTAATAATTTGAAAGTACTGGGTAGTAAATGGATAAATTTGGGAATGTCTGGAAGAAGTAGGTCACTGGGGGCATGTCCTTAGAGATTATGTTTTGTCACTTGGTCCTCCTTTCTTTCTGCGTCATAGCAGCCATGAGTTTAGAGGCTTCCTAAAAAATTCCCTTTTTCCATGATGTTCAGACTCACCTCATGACCGGAGCAATGGAGCTGGCTTCCCATAGTTGAGACCTCTGAAACATGAGGTGTACTGCATCACCTTGGGTCACAGCACAGCAGCCAGCCCAACACAGACTGAGATCTCTGAGAAATGTGGTCCTAGGCAACAGCAAGAATATTGGGTCCCCTAAATATGATTCAGAAATAAAGATATATGTATTATTTTTTAGAATATAAGGGACTTCATCCCAATCAAAATGTCCTTATTTTGCCTGAAGCTAATATCAAAAAGTTAGGCACCATGACTGGTCCTGATTTCTGTTGGACTGTTCCTTCCACACACCATTCTATTGGTTTTCTAAAATTATAATATGCTGGAAATTATTGAGAAAACCTGAGTTGAGCAGTTCAGGAGTAATCGATGTCTGTTTTGATTGGGTAATTGATAAATCCAGATGACTACCTCATGTCAAACAGAAGCCATACAGATATTATTTGGAGTCATGTGGTATAAACATCTAAATAACCAATAAGAAAGCAGCCCCAGAATAACACTCTGAAGAGATGAGAATCATTTGGTGGAAAAAGAAGCATTGCAGAGTCCCGAGGAGCTCTACACTCAGACTAGCAGTGGACATTGGGTCTTGCTCCCTTTCCTGGGGGCCTTCCTCTGACCAACCAGACTTGTCCCCAAGCCCTTTCTCCATCATACTTTCCAGCCAGAAGTCACAATAGGTGAACTCAATAGTGCGCCTTTGGTCTCCAGAGGAGTAGTTGTCCCAGCTGAGCTCCTTTGGTCTTGTCACTAGTGTCCAGTCAGATCTCACCAGCTGACCTGAATGGTCAGTCTTCTTAGCAAGCATGATTAGGGCCAGGCCATCTGGCCCTTTTGGACCATCAAGCATTCCTGACACACAATGCTTTGGCTCCATTGCAGGATCACCAAGCTGCTCCAGGAGCTGCCATCATAGCTGTCCCCAGGCTGTTCCACCACGATCACCATCCTCCCAGGCCTGGTTCAGCTGCCTCACAGGCCTTCTCCTGCAGGTGCTGCCCTCCTCTTGGGATCCTGCCGCTGGTGTCCTGGGGTACCTCCCTCATAAAGCCAGTGCTGTCCTACACCAACTCGCAGATGTTTGGACCACCCAGAACAGTAAGGGTCCCTTCCTGCTTGCTGCAGACCAGTACACCCACCTTTACCAGTTGAGCAAGTCCATCAGGCTGTGCAGACCATGATATCCACCCAACCCCCTATCCCTCATTCAGAGGAAACAGAGCTGACAATCAAAGAGCAGCCTGAAGAATTAGTGGTCCACCAGGAGGAGGAGGAGATTTCCTGAAAGAAGAGAAAGGCAGGAGGATCTGGAACTGGGTGCCCTGAGAATAGAGGAAGAAATATTAGTAAGGCCTCAGGAGACCCAGGGAGAACTCAGTTCTCTGGAACCCAACCTGTGCCTGGGGAAGGAAACACCTTTCAAGAGAAGACCCAGGACATTTCCAAGATCTTCCATGTGGGGGACCTGTCATCTGCAGCTCCCACAGACCTGCTGCAGGAGGGCTGCCCATGGCTCAGGCTAATGCAGAGGCAGCAGTGCTGCCAGAGCCAGACCCCAGCTGCTCCTCACTTCCAGACAAGGGGCCCAAAGTAAGGCTGGAGAAACACTATCTGCCCAGATCTCCAGGCTCCCAGGGCTCAAAGCAAGGTAATACATGGACAGAAGCATTTCTGTGGTCCATCAGAGAGCTGTCCTCCAGCCAGAGCTTCTACCTGGAGGTCCAAAAAGAAGCCAATGTCTATGGCCCTGCCAATGTGGCTGCCCTGCTATCAAGATGGTCTGCTGCCACCTGCAAAGAGGCCTCTCTAGTGCCTAGAGAAAGACACAGGCACCCTGCTGACAGAGGTTCCAGGTGCAAAAAAGAAGTCTGAGGTAAAATGAAGAACTTGGAGGGTAGAAAAGAAGCTATGGAGGACTCTACCACCAGACTGCCTGTTTATTCTTGTGCCCGACCTGGGGCCCATAGTGAGACTACTAACACAATGACACCACACACAGAACCCTCCCCCATCCCAACCATCCTTGCCAACAGGCAGTTGGAATTCCAGCCTGCTGGGCCCCTGAACCTATCCATCCCTCCACCTTCCCCTTCAGCTAATAAAGATGAGGGGGAAATCCCAACTTCCATTCCTCTGCCTCTTCCCACTACACCTCCTTCTCCCTTCAGCCCCAATCCCCATGTTGGAGTTACCCCTAATGTGTGTCACCCAACCACACAACTGTCAAGACCTGTGATACCTCCAAGTTCACACCTCCCCACACCTAATACCCAGGTTCCTTTCCCCTCCAATCCTACCTCTTCCAGAACGGAATCCCCAACCCCCATGTGTATTGATCCTCCTCCTCCTCCTTTTTATCCTCCTCTTTCTCCATTTCCTCCTCATCCACCTCCCCCTCTTCCCCCTCCTCCTCCTCCTGCCTCTCTTCCTCCTCTTCCTCCTTCTTCCCCTTCTACCCCTCCTCTCCCTCCCCCTCCCATTCCCCACCCTATTCTTCTTCCTTCTCTCCCTCTTCTCCCTCCTCCTCTTCCTCCCCCTCCCTCTCCTCCTCCTTTTCCTCCTACTCTTACTTTTTCTCCTCTTCCTCTTTCCTGTATTCCTCCTCCTCCCCTTCCCATTTTCTCCTCCTCCTCCCCCTCCTCCTCCTTTTCCTCCTCTTTCTTCTTCTTATCCTCCCCCTCCTCCCCCTCTTCTTCCTCATCCACCTCCTATTCCTTCTCCAACAACTCCTTTTCCTGCTCCTCCTCCTCTTCCTAATGTTCCCTCTCCTTTGGCTCCTCCTCCTGCTGTTCCTCTTCCTCCTCCTCCTCATTCCTTCCCAAGACCCACTCCTGTCCCTTTTATCCACAACCCCAATACCTAGGGCCAGCTCTCCAATAGGAGTGTCCCTCCAACCCTCATAGCCATGTCATCGGCTCACCTTTTCCAGAATCCCACTGTGCTGCCTGAGGACATGGCATGGACACTACTTCCTCTTCCATGGCTATCATTTTCTCATCTTCTGCATCTAGTGGCAGCTCTGGCCCACACAGCAAAGTCCATGGTCGTAGGCAGCACAGGCAGCCAGCAATGGGGCCAGTCCTCCCAGGCCCCCCAAATCTTCAGTTCTCCCAACCCAACCCCAATCTGTCCCATCCATTGTCCCACCACCCACCCCTCAGCCTGCATCTGGGAACCCTGCTGGACAGCAAAAAGCCTCTCTTCCCAATGCCCCCATGGTTACCATGCTGCCAGTGAAGGACCACTCACCAGCCTCCATCCTGGCACAGAGGACCTCTGCACCACCAACCTCCCAGGCTGCCAGTGAAGAGCCCATGGATACAACCCCTCCTTTGAAGGCTGTCATGTACTAGTCACCTCCTGCCTGCCAAGTTCTTAGACTGACTCAATTTGGTAAGCATGGCAGACACGTTGACAGCTATTTCTATATTGTAGGTCTGGTGCCACATATTTGGGGTTTGATTTCTGCTTGCTATGTCTTCCCAATGTTACTGTTGAGGTAAAATGCACTTTACAAATGTTGGCTTTAGACATAATAGCTGAAGATGTAATCACCATTGAAGCAGCACATATGTGTACACACACACACACACACACACACACACACACACACACACACAGAAATGCCACAGTCTTTGTCTCTAAATTTCAGAAGTAAGCAAATTGAAAATTTTCTACAACTATAAAGGAGACTAAAGAGATATGACAAGTGTGTGAACTGTGGGAGCCTGGACTCAAATCAAGCATGGAGAATGACAACAGGCAACTACCAAATTGGGCTGTAGACTAGAGGAAAGTATTGTGTCAATGTTAGTTTCCTGAATTCAGAAATTTTCCAGGGTTATGGGAGAGAATGTGCTGTCCTGGACAATTCACAGCAGAGTAAAGGCATTAAGTGTCCAGGGGTATGAGACACAAATACTCTTCTCAAACTGTTTAGAAATGTTGAATTAGGGAAAGAGGCAAGATAAAGTACATATGGCAAAATGAGAAAAGTCTGTGACTCCTCCTAGAAATTCCAAATAACTCTCATGTACAGGCAGTTTCAGTGTTCTTCCCTCCCCCACTAGGAAGAAAACTTTTGCATTCATTTTCAAATACACAGACTTCAATAATTCACATGTATATATGAATATTTCAACTATTATTATATAGACCTGTCTCCCCCATTAATGATATGTTAAAATCTTTAAAAGCTGTTGCTCATCAAGATTGATTCAACAATATTGGTTATATCAATTAGAAAAGGCCTTATAAAAATTTTATTAACAGTCTTATGATCTTTCTAAAGTTTGAAAATCCTGAAGAATGAAAAGAAAACATCTAAAATGAATATAAAGAGTGTATAACAGTGGATTGGAACTGATGTAAGAATGAATGCATTTTGTGATTTACATTGAAAGCAGGATTGGGCTTTACAGGAGGAAATGTGATCCTGCCAGAAACAGGGCAACAATGAAGTTATGTAAGTTATAAACAGTTTTATAGAACCATGACTTTGACCATGAAACTGTTCCATGATGCGTGCCCTAATGAGAACCCTGAGGTGCCCATTTCCATGACTCTGTACTCTATGCTTTGCTTTGCTTTACATTCTCTATATTGAGCTGGAGTAGAGCAGCTTTCTATTTCTCAAAAACATTAAATTTAATCTCAATAGAAGGAAGACCTTTCTAACATGTGGGACATGAGGAGTCACATTGGTTCTGGCCTTGTGATCCTCAGGTGGGGTGTTTGTCCTTGGGGAGAATCAGTATTCAGGGTCAGTACCAAGGAGCAGAGAACTCAGCCCATCACAGGTTGAAAGCAGAGCTCTGCAGCACCAAGTCAGCTAACCATTGGTGAATTAGGCTAAGGCTTGTTGAATTTTGTTGATACTTGCCCTCAACTAGCTTTGAACTAAGAATAAATATACCTGAGCAGCTAGCTCTGACAGAGGGCAAGATGGAAGCATCCAATAGAGAATACTATGATCCAATGTTCTTTTCCCTGGAAGTGTCTTTCTTACTCTGATTTTTCTACTCCTTCCCATTTGCAGGCCCCACATCCTTTGCCACAGCAATGAACTCACCACCTGGACTGGCCCATCAGGGAACTCAAACTTCCCCAAAGTAACAAAGGATTCAAGGTGGAGATGTGTTCCATATGGAGACCATTCAGGTCCTGCAGTGGCTGACCACTGTGAAAGAGAATCTCTCTCCATCTGAGATCAAGAACTAAACAAGCCAGATACATGTGCTTCCCTGTGTGGTTTCTGTGAATGGGAACAGGAGAACGCAACATGGCTGCATTTCCTCTCATGGTGGTGCTAGTCACCTACTAGTCTGCTGTTAGTAAGGCTAGGCAATCTCTGCATCTCAGCTGTTTCCTTCTTGTCCAATAAATAAAGACCATCCCTGCTCAGGAAATGGAGTGTGGGTTTGGAGTTTCTAACCCTTGGGACAGCTTCCATTACCATGACCTAGAAGGTGACTGAACTTTCAAGAGCCAGACTGGATTTCCACACAACCTTGTTCTGACATTTGTTCAATCAAGCATTGATGCACGAGTTAGTTCCATGTCACAAAGTTGGATGACATCTACCATTAAGCTTTAATTTTGAAAGACAAAATATGTCAGTTGGGCAAAGTCTTTCCTACAATGCCATTGGCAGGCCAGACTTCTCTTACTTGATGGAATACGCCACGTAGAATCTCTATCCCAGTTCCTAAAATTTAGTAGCTCATGTGAAAATATTTCTCCTTTACTTATTTTTTTTAAGCAGACAAAAATATTTCAATTGTTAACTAATCATAGGAATTCTTCTGGTATCTCCCTCATAATTGTTTATTTTGTATTTTTTAATTTTTTTAGGGATGTCATTATTTTATTATGCAGCCAAACAATTTGGCCCATCACAGAAGAGTCTTTGTGCAAGAATGTTACATTTAGTGGTCTTTGGTATTTTGTCTTTGATTAGTCATATAAAAATGATAGCTTTACACAATTTAAAAAATTTGTTCTCATGGTTGCATTTAATAATTTTGCAGCTTGATTATAACTTAAGTATTTAGACAGATGACATGAGATTCCTTAATACCCCTGCTCCAGACTCAGTAAGTGAGAGGTGTTGCAGTCAGCGTGGTGTGTGCATGTGTCTGTGCAATGCCAGGGTACCCAGGGGGCATGTGTGTTTGTGGGAAAAGGTGAGGGGAAGAGGGGGAGTACAGGATTTTATTTCTCTGGTTATTCATTTATTGTCACAAAATAATGTGTCACATCACATTCTGTTATATTGCTTTGTTCTTTGTTCTGACTTTTCTACATAGCCACATGGAATATTCATTTCAGTGGTACATATACAGTTAGAAGGGGTTTTCCTCCTTTGCTCCACAGCTTTTGATGGACTGTATTTACCAGATGCTGATTCTCCAGGACTGGTATGGTCTTTGAAGGGAAATGTTAGCTCTTCGGGACTATGGGAGGGACAGTGTAGCTTATTCCTCCAGAAGTCTGTAATCAGTCTCCTTCTGAAATCTTTTGTGCTTTCATTTAAGAATAGATAATGATATGAATGTGATATGATACATCTGTTTTTTTAATAAAAGAAAAATTAATTCAGCCAGTTTTTAGAAGTTGGCTGTTGGAAATTTTATGTTTAAAATTGAGGTGCAGTGAAGTGGAATTTAGTTGTTAAGTGTGGTGATGCTAGGGAGACTTACTTTGTCAATAAATCATTAAGTAATACTTTTCAAATATAAAAAGAACATTTTTGAGGTGCTTGGGTCTCTGTGAGAGTGTAACAGTTTAAACACATGGTAATTCCTTCAGCAAGTATTTATCAAATATGTGATATATACTTGGCACTGATCTAAGTACTATTAATCTATCAGTGGGACAGAATCATTAAACTTTCTGCACTTGATAACAGAAATATGATATATTTTACAGAGAAAAGCAAAAAAATGAATATGTATATAAACACACACATATATACACACATTTTTAATTTATTGTATATGCATATACACATATGTATATATACATGTATATTTAAATATGAGGTTGATTTGAAACTGATTGGAACCTCTGTGCACATACATGTGGGTCTTGATTACTATTCTTTTGAGTAGTTTGGTTTTCCTTCATTTTTACCTAGTGGTAAGAAAGCTGGAGTATTCTTTCCTGGCTGCTTGTGTTGGGGAGTGGGAAGGAAAAGGGGGTTGGGACACTAACACTATTTGACTGTGTACCCCTGTCTCCAGCACTGAACTTGACTTCAGCCTTCAGCTTGCTTTGAGTTCTCGCATACTCTGGTTCAGTTTCCTCAAATGGTAAATCTCCATTCAATCGCTTGCAATGCCTGCCTTGCAGTTTGTGGCTATAAAAGAAATATCTGAGGTTCTAACTGCTTCTGAAATTAACTTGCAACCAATTCTCTTATTTTTAGTTTTATTCTTTAGCCTCTACCTTCAGTGGTACTTGGTGCTTCCAATCTCTAAACTTTTGTGCAGTTCTGGGGCCAGCATCGCTTTGCTTCTTGTTGGGGAGATGAAGAGGAGGAGGAGGAGGGAGCACATAAAAACTAGTCAGCAACACACATAGATCAGGGGACAATGGTCAGCCACATGCTGAGAATACAGAATGTCTTGGTTTAAATCCTTTCTTTCTACCTTTTTGCCCTTGGGTAAGTTACTTAACTTCTCTGAATGTCAGTTTCCATATCTATACAATGGAAATAATCCAAGTTCCCAGAGATTACAAACAGGGATCTCGGGTCCTCACTGAAGTAGGAACAGGGAAGAGTGAGAACTCTGTGGAGCATTTAAAAAATTAGACCAGTTTTTATTGATGATGTGGGAAGGTGTTAATAGAAATGAATAAAAGAATAGCTACCATCAGTGAAGTGTGTGCTCAATTTGGAGGGATCCAGGCACCATTTTCACAATGTTAGCACCACTTAGAGGAGAGGTGGATTAAATGGCCTGCAGAGGGCAAAGGAGTGTTGAGGTGGACCTGGTGAGAGCAGATTCTACACACAAAGGGACCTCCCCAGAGTCCCTCCTGACTGTCCAGCTATACCATCCACCTCTGCAAGCACCCATCCAACAAGCGGTAAAAATCACTTCTTAAGTAAATTTGTAGTTTTTTGTTGTTGGTTAATTATGGGGGAAGATGAAAAGAGAAGGATGAACTCTTTTCCTCATAATTATTTTAAATTACTACAACAAGTGCTTCTGTCAGCTCAGTGACAGTGCCATCATCGTTTTTAAACCAGATCACCCTGTAGGTAAGTGGGCTACACCTTCAAGTTGCAGATGTACACTAGACTGAGGACAATGATGAGAACTGCAGGTACTGAACCCAAATGTCCTCAGAGGTCAACTGACAGTCACTGCTCATTTGAGATTAAGAGCTGTCATGCACTGCAGATTCATGCTACGCACCCTGCCAACTCTGCAATGGAGGAGTGAAGGTTTCCAGCACCTACGATGCTGGGCAAACTCTGTACAAGACAACTAGAGTTGGGTGCTATTGTATGTTACAGGCAGAGCAGCACGGATCATCAGGCTGAGCAGCACAATCCATGTGCCTCAGGATTTTGGCACAGAGGTAGTCGACCTCTGTGAAAGAGTGAAAGAGTGGTCTTTCACTCTTAATATGTCATATGTGAGGAACTAACAGACGAGACAATCACAGGGATCTTTGGACTATGACAAGAGTTGAAGATGCTCATAGAATGGTTTTATTTTGTGTTACTTCTGAACCACTCCCAATTCACCTACACTTTCACATTTTTCACTTTCATATATCTTCTAAATGTGTTAGGGATGATGTTCAGATAAAGTTGTACCCTACCTGCTTTTTATTGGTTATAGGTTTAGGACTCTATTTAGCTCAACTGTCTGGTATCAAAGTTCCTCAGGTACATTCCCACTGTGCAGATATCACCACCATCCAACACTCACTACTTTTTATTGCTACTCCTTTTCCTTCCTCTGACATGATGCTTCTCCAAGAAGGTACTGTTTAACTGTACTTAGAGTTCTGGGGACTTTCATACAGGTCAAGCCTTCATTATCCACTAAAAAAATAATTAAATAATTCACATGGACTTACTTCAGTGAATTTAACTGACCTGATCATGTTTTTCTCAGGAGTAGGGACAATTACTATTAGTTTACACACCGAGCCTAGACCTCATATGAGTCTTAGAAAAAAATATCCACAAAAATTGGAAAATTTAAGTAGGATTAAGTAAAATATTACAAGAAAAAAATGGTTATCAATGAAGCAGTTGAAACTGAGAGATGTGAATAATTTCTGACAGACGAAACCAGGAAGAATGGTCACACTGGTACATTGTTCTATGCATTGTGCACCAAATTGGTCATTAAAAGTTCCTGACTAGTGATGATTGTGTGGTTTGCTATTTGCCAGGTACTATAAAGCATCCTCTCTGCCCTCTCAGCAGCCAACATTCTAAATTAAAAATGCTCATATTTCTTCAGGTGGAAAGCTAATTGGAAAGTCAGTGCTCTTAGTAAAAATAAAATCCTAAATGATAACCTAGTTTTATGAACATATGAATGGTATTTATCTCTCATCTCATCACCCTAATATTTCAGATTGCTTAAAAAATAATATAAAATACAATTTGATAACATATGTTAAAGGAGGAGGAAAAAGCAAAACTAAGGATAGAAACATAAACAAGGAGTAGAAAGAGGTCACTATGTAAATGCCTGCCATAATGCCATTGACCTTGTTCTGAATAAACTTAGGGTCAATTGAAGGTAATTTTTGTTTGATTACTTTTCAGGTTTTATTTTTATTCTAATTTTTTATACATGACAGTAGTGTCCATTACAGTTCATTTTGCACATATATAGAGAACACATTTTTTCATAACTCTGGTTGTATACAAAGTATATCCACAACATTCGTGTCTTCACACATGTACTTAGGGTAATGATATCCATCTCATTCCACCGTCATTTTCTAGGTTCCCTCTCTTTCCCTCCCACCCCTCTACCCAGTCTTGAGTTCATCTAATACTCCCATGCTCCCCCTCCAAACCCAACTATGAATCAGTCTCCTCATATCAGAGAATATATTTCACATTTGGTATTTTGTGGATTGGCTTACTTCACTTATCATTATATTCTACAACTCCACCCATTCACCTGCAAATGCCATTATTATGTTCTCTTTTATTGCTGAGTAGTATTCCATTGTGTACATATTCCACATTTTCTGTATCCATTTATCTACGGAAGGGCAATGAGTTTGGTTCCACAGTTTAGCTACTGTGAATTGTGCTGCTAGAAACATTGATGTGGCTCTATCCCTGTAGTATGATGCTTTTAAGTCCTTTGGGCATAGACAAGGAGTGGGAGAGCTGGGTCAAATAGTGATTCCATTCCTAGTTTTCCAAGGATTTTCCATATTGCTTTTCATATTGTCTACACCTAATCAGAGTCCCATGAATAATGTATGAATGTGCCTTTTTCCTACATCCTCGATGACACTTATTGTTGTTAGTATTCTTAATTGCTGCCATTCTGACTGGAGTGAGATAAATCTTTTTTTTTTGAAATGAAGGTTTTAATTTTTATTTTCCTTCTTTTTTTTTTCCTTTGCTTACAAAAGGACACTGTAAGCTAGTCATTGAAACTCTCATGGGCAGCATACCTACACATTGCCATTTGAACTTACTGAGAGCACAGTAAGACAAGAGGGTGAGCAGAGGCATGATTGAAACCAGAATGCCCTTTAGTCTCATCTCCCACCATCTGTAATCAAGAAGCAGAGGGTGAGACCTGGCAAAGCCACACAGCCATTCTACAGCCAGCCAGCCAGCCAGCTGGCTTTGAACATTCTCAGCATTTTTTCCTCCAAACATGCCACTCAGAGCAAGAAAAGTGAACTCCTGCCAATGACTGTTCATTAATGATGACAGATGGCCCGGTGCCCAGCACAGAGGTTGGCTTAGAGAGACTATTCTTCTCCCAGGATGAGTAATGGTAAAAGGTACTCAGATAAGTGCATATAACCATGTGAGTCTAAGTAGTAAAATACATTGTTTTGCCTTCTGTTTATTTGCAATCTATTTTATACTGACAATTCAACACTCATGAACCTAAAACTCAACAGAATCCTAAGGAAAAAGACAAAATATAGTTTCCAGAAGAAAAAAAAAAGTGTTCACATGTGCATGTTCATAAAGAAAATTGACAGGTTGTCTGTCATCTTTCTTACAAGCTTGCTAAAAAATTTTGTAAGAAATGGGTAAGGAACAATGCAAGGATTCCATATACATTATTTTCAATAACCAGGAACATGAACAGAAATTGAAAATTTACTGGAAAATCCTACTGACTGCAGTGAGGAAAATCTGTAGTAAATGTAACTGTCTTCCTAAAAAAATACTCAGAAGAATGAGCTGGATAATTATGATAATTAATAAAAATGATTTGGTAAAATGGCCAGATATAAGGTAACATTTAAAAATGAGTAACTATCCATATTCTAAGAATAATAAATGGAAATGGATACTGGTGAATAGTTCCTATGCCAGTATTAGGAAAATAACAATAATAAAAATATCTGTGAGTAAATCTTACAAGAAATGCTGTAGATCTATTTGAGGAAAGGCTATAACATTTTAGCAAAGTACATAAAAAGCTAAATCAATAGTCATGCCATTTTCCTAAACAGAATAACTTGATGCTGTCAAAATTACAATTTATCCAAAAATAATTTATAAATTCATGCAAACCAACCAAAACCCAACAGGATTTTTTTAAATTTTAGTTTTGTTTTTAACTTGATTCTCAATGAATTCTAAAAATGATCAAGATTGAAAACTAGAGAAAATTAGTTTAAAGTCTTTAACTCTCTGGTCTACCAAATATTCAAATACTAACAGCCTGAAACTGGCATGGAAATCTTCAAGTAAATGAAAGCAACAGAGAAAAGACCAGAACAAACTCTCAGGAGTGAAACTGCAGGGCTTGGTAATAGTAGCATCTGAGAACCCTGGAGGGAAAAGTGGATGAATCAATAATCTGTGCTGACACCATTTACTGTCCTTTGGGGGAGAAAAAAATAAAGTTAGATAATTTACACTATACAAAAAGTGAATTCCAAATGCATTCAGGATCTGAATATTTTTTTTATAAAAGCTGTATAACACTACCAGAAGGAAATGGAAAAAATAGTTTTTTTCCTCTTTATTATTTATTTATTTATTGTTGGTTGTTCAAAACATTACATAGTTATTGATATATCATATTTCACACTTTGATTCAAGTGGGTTATGAACTCCCATTTTTACCCCGTATACAGATTGCAGAATCACATCAGTTACACTTCCATTGATTTACATATTGCCATACTAGTGTCTGTTGTATTCTGCTGCCTTTCCTATCCTCTACTATCCCCCCTCCCCTCTCCTCCCCTCTTCTCTCTCTACCCCCTCTACTGTAATTAATTTCTCCCCCTTGTATTATTTTCCCTTTCCCCTCACTTCCTCTTGTATGTAATTTTGTATAACCATGAGGGTCTCCTTCCATTTCCATGCAATTTCCCTTCACTCTCCCTTTCCCTCCCACCTCTCATCCCTGTTTACTGTTAATCTTCTTCTCATGCTCTTCGTCCCTACTCTGTTCTTAGTTACTCTCCTTATATCAAAGAAGATATTTGTCATTTGTTTTTTAGGGATTGGCTGGCTTCACTTAGCATAATCTGCTCTAATGCCATCCATTTCCCTCCAAATTCTATGATTTTGTCATTTTTTAATGCAGAGTAATACTCCATTGTGTATAAATGCCACATTTTTTTTATCCATTCATCTATTGAAGGGCATCTAGGTTGGTTCCACAGTCTTGCTATTGTGAATTGTGCTGCTATGAACATCGTTGTAGCAGTGTCCCTGTAGCATGCTCTTGTTAGGTCTTTAGGAAATAGACCAAAAAGGGGAATAGCTGGGTCAAATGGTGGTTCCATACCCAGCTTTCCAAGAAATCTCCATACTGCTTTCCAAATTGGCTGCACCAATTTGCAGTCCCACCAACAATGAACAAGTGTACCCCTTTCCCCACATTCTCACCAGCACTTGTTGTTGTTTGACTTCAGAATGGCTGCCAATCTTACTGGAGTGAGATGGTATCTTAGGGTGGTTTTGATTTGCATTTCTCTGACTGCTAGCGATGGTGAGCATTTTTTCATGTACTTGTTGATTGATTGTATGTCCTCCTCTGAGAAGTGTCTGTTCAGGTCCTTGGCCCATTTGCTAATTGGGTTATTTGTTATCTTATTGTCTAATTTTTTTTGAGTTCTTTGTATACTCTGGATATTAGGGCTCTATCTGAAGTGTGAGGAGTAAAGATTTGTTCCCAGGATGTAGGCTCCCTATTTACCTCTCTTATTGTTTCTTTTGCTGAGAAAAAACTTTTTAGTTTGAGTAAGTCCCATTTGTTGATTCTAGTTATTAACACTTGTGCTATGGGTGTCCTATTGAGGAATTTGGAGCCTGACCCCACAGAATGTAGATCGTAGCCAACTTTTTCTTCTATCAGACGCCGTGTCTCTGATTTGATATCAAGCTCCTTGGTCCACTTTAAGTTAACTTTTGTGCATGGTGAGAGAAAGGGATTCAGTTTCATTTTGTTGCATATGGATTTTCAGTTTTCCCAGCACCATTTGTTGAAGATGCTATCCTTCCTCCATTGCATGCTTTTAGCCCCTTTATCAAATATAAGATAGTTGTAGTTTTGTGGATTGATTTCTGTGTCCTCTATTCTGTACCATTGGTACACCCGCCTGTTTTGGTACCAGTACCATGCTGTTTTTGTTACTATTGCTCTGTAGTATAGTTTGAAGTCTGGTATCGCTATACCGCCTGATTCACACTTCCTGCTTAGCATTGTTTTTGCTATTCTGGGTCTTTTTTTTTTCATATGAATTTCATGATTGCTTTCTCTATTTCTACAAGAAATGCCATTGGGATTTTGATTGGCATTGCATTAAACCTATAGAGAACTTTTGGTAATATCGCCATTTTGATGATGTTAGTTCTGTCTATCCATGAACAGGGTATGTTTTTCCATCTTCTAAGACCTTCTTCTATCTATCTCTTTAGGGTTCTGTACTTTTCATTGTATAAATCTTTCACCTCTTTTGTTAGGTTTGATTCCCAAGTATTTTATTTTATTTTATTTTTTTGAGGATATTGTGAATGGAGTGTTTTTCCTCATTTCCATTTCAGAGGATTTGTCACTGATATACAGGAATGCCTTTGATTTATGCGTGTTGATTTTATATCCTGCCAGTTTGCTGAATTCATTTATTAGCTCTAATAGTTTCTTTGTAGACCCTTTTTGGTCTGCTAGGTATAGAATCATGTCATCTGCAAATAGTGATAATTTAAGTTCTTCTTTTCCTATTTTTATGCCTTTCGTTCATCTGTCTAATTGCTCTGGCCAGTGTTTCGAGAACTATGTTGAACAGAAGTGGTGAGAGAGGGCATTCCTGTCTTGTTCCAGATTTTAGAGGGAATGCCTTCAATTTTTCTCCATTCAGAATGATGCTAGCCTGAGGCTTAGCATAGATTGCTTTACAATGTTGAGGTATGTTTCTGTTATCCCTAGTTTTTTTAGAGTTTTGAACATAAAGGGATGCTGTACTTTGTCAAATACTTTTTCTGCATCTATCGAGATGATCATATGGTTCTTATTTTTAAGTCTATTGATGTGGTGAATAACATTTATTGATTTCTATATATTGAACCAGACTTGCATCCCAGGGATGAATCCTACTTGATCATGGTGCACAATTTTTTTGATATGTTTTTGAATCCAGAGCGGCCGAATTCTGGCTCCCAGAACTGCTCTGGCCCAGGGCTAAAGAACCCGCGGAAACTGCTTCTCGGTCCGGGTCCTGCTGAATACTGTGGAGGCTAGAGGGGCAGAGCAGAGCTGTCGCCCGTGCCCAGAACAGGCCCAGCGACCCGCCGGCATGGCAGTCACGTCACCCCATTTGGAGTAGGGGCCAAGCAGAGCCGCCACCCGCATCTGGAACAGGCCCAACGACCCACTGGCATGGTAGTCACGTCACACCAATTGGAGGAGGGGCAGAGCAGAGCCACCTCCCGCGCCCAGAACAGGCCCAGCGGCCTGCTGGTATGGTAGTCACATCACCCCAATTGGAGTAGGGGCAGAGCAGAGCCGCCGCCCGTGCCCGCAAGGTAGGCAGACCTGCGACCAACCGGTGGATCAGGCCTAGTGTCCTGCCGGCGTGGTAGACACGTCATCCCAATTGTAGTAGGGGCAGAGCAGAGCCTTTGCCTGTGCCGGGAACAGACCCAGCAGCCCGACAGCATGGAAGTCACATCACCCCAATTGGAGTAGGGGCAGAGCAGAGCCGCCACCCGCGCCCAGAACAGGCCCAGAGACCTGCCGGCATGGTAGTGACGACACCCCAATTGGAGTAGGGACAGAGCAGAACCACCACCCGTGCCCGCAAGGTAGGAAGGCCTGTGACCGATCAGCGGAACAGGCCCAGCGGCCTGCTGGCGTGGCAGACACGTCACCCCATTTGGAGTAGGGGCAGAGCAGAGCCGCCGCCCGCACCCTGAACAGGCCGAGCGGCCCGCCGGTGTGGTAGTCACATCACCCCAATTGGAGTAGGGGTAGAGCAGAGCCACCACCCACACCTGGAACAGGCCTAGTGACCCACTGGCGTGGTAGATACGTCACCCCAATTGGAGTAAGGGCAGAGCAGAGCCACTGCCCATGCCTACAAGGTAGGCAGACCTGTGACCGACCGGCAGAACAGGCCCAAGGGTCCGTGGGCATGGTAGACACATCATACCAATTGGAGGAGGGGCACAGCAGAGCCACCGACTGCGCCTGCAAGGTAGGCAGACCTGTGACCGACTGGCAGAACAGACCCATCGGCCCGCCAGCATGGTAGACAGATCACCCCAATTGGAGGAAGAGCACAGCCGCCGCCCACCCCTGCAAGGGAGACTTTTCAACTATACAAGAGCAATATAAATATATAGGGGGAAATTTTCAAAAACACAACAGTTTCACCAAGCAGAAAGAAACGCGAGCAGTATGAAAAGACAAGGAAAGAAAGAACCACAAACAATGCAGGTCAACTGAACTTGAGAAGAGATAATAGCTGCAGCAGATGGAATGTCAGATAAAGAATTCAGGATATACATGCTTCGGATGATCTGGAGTCCCAAGGAAGACATTAGACAGCAAAATCAGACAATGAAAGATCACTTTGACAATGAATTACATAAACAAATCCAAGAAGCAAAAGATCAACTATACAGGGAGATAGAGGTAATAAAAAACAAACAAACAGAAATCCTAGAAATGCAGGAAGCAATAAACCAACTTAAAAACTCAATTGAGAATACTACCAGCAGGGTAGAACACTTAGAAGATAGAACATCAGACAATGAAGACAAAGTATTTTAACTTGAAAAGAACATAGACAGCTCAGCAAGACTGTTATGAAACCATGAGCAGAACATACAAGAAATATGGGATAACATAAAGAGACCAAACTTAAGAGTCATTGGGATACAGGAAGGTATAGAGGTCCAAACCAATGGAATGAGCAATCTATTCAATGAAATAATACGAGAAAACTTCCCAGACTTGAAGAATGAGACAGAATCCCAAATCCTAGAAGCCTACAGGACGCCGACTGTGCAAAATCATAAGAGATCCACACCTAGACACATTATAATGAAGATGCCCAACATACAGAATAAGGAGAGAATTTTAAAAGCTACAAGAGAAAGGAAGCAGATTACATTTAGGGGTAAGCCAATCAGGATAACAGCTGATCTTTCAACACAGACTCTGAAAGCTAGAAGATCCTGGAATAACATATTTCAAACACTGAAAGAAAATGGGTTCCAACCAAGAATCGTGTATCCAGCGAAATTAAGCTTCAGGATGGAAGATGAAATTAAAACCTTCCATGATAAATAAAAGTTAAAAGAATTTGCAGCTAGAAAACCATCTCTTCAAAACATCCTTGGCAAAGCATTACAGGAAGAGGAAATGGAAAATAACAATGAAAACCAACAGTGGGAAGTAGGTCATTAAAGGGGGGGAAATAATCAAAGAGGAAAACAAACCATGTTTAGTAACATAAATAAACAAATATTGCTGGAAGAACAAACTATATCTCAATAATAACCCTAAATGTTAATGGCTTAAACTCACCAATTAAGAGACACAGGCTAGTAGAATGGATCACAAAACAAGACCCAACAATATGCTACCTACAGGAGACACATTTGATAGGAAAAGACATACATAGACTGAAGGTGAAAGGTTGGGAAAAATCATATCACTCATATGGACTTTGGAAATAAGCAGGAGTGTCCATACTCATATCAAATAAAATAGATTTCAAGCCAAAGTTAATCAAAAGGGATAAAGAGGGACACTACATACTGCTCAAGGGAACCATACACCAACAAGACATAACAATCATAAATATATATGCCCCAAACAATGGTGCGGCTATGTTCATCAAGCAAACTCTTCTCAAGTTTAAGAGTCTAATAGACCACCATACAATAATCATGGGAGATTTCAACACACCTCTCTCACAACTGGACAGATCTTCCAAACAAAAGTTGAATAAGGAAACTATAGAACTCAATAACACAATTAATAACCTAGACTTAATTGACATATATAGAATATACCACCCAACATCAAGCAGTTACACTTTTTTCTCAGGAGCACATGTATCCTTCTCAAAAATAGATCATATATTATGTCACAGGGCAACTCTTAGACAATATAAAGGAGTAGAGATAATACCATGTATCTTATCTGATCATAATGGAATGAAACTGAAAATCAACGATAAAAGAAGGAAGGAAAAATCATGCATCACTTGGAAAATGAACAATAGGTTACTAAATGATCAATGGGTTATAGAAGACATCAAGGAGGAAATTAAAAAATTCTTAAAGATAAATGAAAACACAGACACAATATATCGGAATCTATGGGACACATTGAAAGCAGTTCTAAGAGGAAAATTCATTGCTTGGAGTTCATTCCTTAAAAAAAGAAAAAACCAACAAATAAATGATCTCATACTTGATCTCAAAATCCTAGAAAAAGAAGAGCAAAACAACATCAAAAGAAGTAGAAGGCAAGAAATAATTAAAATCAGAGCTGAAATTAATGAAATCAAAACAAAAGAAACAATTGAAAAAATTGACAAAACTAAAAGTTGGTTCTTTGAAAAAATAAATAAAATCGACAGACCCTTAGCCAAGCTAACGAAGAGGAGAGAGAATTCAAATTACTAGCATACGGGATGAAAAAGGCAATATCACAACAGACACTTCAGAAATACAGAAGATAATCAGAAATTATTTTGAATCCTTATACTCCAATAAAATAGAAGATAGTGAAGGCATCGATAAATTTCTTAAATCATATGATCTGCCGAGATTGAGTCAGGAGGATATAGACAATCTAAACAGACCAATATCAATTGAGGAAATAGAAAAAACATCAAAAGACTACCAACTAAGAAAAGCCCAGGACCAGATGGGTATACAGCAGAGTTTTACAAAACATTTAAAGAGGAAATAATACCAATACTTTTCAAACTATTTCAGGAAATAGAAAAAGAGGGAGAACTTCCAAATTCATTCTACGAGGCCAACACCCACCCTGGCCATACTTGTCTTTACAGCTTCCTTGGTCCCCTGGGCTCCAACAATGGAATATGTAATAGAAATGTGATTCTGGTACCAGGAGGTCAGCCCATATGATAAGACAGAGAGCCTTATAATGACTTATCTTCAGACACAAGGAAATGGTAACTGCAACAGTGGGAAAGGTCCTGGGTGTGTGTGGAGAAAGAATACTATGAAACCATGGCTGCCTCTCCCTGAAATCTGAAAACTTAAAACAGTAGAGCATCTCCATGCCCAGATATATACAGGTTGGCCCCAGGTAGCTCCCCTATTTAAGGGATACTCAGCTCCTTAGGTGACCCAAAGCCTGAAACTCAGGGACACAAAACCATCAAACTCATGAACCATCAAACATGGAACTCCCTGCCAGTGCCAAAAATGACTGGCACAGGACAGTAGAGGTGCTTTGATCCTGGGACAAAGGCCAGTGGTCTCCCCACACAGGGCACTATCCCCCAACCCAGCAGGGTTGCTCATTTATCAGCTAGATTTGAGGGCCCCCCTGCCCCTAATAGCCACACCCTCCCCTGATTTCCCAAACACAATTGTACCATCCCCACTACAGCAATCCTATGTACCAAGTGCCCACTGGGATACTGCCAGCCAAGTGGACCCACCCTTTTTCCTTTCACTGCAACAGAAGCCTGTGTCCCTAGAGATACACAGCTTAGAATCATAATTGGAGGGTCCTAGAGTCAAGGGGTCTCCTGGCCCTCCAGTTCTGACTACCATGTCCTATGGGGAACTCCTAGCCCTCTGCTGTGTAAGATCCCCTCAGAACAACCACAATACTCTGGTTCTTATTTTCTCAGCCCCAGGCCCTGTCCTAAGACCCATTGCCCTCTTGCTTTCATATTGGTCTTGGCAACACCAACAGGTCTAGCCATCCCCATGATGATTGGCTTTTCCTGGTTACATTCAGATAGGGAGGGAGATAGTCCATCTACCAGGCCAGCCACATCTGGTAGATGGCAGCCTGGGAGGAGTGGAAGGGAAGAGGACAGAATAAGCAGAAAGGCAGGGAGGGGAGCAGGAAGGAAAAGAGAACCTGCATTCCAAGACCTTGGAACTCAAGTTGCCCACTAGGTGCCAGCAGAGGACAAGGTTCCTGGGACCTCAAGTAATGACAATCAGCAGAGTCTCTGCCTCCTGTGATCCCATGCAAGGTCTCAGGAGAGCATGAGGGACATCAGGCAGTGGCGTCTGGGAAGAGGACATCAAGGGAAGGAGAGTATGAGACTGGACATACTTGGGTACTGAGAGAGCCAGGATCAGGCTTGCATTTGGGACATGGTGGTGGGCAGAAGAGCAGAGTCCTCTCATGCAAAAGGCACAGGTTACACAATGCAGGTTACATGAAGTGCCCATATACTGCTCCCCCAAAGATCCATTTATTACTCGGTCTACAAAAGGGGGATTATACTGACACCCACACAGACACTGGAGCTCACAGAGGTCACAGAATGCCCCTCACATTACCCATTTTTACATCTGCCAGCACCTGCCCCTTCCAATGTTGTGCTCACCCCACAAGGTGGTGAGCTTTCCTGGACAATGCAGGCCAAGAATGCCCACTGCTGAAGCCCAAGAGGTGTCGCCTCTTGGAGGTGCTAAACTGGGTCTAGTGTCTCCCTATCTCTGCCACTCCCTGACCATTTGCGTCAACTTACCCCTCTATGGCACAAGTTAAAATGCCACCCTGCATATCTAGGGGCCATGTAAGTCTGGTAAAAACAGTTCTGTGGCTGAAGCACATGCCAGTAGGGCAAAAAGGCTCTTGTCTTGACTCTCTTGCCGAGGAATGACATCCATCAGGCCATAGTCAGATCAGCCTGCTGTGGAAGGCCAAGAACCCTGGGCTGCAGAACCTTGTTCCCAGGTCACATATCATAATTGAGGTCATCAATGCCCTGGGTAATCTGAGGTGGAATGGAAGTAGGCCATCCCTTCATTGTCAAACCCTCACAGGTTATTCCAAGGTAGAAGGATCAAATTCAGACTCATTTCTAAAGCTGGTTATTTTCTGGAATTTGGGCTTTGGAATGAAATGAAGTCTTGTGGTTACCATTTCCAAGCACCTGGTTTTTTCCACAGAACCTGGTTGTATCTGGAGTGTGGGAAGTGTTGTCAGGTAGTAGGTTAATATCGTCTAGGAAGTACAGGAATGCCACATGACCCTGAAGCCAAATAAAGTCTCCCCACCCAACACCTTACCCATAGATATTGTGAAAATGTATGTTTTTTTTTTAACCAGGTCTTGACTCAACAGGTCCTTTACAACTAAGCTACATCCCCAGACTGTTTTTTTACATTTTATTTTGTGGCAAGGTCTCCCTACATTGCTTATGGCCTCTTTCTGTTGCTGAGGCTGGCTTTGCATATGTGATTCTCCTGCCTCAGCCTCCCAAGACACTGGGATTGCAGGCATGCTTCCTACAAATTCTTTAGAAAGTTAGAAAAGCTTGTGAGGGCAGTTGGAACCAGATGGAGGGAGATTAATGAGACCTTACTAGGGTTATCCCAATTAATCCTTGAAAGAAACATGCCATTATTGAATCTCTTGGCCAGCTGAAGGTAGCAGGGTTGGAGCTACAGTCTGTAGCCACAGTCTGTCAGTCTGGCCTTGTGGTGAGCCGTTCCTGCGGACTGTGGTCGCCATTACATGATGGCGCTGGCTCCGTTGTGGTCTGTGAAGGACAACTCCATATCAAAGAGAGTTGGCGTGTTCCCAGCTCCTTATCAGAGAAAGTTGGCATGTCATTTTCTAGCACCCTGTGAGAAGGGTACACGTGGCAGCTTTGCATTGGGGTTCGCGGTGCTTTATTAAGGCTGGGAGGGGCATCCGAAGTTTAGTAGAAGTAGTAGTAGAAGAATTATTAGAAGAATATCAAGGGCCTGAATAAACTGCTGAAAGAAGATTCCTGAGTCGCGTCTTCCTTGCGGGCAAGGGGGGTCGCGACAAGTGGTGCCGAAACCCAGGAAAAAAGAAACAAAGAAACACCCAGGAACTAGAACTTTCAGCAGTCAGGGAGGTGCACCGGTAAGTCCCAGGTAACGTGGGACCCGCTGTTAAAAAGCGGGAAGCTCCTCTGTAAAGAGAGGGCGCTACATCTTATAGCAATTGCACTCTGAATTTTTGTTCTCTTTCTGTGTATGTTCGTTTTGTTTTTGTGTACTTTCACTTTCAATTTCTGTGTTTTCTTGTGTTGCGTTATGGGAGCTGTGACTTCAAGTCCACTCCTTCTAGCCCTCGATGGCCTTTTACGTTCCAAGGGACTGGAGGTGAAGCATCGCACCTTGGAAAAATTTTTACAGAGAGTAGATGTCGCTGCACCGTGGTTTGCTTTTTCAGGCAGCCTCACTACACCCAGCTGGGATAAATTAGGCAAAGACCTTGACTTTGCTCGTGAGCAGGGCATGCTAGAGGGCGGGGTGATACCCCTCTGGAAGATGGTCCGTAGTTGCCTTACGGATGGCAGATGCCAAGAAGCGCTTGTTAAAGGGCAGGAGGTTTTAGAACAATTGCATGAGGAAAAATCAGAAACAACAGAGAGCGAAGTGTCTCAGGAAGAGGGGAATGTGCGGGGCGTGGAGAATGGGAGGAGACTGTATCCAGATCTCAGTGTGCTGCGCACGCCCCCATGCGAAAGTGGGTCAGAGGCAGAAGATAATGAAGAGGAGGAGCTGGAGACGCTGTCTCGGCAGCTAGGGAGTTTAGGTACAGGGAACAGAGATAAGCAAGGGCTCAAGAACAGACAGCCTCCCGATCCGCCTCCGTATGGCAGGGGTGTTTCAGGACGAAGTTTCCACACCCAAACAAAGAGGGCTGCCGCTGCTTTCCTCTGTTCCTCAGGGCTGGCATATCATTGCTATTGACATTAAAGACTGTTTCTTTTCTATTCCTTTGCATCCTAAGGACTCACAGCGTTTTGCCTTCACCCTTCCCTCGTGTAATCACGAGGAACCAGATCAAAGGTTTGAGTGGGTTGTTTTACCACAGGGAATGTCTAACAGTCCTACGATTTGCCAGATGTATGTAGGGAAGGCACTCGCACCTCTCAGACAAAAATATCCTTCCATCAAGATTATTCATTATATGGATGATGTATTATTGGCAGCCAAATTACAACAGTCAGTTAATGAGGCCTATAAAGACCTGGTGAAGTTGTTAGCTCAGTATGGATTACATATTGCACCTGAGAAGGTTCAAACAGGGGATTCTATTAAGTATTTGGGAGCAACGATTGGATATGACATGTTAAAACCACAAAAAGTTACTATAAGAACTCAAGATCTCCAAACTTTAAATGATTTTCAAAAACTGTTGGGAGATATTAATTGGATAAGAGGTTATTTACATATTCCTAATATCGTGCTCCAGCCTTTGTATGCTATTCTTAAGGGTGATCCAGATCTTACTTCCCCTCGTACCCTCACTAAAGAGGCCAGAGCGGCCCTTATAAAAGTAGAAGAAGCTATACAACATGCTACTCTATGCAGGCTCCAGAGTGATAAACCTTTCCAGTTATGTGTGCTTGCCACTATGCGGCAGCCTACTGGAGTACTGTGGCAAGATGGGCCTTTACTATGGATCCACCCACATGTATCCCCAGGAAAATCTTTAGAATACTATCCTGATGCTGTTGCAGCGTTAGCACTTAGGGGGATTCAACAGAGCATTCAATTTTTTGGACAAGCACCTTCTTCTCTTATCATACCCTATTCTAAAGTTCGACTTAATGTTTTGTGTGCTACTCTGGACAACTGGGCCATTCTATGTTGCTCGTTTCAAGGGGATATTGATAATCATTACCCTTCTCATCCATTACTCCATTTTGTTAAAGAGCATCCTATCATTTTCCCTAAAGTAACTTCACCCACTCCAATTCCGGGGGCTGTTAACATTTTTACTGATGGCTCTAAGTCTGGAATGGGAGCTTATGTGATTAATGACTCTCCCCCTGTCCAGCATCAATTTGCTCCTAGAAATCCACAATGGGTAGAACTACAAATTGTCATTGAAGTTTTTAAACAGTGTTCTTTTCCTTTCAATCTCATTTCGGACTCCATCTATGTGGTGCAGGCGATCAAAATTCTGGAGGCTGTAGGAGCTATTAGTGACACCCATACTGTGTCTGCTTACTTTAATCAGCTTCAACAGCTTATCCGTAGCCGTACTGCCCCTTTCTATCCAATGCACATTCGGGCTCACACCTCTCTTCCTGGCCCGTTATCACAGGGTAATGCCTGTGCTGACTCGGCAACTAGAAGCCAGTTGGTATGCTTGGCCTCCTCCTTAGAAGAAGCTAAATTGTTTCATCACAACTTTCATGTCAAAGCTATGACACTGCGTAGACGTTTTTCCATCTCCAGAGCAGATGCTCGTCAGATAGTATTACAATGTCCCCATTGTGTCACATTTCTTCATCCTCCTACTTATGGTGTAAACCCACGAGGATTGAAGCCATTGGTCGTCTGGCAAATGGACGTAACTCACGTGCCTGACTTTGGTAACCTCAAATATGTACATGTTTCTATTGACACATACTCTGGAATTATTCATGCTTCTGCTTTATCGGGAGAAAAGGCACGTAATGTTATTACTCATTGCTTAGAGGCATGGGCAGCATGGGGTGCACCTGCATCCCTTAAGACTGATAATGGACCTGCTTATACGGGCAGACAGTTTACATCTTTTTGTTCTACTATGGGAGTACAACTTGCTCATGGGTTGCCTTACAATCCTCAAGGGCAAGGCATTGTTGAACGTGCCCACCGCACCTTAAAAGAAACCTTAGAAAAACAAAAAGGGGGAATAGGAGTTGACCACACTCCTAAAGAATGCCTGTCCTTAGCTCTTTTTACCATTAATTTTTTGAATTTGGATATTCATGGCCGCTCTGCGGCCGATAGACATGTGTCCCCTCAGCCCTCTGTGACTGGCTATGTTAAGTGGAAGGATGTTCTTACGGGCCAATGGAACGGCCCTGACCCCGTGCTGACATGGGCACGAGGATCTGTATGTGTTTTTCCCCAGGATCGCACGGAGCCGCTGTGGATCCCTGAACGCCTGACAAGAAGAGTCTCGAGATCTACTAACCAGCAGCAGGAGGTGCCACAACAGTCCCATGATGAGAAGCTTCATTCTGATGAGTGCTCTGGCTCTGATGCTGGTGCCAACGGTACAGATGGCACCAATGCAGTGGTGGGCAGTGGCACGGGCATGGCCAATGCCAATGCCAGTTCATAGTAATTCTAGTGTCCTCCCCACTCTTTTTTTCTACCTCATGTGAGATGTCTGCTCCTTGTACCTCTCCTAGAGGTGACATGGAAAATATTTTTAATCAGTCTCAAGTTAATCTCACAGGAGTTTTTTGTTTCAGTCTTGGGAACACTAATTGTATTAGCCTTAAGACCAAAAATTTGACTAACTGGGAGGACCCATTGCGGTCCAGTCGAGTCTCAGGGAGTATTCTCAGTGCTGTATTGAGCCAAGTAGTTTCAGGGAAGCAATCAGGCTCAGGGACGCCCGCAATTAGCTCTGTTTTAAACATAACTACTTTAGCTATTATCTCCGAGGTATTAATCCCAATGCCTCCTTCTTCTAATAGTACTTCTAATGCCACTCATTTCAAGGCCTCTCCTTACTGTACCCCTAATTTTGGTTTTCCCCCGACATTTACGCCTTGTCAGGATCATTCTTGGGAGAAACATCAAGTTGCTAAAGGTTTCTCCTTTTCCCCCCCTCTTAAGAGATATGTTTACAACTTTAACAACAATGCCAACTCCTCTACAGGAACAGGTTGGTCCTGGTTTCAATGGCTCATTTCCAATGAGAAGGGGGCTTCAGCCGATATTTCCGCATTGGCTCAATTACTAGGAGTCAAAAGTTGGCTGGTTAATGTTTCTGGCACTACTAAGGAGAGTGAACGAGGTAATAGGCTTACATCTGTTTCGTTCAACTCTCTGTTACATTATGCCACATTGCCTCCTGCAATGGTCTGTATCCAATCCCCATTCCTGTTCCTTTTAGCTAATCACACCTCATCCACACCTCATGGGGGATGCTGGATTGTTCTATTATTACCTGTTTCTTATCTGAGTGTTGGAATGGTTCTTGGACTGTAGCAGTGATTATGAAAATTCCAACTTTTGTCCCAATCCCAGTCACTGCGGATCCAGATAAATTTCCTATTGTAGAGCTACTTAGAGTCCGCAGAGATTTTGGAATCACAGCAGCTATAGTGACAGCCGTGGCGGCATCTGCTGCTGCAGCAGTTACGGCCGGAGTAGCCATGGCCAGTCAAGTACAAACTGCTGCCACTATTAATCAAGTTGTTCAACAAACGTCCACTATACTTGAATCGCAAAATGCGATTAATCAACATATTTTGTCAGGGATTTTAGCTACCAACCAAAGAATAGATTTTCTTCAAGCTCAGGTAGAAGAATTGGCTGACCTAGTACTTTTAGGCTGCATTGACCAACGTGCACATTTATGTATAACCTCTGTCAGATTTAATGATTCCAGGAATGCTTCCCACATCATTGGTGGATATCTGGCCGGAAATTGGTCCATGGAAGCGGAAGACATGATCCAGTCTCAACTAACCCAGATAGCTGTCTTGAATAGTACCCGTGTCGATCCCGTGACTCTGGGTCAATTCACCAATTGGATATCTTCTGCTTTTTCCTTTTTTAAAGAATGGGTGGGAGTAGGCATTTTTGGTGCACTGTGTTGTTTTGGTATGTTCCTCTGTTTGTGGTTTCTCTTTAAAAATCTGATTAGAGCACAAGTGTGATTAAACTGCATGTTGAGTTGTGTGGCTTGATCATTCAGCACACCTATCAGACTGCTATCTATTCAACTCAGCATAGTTAAGTTTATCTTAGGGTACAATGTAGATGTTTTAACACATATAACTTTGAGCACACTGTCACCATTCCCATATCTTAAATTTAGAAACTTTCCTAGGTTACAGGTAACCAAAAACTGAAAGGCATATATTTTCTTTTTCCGGACTTAGCAGACCTTTGTAACACATAGCAACAATTTGCCACAGTAAGAACAAACAAAACCCTACTATCTGTGTACTAATTCATCTGTTCCTCTATACTTGCAAGAAAGATGAAATTTACTGCTTTGTCATTTGTTTGTTTAAATACACAAACAGCTTCTTAAAAGATGGACATGATGCCACAGTCTTACTTGGCCATTCCTTGGGACAATTGAGAGGATTTATTTCACTTTCTCTATCATAGAAATAAGAACAATAACAAGTAATGTGTAGAGAGTGCTTACTATATACTAGGCACTGTCTTGGGACATACAATGCTGAGTTCAGGCAACAATCCCTTGGCATAGATACAATTATTCTCATTTGACAAAGGAGGAAATAAGTAATTGACCCCAGGACACCTATACAAGTGAGAAGTAGAGGAGGGAAAGGAAGAGAAAGAGGGAAATTCTCAAAGGGAATTAGCAAACTAACAATGATGTCTTCTCAATAAAAATTTGAACAAGTCAGTCCTTTTGTCCTTGGGGTCCTTAAGTAATGCTGGCCCATAGGAATTAAAATCATTTGAATGAAGATCATGTGTTGCTTCCATATACCAAAGTATCTGGCAAATATTAGAAACTTATTAAGTTTGTGTTTATTTGAAAGACTAAAAGAATATACCAATATCAATAGATCAATTAAAATTTTTCTATGACTTTGAGAAATGACTTCATAACTTACATTAAAATCACTAATAACATTTAATTTAGTAGGCAGAATATTCTAGGGACATATTCCAAAATATGAAAATAATAACATAAATATCCAATAAATAGGTATATTTGTGGGCATTATATGAGAGAATAACTCATGATCACTACAAATGAAAATCATGAAGAAAGTAAATTGTGAAATGGAAGAATGATTATTATAGAATGCTGGATAAAAAAGAACACAGAATTTTAGTGTAGGAAGATATAACTTCTAGAGAAGGATGGAAGTTTACAACAATATATTAATAGTTGTATTAATATAATTAGCAGTAGAGATAGAATTACAAAACTTTAAATCTACCATTCTCTGTTTTCCTATTTGTGTGTTGTGTTTAGTAATAGCCTTTGAAAAGAGCACAGATTTACATTCTTACAGAGTTACTACATACTAACTCCAGTCATCAACTGAAACCTGCACTTGTCAAAAAAAAAAAAGTTTTCTCTAGAATCTAGTTCTACCATACTTTAACATGTGTAATTGAAAAATAAGGTCTTAAGATCAACATAAGAGAGACATTTTTGGAGCCAAGTGGAATGACTGCCTAAGTAACTCAGAGGAAAGCAGCCTCAGAATGACCCTCTGGAGGGTGAGAATAACTGTGCGGTGGGTGTGGGAGAAGAAGCAGCGCAGAGTCAGGAGGAGCCTGAGCTCAGACCAAGTGGGGGTGGGGGTCTCTTCACCCTGGAGCCTTCCTTTGACCAACCATCTTTGCCCAAGTCCTTTCTCTGTCACACGTTCCAGCCAAATGTCACAAGGGGTAAACTCCAGTTCAGCCTTTGGTCGAAGGAGGAGCTGGCTTCTCAGCCAAGCTGCTCTGTGCTGACCAGCGTTGGACTAGTGTGGACTTCTGCCTAGTGATGAGCCCCCGTGCCCTCCATGGGCAGTCTTCTGGCCAAGTTCAGTCGCAGGCTGCGCCGCAGGGCCCTGGTGGCCCATCAAACTCCCCTGCGCCTCGCCCAGGAGGCTCCCTCTCCTCACAGGGACCACCCCGCTGCACCTGCCGCTCCCCACAGCCCTGCCAGCAGGCGCTTCCTCCAGGATCTCCGACCTCGACCTCAGGGGCCTCCTGCTGCTGGCAGGGACAGAGGACCGCTCCTCTGTCGGGGGATCCTGCTGCCCCTGTCCTGGGGGTACTTCCGCAAAAAGCCAGTGCTATCCCGGAACAACTCGCGCATGTTGGGACCCTTGACAGCAGAAAGGATTCCCCCTCCTGGGCGCAGGCCACTCCTCCTGCCTTCAGTTCCTCAGCTCATCCACCAAGCTGAGGGGCCCATGACAGCTGCTCGCTGCCCTCTTGGTGCGGCTAAGGAAGCTGAGCTCAGGGCCCAGGAACATCGAGAAAAAAGCAAGATCCACCAGGAGGAGGAGAAGGAGGAGGAGGAGGAGGAGGAGGAGGAGGAGGGAGAGGAGGAGAAGCTGATGGAGGAGAGAGAAGAAAAGCTGGAGGAGGAGAAGGATGAGGAGAAGGAGGAGGAGGAGAAAGAGGAGGAGCAGGAGGAGGAGGAGAAGGCAGAGAAGGAGAAGAAGGCAGAGGAGGACACTTGGGGAGACCCCAGCCCACTTCTTGGCCCCCAGAGGAAAACATCCTTCCAGAGAGGGCCCAGATGTCTCTCAAAGAGTTGTCATATGGGAGCCCCGCCACTTGCAGCTCCCATGGCCCTGCTCAGGGAGTGCTCTTCCTGCTTCAAGCCGAGGGCCACTCAATGCTCCACAAGTGGGCCCAGGAGCATGTAGGTGAACTGGATCTGCCCATCTCTCCAGCCTCCCAAGATGCCATCCAGGGAGAGCAGGGCCTAAAGCCGACCTGTGTTCTATCCCAGAGTTGGCCCTCACTAACTGCTGCTTCCAGGAGGCCAAATAAAAGAAAACAGCTCATGCCAGTGGCCCTGCCATCACTGATTGCCTGGCATCAGGATGGGCTGCCCCCACCTGCAAAGCGGCCACTTTTATGTTCAAAAGGCACCCTGAGGAGGGTTCAGAGTGCCAGAAGTAACCACGTGAAGCCTGAGACACAGGTCGCCCAGGGTGGAAGAGAGGCTCTGGAGGACTGCACCACCACTGTCCATTCATCCTCCCCACCTGCAGGCCCTACCTGAAATGCAGGCCCCCTCCCCCCACCCACTGACCCCTCCCCTATCCCAACCAACCTTGCCAGCAGGTAGATGGAATTCCAGCCTGCTGGGCCCCTGAACCTATCCATCCCTCCACCTTCCCCCTCATCTAATATTCCTCTGCCTCTTCCCAGGAAACCTCCTTCTCCCTTCAGCCCCAGTCCCCATGTTGGAGTTACCCTAATGTGTTTCACCTTCCCACACCTCTTACCCAGGTCCCTTTCCCCTCTAAGTGTCCAGGGGTGTGTGACACGAATACTCTTCTCAAACTGTTCAGAAAGGTTGAATTAGGGAAAGAGGCAAGATAAAGTACATGTGGCAAAATGTGAAAAGTCTGTGACTTCTCCTAGATATTCTAAATAACTCTCATGGAGAGACAGGAAATAAAGTTTGTCCAGGCAATTTCAGTCATCTTCCCTCCCCCACTAGGAAGAAAAGTTTTGCATTCATTTGCAAATACTATGACTTCAATATTTCACATGTGTATATGAATATTTCAACTATTATAATATAGATCTCTCTCCCTCATTAATGACATGTTAAAATCTTTAAAAGCTGTTTGCTCAACAAGATTGGTCAATAAGATTGGTTAGATCAATTAGAAAGCCCATATCGGGATTCTCTTAACAGTCTTATGACATTTCTAAAGTTTAAAAGTCCTGCAGAATAAAAAACATCTAAATTTAGTAGCAATGTAGTTATGTGTCAAGAGTTTGATAGCATCATAACATTGACCATGAAACTGTTCCATGATGCGTGCCCTAATGAGAACCCTGAGGTGCCCATTTCCATGACTCTGTACACTATGCTTTGCTTTGCTTCACATTCTCTACATTGAAGAATCTGGAGTAGAGCAGCTTTCTATTTCTCCAAAACATTCTATTTAATTTCAATTGGAGGAAGACCTTTCTAACATGTGGGACATGAGTAGTCACATTGGGTTTGGCTTTCTGATCCTCAGGTAGGGTGTTTGTTAGCAAATATAGCAGTTGTCCTTGGAGAGGATCAGTATTCAGGATCAGTACCAACTGCAGAGAACTCAGCCCATCACAGGTTGAAAGTAGAGCACTGCAGCACCAAGGGAATAAAGACGCTTCTCTTTTACATCCACTCTCCAACAGTTTTCATTTTCAATCAGAGTACTTAAGTAGGATTGATTGTTCTTCCAATGGTAATGTCCAGTTCTTTGTTCTCTTAAGAGCAATGTGTACCAATTGTAGCATAAAATATTTTGCTTAAAAATATTTTTCTATTACATAGAGCCTTTATAGTGTCATACACTCTGTGCAAAACATCACATCATGGTATGTAAGTTTCACAATTCTCTGAACTAGATATTATGAGTCCCATTTTACAGGTTCATAAAATGAGCTTAACAGAGGGAAGCTTCATTTCTTTTCTTCCAAAGATACTCAGTGGTAAGAAAGAGCAGAGGTGATTTCAAATCTGATTCCAAATCCATAATGATTAACCTCTATACTCAACAAACTTCACAACATGGACTTGCTGAAAAGAGGCTTATAAACTGCTTTATGAAGAGTTTGTAATTAGGCATTCAAAATATGCTACCATCCATTTGGTAACCATGTGTGCCAACTGTCCTGTAGGACCATGACAAGGAAATAACTTATTGAAATTAATCATGGAATAAATATAGAGCAAAAAAATGCAAAGAAGAGGTATTTTCACTGATTATTTAAAATTATTATGAAAAGTACATTTTAAAAGGAACTAACAAATTGTAATAATATTCAAAATGCAATATTTGAGTCCTGTTTGTGCTTAGCAAAAAACTATATCAACACTTTGTTTCCAAATCTTATGACTTTTCTGAGGATAAATTTAAATTTATTATTGTGAATGTTATTTAAACCATAGCTCCATTAGGTGTCAGATATTTCTTACTATCTGATTTCCTCTTAAACACTAACCCTGTGCCTTCCATTTCTGATTTCATCTTCAGCATTAACCCCATCCCTTCATTTAAAGGAAGTTCAGTGAAGTTCAATTCCCCCCATATTACTGAAAAATATCAAATTCAATTTTTTTAAAGGTCTGAAAGAAACAAGAATTTAGTAAGATGCCGACTTGGTTTCTGTTCCTCTCATCATTTCCTTGAAGGATCTTAACCATTTTAATTAGGCAAGGTTTGTTGAATTTTATTGATACTGGCCCTGAACTAGCTTTGAACTATGAATAAATATGCCTGAGCAGCTAGCTATGACAGAGGGCAAGATTGAAGCACCCAACAGAAAATAATATGAACCAATGTTCTTTTACGTGGAAGTGTCTTACTCTGATTTTTCTACTCCTTCTCATTTGCAGGCCCCACCTCCTTTGCCATAGGAATGAACTCACCACCCGGACTGGCCCATCAGGGAACTCAAACTTCCCTAAAGTACCAAAGGATTCAAGGTGGACACTTGTTCCATATAGGGTCCACCCAAGTCCTGCAGTGGCTGACTGCTGTGAAAGAGAAATGTCTCTCCATCTGACATCAAGAACTAAACAAGCCAGGTATATATGCCAAATGTCTTCTTTGATATAAGGAGGGCAACAAAGAACAGAACAGGGAGGAAGAGCATGAGAAGAAGACCACCATTAAATAGGGATGAGAGGGGGGAGGGAAAGGGAGAGAGAAGGGAAATTGCATGGAAATGGAAGGAGACCCTCATTGTTATACAAAATTACATATAAGAGGAAGTGAGGGGAAAGGGAAAAAAACCAAGGAAGAGAAATGAATTACAGTAGATGGGTTGGAGAGAGCAAATGGAAGGTGAGGGAAGGGGGGATAGTAGAGGATAGGAAAGGCAACCCATATAATCCCTTGGTGCATGGATGGCAAGTGCTCATAAATAGAGTGAACATGGTTCTGGAAGATGATACTTTCTGTACAGGCTGCCATCTTGCTTCATGACCACCAAGTGAAAATGTCCTTGCCTAGTCTGTGCACATTTGGGGAGGAAAGAGAATTTTGTATTGTCATTCTCTAAATGAATACATAACCTTGCCAAATTGTCTGACCACCTTGTTTACTTTTGATCAAGGAAGTCACAAAACTAATGATATGGAAAAGAATCCTTTGGTAGCTGCTACTATCCCTATATTCCTTGTGATGATACACCTCATATGCATAGTATGTGGCTTTCACCTGCAGTGTCTTAGGCAGATCTGTTCTTGAACAATATATCTGGTGCTGCAGAAAGGGAAACAATGAGACTGTTAATGCCCTGGGTTGCAGCTCAGTGGTAGAGCACCTGCCTGCCTTGCACAAGGCCCAGGTTTCAGTTCCCAGCCCCATAAAATAGAGTGTTATGCTTATTGTAGACTAAGAACTTGAAAATAGATTTTCAAAGAGTAGATGGAAGTCTGATCAGGGCCAATCACTCACCCCTGCCCACCCCAACTTCATTCTTCAACTGTACCCATTCTTCAGCTGTGGACTGTGTCATATGTATACGCTTTTTATTTTTTTCAGGGCTGGGGATGGAACCCAAGACCTCGTGCATGCTAGGCAAGCACTCTATCACTGAGCTACATCCCCTGCCTTGTACATACTTTTATTATTAAGCATTCTTGATGTCTGTGTTCCTAATTCTAGGAAATATTTTTCATTTCTTTTTTTTTCACATGAGCTCAGAGAGTCTTTCAAGAATAACCAAAAGTTAAGTTTCAGTAGGTGAGCGCTTGGTAAACTTGGACATATAATTCTTGAAGTCTCCATGGAAACGTCAGTTCCCAACTCTTTTCAGACATGGGATCATTCTGCAGTCCCACTTCTTGCCTGGGGAGACCATAAACAAGAACATGGTTCCTAAGCTATAGAACTCAATGTGGTTCTGTTACAAAACACAGAGACTTGATTGGCCTTTGCCTTGGCACAGTAGCTCCAAGCTTGAAAGAAATACACCACAAGGAGACATTAGATCTTGCAGCATTATTTCATCTAATTTGTACATTTTCTCTGTGATTTTGCAATCTTAGAGCATCCGAATAAGAGGTGGTAAAAGTCAGGGTTATAGATTTCCTGCTGGCATTGTTACAGATTATGAAAATGGAAAAACAATAGAGGCTCATACAATATGGCCTAGAATGGCAACATTTTCAAAAATACCATACTTTAAACATTTCTGTCAGGCCCCAAAGGAAAATTGTTTAATATGGTTTGGGTTTCAATTTGAGATGTCACATTGATGGACTGATATGGGTGGGAGGTTTGGGACTGAGGGTTATTTTGTTATTTACTAATAAATGAGATTACTTCATCACAAAAATATATCACAGCATTTCTTTTTAATATTTGGCTTAGAAAAAAATTGGTGCTCCCCAACAGATGACAATGTCCAATTTCTCATGCTTTTGTAAAGATTATTTTTTTTCATTTGTTTTCAGACAGAAAGGAGACTGTTCTGAGCTGCTCCCCACATAGAATCTGAATTGCTTTTTGTCCCTATATGGAGTATTGTTTTCCTCTCGGTGACATATGCAATGTTCAAGTGAATTGGCTACTGAGACATGAAGCGATTCATGAGGTCCCCTGAACAATTTTCTCTGAGGACACATCATGTCTTCCTGCAGATCCAGAAAGTGCCCAGAATTCCATGAAAAATGTGTTGAAACCAGGCACCTTCATTGTAAATGGCACTACCTAGTCACCAAGCTGTGTCACCACTTGCATTTAAAATGAACAGATATTATTTTTGCTCCGAACTGGATTGCAAAACATCTATTTTTTTAGCTCTTCTTTGCCAGTTAAAATCACATGAACAACAATACCTGAGCTACTTGCCAGAGTTCCAAAAATATTTGTTTTCCAAATCAAGCATGTAAAGTACTCAGAAGGTGAAGGATTTAGTCTGGCAGCATTGAAAGAATGGACTGGATGGAGGGCCAGATTTTCAAGGTGTTGGTCACTAAGAACCAACCTATTGTGGCCACTCTGCTTTCTCAGGGTGGGCCTGCAGTTAGAGAAGGCAGCTGTAAAAGGGTAATGGAGGTGTCGCAGTTTCTGAGTGACAGATCAGTATATATATATATATTACCCAGGTAACTCCCTGCTCCTGAATTCTGCCATGCAACCAGACCTGACAGTGAGCCGAACATACAGTGGTCCCATGTGCCTACAGGACCTGCTGGACAAGAAACTCCTGACAAAATCCTCCCTCTTCAACTCTTTGTCGGACATCAAAGTCAAAGTGCAGAGCTCAATCATGGTTTCTCTGGGAGTGTCTGAGAGAGCCGAGTGCCACGGCAAGAATCACTCTGGGACATTTCCCCATGGAAACAATTGCAGCTTTAGTACAATGCATCCCCGAAATAAAACGCCATACATCCAAAATCTGGCATCACTCCCCACAAGGACAGAACTGAGGACAACTGGTGTCTTTGGCCACTTAGGAGGGCACTTAGTAATGCCAAATACAGGTGGGTGGTAAGTGTGTGCCTGTATACTTTCCAGAGTTTGTTTAAATACTTCATATAATTATATCCTGTCAAAGTCATTTTAGGATGTTTATCATCCCTTTGTCAGAACAGAAATGCCACTACTCTACCGGTCTATTGGATTTACACAGCACACCAGGACCAAGGCTAAGATTAGGCTTTGTGGTTGTTATCTCAGAAAGTTTTAAATGCCCATTAGAGTTGGTAGACATATTAGCTGAAAGTGTCTAGGTAGTCCCCTGGGTTTAAGCCCCTTTGAAATATATTACCTAGGGCATGATCAGGTAGCCCCCAAATCATTCTTTGGCATGATCACAACAAGTACCATGTTTATAGCTTTGCATGGCTTATATGCAAGTAGATAATTTAACGCAATGACAGTCTCATTTCATCAGTAAATGACCTAATAAACACACTCAGTGTTCATAGACCTTGCTAAGCGTGTTACTTCATGATGAGCGATGATGAATAGTCATTGCAAAGCTGCTCCTTTGAATTACCACTTCAGTTACTGGGCTGTGTTGTAAGAACAATTAAGTTCCAAGTGTTTTCTTTCTTTCTTTGGGTTGGAAGAGTGGAGATTTTCTTGATGTTTTGCAGAACACATAATGTGCCCAGCTCAGCTCATTTTAAAATGACGTCCTAACTGTGGATTAGTTTTTGGAGTTGTAGCCTGGGACTTAAGTGGGTGGCAGAATTTCACTTTGTCCCCTGAGTCCTAAGCAATGAGAATTGTGTAGTGTGCTGAGTCACAGGGTGTCTGGCTGAGAGGGATGGGGCCATTGGATCTGCAAGCATCGTTAGATTAGCACAGATTCAAGGCTGTGGCAGGTTTCTCTCTAAAGTAAAGCTAACTAAAATTTTATCTCATAAAATAAAATCTGTAATAGGACTAGTCCAATATTATTATTCTAGCCAACTGAACTCTCTAACAGTTTACTAACTTGAAACTCAACTTTTCCTTAAGCTGATGAATGTTGACTTGTTCATTCTCTCCCAAATTAATTACTTTCTTTAAACGTCATTTCAAAATCTGTTTTACTTCTTTTAAATAACCCTCTAATGCCACCCTAATGATTATATTTGGATAAAATTCCAATCCTTCATACTTTTCTTGGTTAGCATTTTAGGACATGAAAGGATCTTGGTTGAAATATGTGTGAGCATCAGTGTATAAATGTTTGCATATGATGTCACTCTTCTTTCGATGATTCATTGTAGAGTGAATCAGTCAACCATATTTACCAAGTACTCTCCTTTAAGGTTTCATAAGTTACAAGGGTGTGTTCTGGATGAAGAAATGTAAAAGACACATCCCCTACCCTCTCAAAGAACAAGGTACACACATCATAACTCATACAAAGTCATGCATTGAATCATTGTGCTTTCACCTTATGTCCTCTTCCTAGCTCATGATTGGCATTGTCTCAGTAATTATGAATTGAATAGGTTGGCAAGTACTCCTCCTTTCTCTTCCCTTTGTCATTTTATAATGTGTGTGTATGTGTGTGAATGTACACATGTATCTTCTACACATATCGAAGAAATGCCAAGACCAACCCACTCATCAGCTATGTTTATTTTATGTTCATTAAGGAAAGTGAGGAGATTAAATCATAACGAACCCAAAGAGCTTTCTTTTCCTCCCCCTCTGACTTAACAAAGACCCAAGTTGAAAACTAAGAACTCTGATAGCTCTGTCAATGATTCCCACACACCTATTCTGTGAAAGGGGAATTTTCAACGTTCTTGACAAGAAGCACTGAACAAGAGTCTATGAATGTGCTTGGGGAAAAATAAATGTGGGGAGTTGAAACATATCTCCTGTTATTTGCAGGATATAAATGCAAAATATGCCCTGGGGATAAAGAAAGCAACACATAGAAATCAGATTGCTCTAATGCCATCCATCCCCAATTGTCATATGGCACATTCTAGAAATGATTTATATTATGCAAAATATAAAACAGAAAACTCAGACAGGTGGTTCTGTTGTCATATTAAATAAAAGGCTGTCAGAGTAGCAGGTGGATTTGGGGGGGAATATATTTTTCTTTGATCAGAGTTGACTAGTGAATGACATACTGAAAATGAATACTTCTTTAAGAACCATAGGCATAAAACTTTCCCACAGTGCCTCTCATTCTTCATAATATAACTTGCCAAAAATACCACCTCCCTCTACAACCCTTGCCTTGATTGACTGTCTTCAGACTCTGCATTTAATTTGCATGTTTGGGTAGGAGGAAGGAAATATGTTTGACAGATAATAATAATAATATAATTTCTGATTGAAGAAGAGGAAAAAATAGTTTAAAGCTCTAATTATCCTGTAGATTCTGGTTGAATTTAGGAGTATCATGAATAATGTTTCAATCTAAACCCAGGGAATTAAGCTGACTTGAAAGAACAAAGATATGCTGTACTGCCTAATAGCCCCTTTTCAGATAGCTTCATTCATATTCCTTCTCTTTGTATCTGGAAGTAGATCATTAAGCCATGATGATCTACACCAGACAACAAGATTTACAGCCTGGCGTTTTTGCTAGGAATTTTTAATCCTCTTCATTTATTCATATGTGTATGATCTATTTAGTGTGTTGCTGCTCTGTTCAAGGCATTCTGCTAAGTGTTGTTGATGTGATGTGGCATTATGAAGAGTAGGGGTTGACTGTGTCTTTGTCAACATGGGCTAGAGAGCCTGAAGGGAAGGCAGCAGCAGAGAAAGTGATACGTCAAACTAAGACAAGGCACAATAACTAGGACATGTTCAGGTTGACAACCAAACACACCGAATATCCTCTGCATTGCATCTTGTGTTCAACAGCATGGAAGGATATCGTGGAGGCCCCTTCTTTTGGCAACTCTGTTTAAGGAAAACTAGAAAATGCAAGGAGGCACCTTCCTGATTGGAGGTCCCTAAATGTGTTGGTTAGAGTTCTCCTACGACTGAAGTTAAGGTCCAGAATATAAATGGGTCTCCATGCTGGAAGGCTGTGAGCAAGATTTCAATGTGCCTCATTCTTAGTGCTATTGAAAGATAAAAATGAAAACTAGCATGTTACTAAATATTGTTCATACATGTGAATCACAAATAACTTGTTTTGCAATGAGTCTTGCATTCCTCTACTGTATAGCTGCTAATATAGGCACATAGAAGGCTAACAAAAAGCAAAACAACAACAATAAACAAAAAAACTTGCCATCTCTAGATTTCAATTAGCAGCAGCAGCCTGAAAGCTTTTTGTGTGATTAACTCTAATGAAAGAGAGAAATAAAAAGATGAGGAGAAAAGATGAGGAGATGCATTATTCAAAAAATAGGATACCCTGAGATTTTATTATGTAAAGATTATATTATTACTCCATTACATTTCTTTTTATAAACAAGAAACTACATTAAAAAGAATCTCAGCTCTCCCTAGACATCTCTCTTGGCCAATGTGAAATATTTTCCTCACTGCATTCAAGAGAAGAGAGTGGACATTTAAAATGCAGTGTGATGTGACTTCCTATGCCTTTCCTCCTTGCATTATGTGATTTCGCTCATAACACTGCTGGGTTTTTTGCAATTTCACATTAATATGAATGTGGGTAAGGCACTTTTAGCTTAACTCTTTTAGCTTCTGTTTGCAAATTTGGGACCATATTCGTTACACAATAACCTAAAAGGTTCCTCAGCTTATCAGATGCTTTCATTTTTCCTAGTTTGGCAAACTGTGTAGGCCTCTGAGTACCACCTCATCTTGCTTTCTCATAACAGATTCACACAAATCTTAGCTCACCCATCATCCCAGGTACATTTCTAGAAGTGAGTGGATACAAACAAGATAAATACATTTTAAAATTTGGGAGCAGATAAACTTATGTATCAATATTCTCAGATATGTTTTATATTATATATATATATATATATATATATAAAATTCCCAGATATGTGTGTGTGTGTGTGTGTGTGTGTGTGTGTGTGTATGAATACAAGTGACCATAAATGGGACTGCAAATTGATGCAACTACACTGGACCAATTGAAGATTCCTTTAAAAACTAGGAATGGAAACACCATTTGACCCTGTTATCCCACTCCTTAGTATATATCCACAGGATAAAATCAGTCAACCTCAGTGACATAGCCACATCAATGTTCACAGAAGCTCAATTCACAATAGCTAAGGTATGGAACCAACCTAGGTACCCATCAACAGATGAATGGATAAAGAAAATGTGTTATATATACATAATGGAATATTACTCAGCACAAAGAAGAATGACTTTATAACATTTGCTGGTAAATGAATGGATCTGGAGACTATCGTACTAACTGAAATAAGCCAATCCCAAAAAAACAGAGGTTGAATATTCTAACATGTGGATGCTAACACACAATGGGTAGGTGGGGGTGGGCCATGAAAGTTCAGTGGATTCGACAAAGGAGAATGAAAGGCAGTTAGAAGGGATAGGAATAGGAAAGACAGTGGAATGAATCTGACATAACTTTCCTTGTACATATGTGAATATACCACAGTGAATCTCAGCATTGTGTACATCCACAAGACTGGGATAAAAATGCAATATATTCTGTGATTGTACAAATACATCAAATAGGTTCTACTGCCATATATAGCTAAAAAAATGAATTTTTTTAAGAAGAGAGAAAGAAGAAAGTAAAACAAAATTCCTTTTCCTAGCATGTTAAAGGAGTTGTGGTTGGATGTGAAGATTTTCTCAATCTGCCATATTTCACTTTTGGTTCAGCTCCTGTGACTATACCTTTATCGGAGATTTCCCCAGCAGACTTTCCCTTTCATCTCAACCCTCAGAACTAAGTCCCACTCCCAATCTCAAACTGACTCAAACAAGGAGAACAGACTGTCATGCTGATTTGGGGGTGCGAGTGAATGTTTGAGACCACCACAGCAGTCCCTTCTGAGGTTTGGATGTGGTTGTCCTCCTAGGTCCATGTGTTGGGATCCTCAGGGGGGCAGTATTGAGAAGGGGTGGATCCTGTAAGAGGTGAGGCCAAGAGGGAGGCCTAAGGTCATTGGGAGAGTGACCTCAGAAGCACACTCTGAGCACAGAAAAACCCTGGTTTCTGTCTGGCTTTCTGTCTGATGATGAGATTTCTTCTTCACTATGTCACATCAAGTCACAGGATGTTTAGGTGATAAGGAGAGAATGAGCTCTTCTCCTGACAATGGTCAACTTTCCATGTAAGGCTAGAAAACGTGGTTACAAACACAGCACACTCCAAGTCATGGCATCAGATCTCTTGACACAGGTCATTAAGATATGAAAAATATAAAGATCCTTCCACTCAGACTCCATCCCCAGGTTCAAAAGAAGCAGTGCCCTCCAGCTGTTATACAGACCTGCTTCTATAGTGTCCTACCTTCAGTGTGACTGTCTAGTGGGTCATCCAATTCACTCTGAAAACAAAGATGCTCTTCGGGATCCAACACATACGAAACAGAGACATAAACACAGGGTGGGTACAGAGTGGCTCTGACATTGCTCCTACCTCTGAGCCCATGCTGTGTGGACAGCATCTTCTTGCTGACTTCTGTTGCCAGGCTCTGACTGGGTTCTGTGCAATTGGAGGCCTTCCAACAAGACAGTGCAATCAGAACAAAGCCTCTTCCACTTGGAGTTTCAGGAATCTATGCCTCTAATTTTGAAGCTCTTCAGTGAGATCCACAGGATGTTCTAAAAGAACATAGAGTAAGTGTCAGTAAATGGGTCTGGTTGAAGATTTTCTCAGGCAGCAGTGTATGGACACAGGGCTGAAGTGGTTGGAGGTGGCTGAAAAACAGCCAGAGATAGAGTTGCTGTTGGGACATGATCTATGGTGGACAAAGAAAGGTAAAGGCATGGATCAGTAGTGCATGAGAAGGAGAGCCTTGGCTTCTACAGCTAAAGCCCTGCTAATCAACCTGGGATGGTGAATTTACCAATGGGTTAAAACATAATAAATGCACTGTACAATTTGATGACAACAACTTACCACTCCTCCTGGCTTGTGGGGTCCTGTCAACTCCCCGCTGTTCTCTTTCAATGTTTCATGATCATTTGTCTTCCTTGTATCTCCATCTGCTTCTATTGTATAAATCGTCTCTCTATGAGAGCTTTAATATTCTTGAAATAGGTGCTGTGTCTTGTGCTCCCTTTGGCTGGATGGCGTGCACGCGACTCACTGCATTGCCTACAGAACCAAGGCCCCAGATGCAGGTGCAGATCCCGCCGGCAGGGCGCCTACTGTCCGCCCTGCTCCTCCGCAGCGCCCGCTCCCGCTGAGAGAGCTTGAGGCAGTACCTGGCGGGAGAGTGGCGCCACTCAGGTCGCGCTCTAGTGGTGCCCGGGCTCCCCCTGGCGTGGCGTCCGCGGGCCTGACCCTGCGCTCAGCCCGTGGCAGGCAGCTGTGCAAAAGCGGACGCGCTGAGGCCGCCCTTTCCACGAAGTTGGCCGCCGCCCCGAGAACTTCGGTCGCCTCCGGCTTCCCGGGACGCGGCGCGGGCTCCAGGCCATCCTGAGGGCGGCAGGAGAGTTGCTTATTGGAGGCGCCATTCGGGCCCACTGATGGTGGGGATGGTGCGCGGCGACTGTGACCAACTGACAGTTGGTCCCTGTGGTGCGGGCTGATGGGAGCTGGGTGCCCCGCCCACCCAGGCCGGCCTACCGCCAGGGGGCGCTCTCAAGCTGGGTAGGGGCGGCGGTTGGGCGGTTGGGCGCGTGAGCGAGTGTGGCCCCACAGGTCCCTGGGATGGGCTTCCAGTGGAGGGGGGGGCGGGGAGAATCCCTGGAGCTGTGACAGTTGTGCCTGGAGGCAGAAGCACCAGAGGATCAATAATAACCCCTGGTTTGGCTGCCTTCCAGTTGACTCAGGCCACCTGTTAGGTCCTTGCTTCCTGAAGCTTTCCCTAACAATGCCAGCTCACACCTAAAGCTCCTTTGTCCATCTCTTCATTTTGTACTTAGGCTAACTCTTTGTCACTCTGTGTTTTATGTTTCTAAGTTGGATTATTCGCTTTCTACAGATAGATTATGAATGTCTCCAAGGAGGACTTTAATATTTATTTCTCTTGAAACTCAGTTTTTATTTTTGACCTACCAGCAACCAAGAACTGAGCCTTTAAGTGTGCATTTTCTTCCTTAATTCAGCTAACGAAACAGTTATAGAACACCTATTGTGTGCATTCATTGTGCTTGGTGCTGTACTGGACACTTACCATGCCACTTGTGGTCTAGCAAACGTCCTTAGTGCCCTTAACAGTTGCAGTGGTCATGCAGAGTCCTCAGGGAAACCAAGACACCAGCAGGGACTGAATCATGGTCTAGTAGAATCAGCAATTGGCACTGTGGTGGGACAAGCTTTTCATAGATGACATAGTCCCAAAGTTGTGGGCAAGAGTCCTATTAGGGATGCAGGAGCGGCAGCAACTGCCATAACCCATCCATACCAGGGATGCAAAGGGGTGACAACAGCTGGCTTGACTACCTGGCTGTGTGACAGGGTGATTGGTGATTGTCAGTTGAGCCTGTGGACCACTGTACCTGACTGTTGAACAGTTGGGAACATGTTGTGGCAGTGACCTAAACCGACACCCAGTTGTCCTTGGCAAGGATCAATACCAAGCAGCAGAGAACTCAGCCCATCTCAGGTTGAAAGCAGAGTACTGCAGCACCAAGGGAATAAGGACATTGCTCTTTTACATCCACTCTGCAACAGTTTTTATTTTGAATCTGAGTACTTAAGAAGGATTGATTATTCTTCGAATGGTAATGTCCAGTTCTTTGTTCTTGGAAGAGCAATATGTACATATTGTAGTATAAAAATAACTATGTTGTCAAGAGTTTTTCTATTACATGGAGCCTCTATAGTGTCATACACTCTGCAAAACATCACATCATGTTATGTAAGTTTCACAATTCTCTGAACTAGATATTATGAGTCCCATTTTACAGGTTCATAAACTGAGCTTTATGGAGGGAAGCTTCATTACTTTTCTTCCAAAGACACTCAGTGGTAAGAAACAGCAGAGGTGATTTCAAATCTGATTCCAAATCCATAATGATTAACCTGTATACTCAACAAACTTTACAACATGGACTTGCTGAAAAGAGGCTTATAAACTGCTTTATGAAGAGTTTGTAATTAGGCATTCAAAATATGCTACCATCCATTTGGTAACCATGTGTGCCAACTATCTTGTAGGACCCTGACAATGAAATAAGTAGTTGAAATTAATCATGGCATAAACATAGAGCAAAAAATGCAAAGAAGAGATATTTTCACCGATTATTTAAAATTAGTATGAAAAGTACATTTAAAAGGAACTAACAAATTGTAATACAATTCAAAATGCAAGATTTGAGTCCTGTTTGTACTTAGCAATGCCGAAAAAAAAAACTATATGAACACATTCTTTCCAAATTTTATGACTTTTCTGAGAATAAATTTAAATTTATTATTGTGAATGTTATTCAAACTATAGTTCCATTAGGCGTCAGATATTTCAAAATATCTGATTTCCTCTTAAACACTAACCCTGTGCCTTCCATTTCTGATTTCATCTTCAGCACTAACCCCGTCCCTTCACTTAAAGAAAGTTCAGTGAAGTTCAATTCCCCCTAAATTACTGAAAAATATCAAATTCAATTTTTGAAAAGGTCTGAAAGAAACAAGGGTTTAATAAGATGCTGACCTTGGTTTCTGTTCCTCTCATCATCTCCTTGAAGGATCTTGACTCAGCTAACCATTTTTAATTAGGCTAAGGCTTGAGAGTATTTGTTGATACTTGCCGTCAACTAGCTTTGAACTATGAATAAATATACCTGAGCAGCTAGCTCTGACAGAGGACAAGATGGAATCACTAAATAGAAAATATTAGGAACAAAATGTTCTTTTCTCTGGAAGTGTCTTTCTTACTCTGATTTTTCTACTCCTCCTCATTTGCAGGCCCCACCTCCTTTGCCACAGGAATGAACTCACCACCTGGACTGGCCCATCAGGGAACTCAAACTTCCCCAAAGTCATAACGGATTCAAAGTGGAGATGTGTTCCACATGGAGACCACCCAAGTCCTGCAGTGGCTGACTTCTGTGAAAGAGAATCTCCATCTGAGATCAAGAACTAAACAAGCCAGATATATGTGCCGCCCTGTGTGGCTTCTGTGAATGGGAACAGGAGGATGCAACATGGATGCATATTCCTCTCATGGTAGTGTTAGTCACCTTCTAGACTACTGTTTGTAAGCCCAGACAATCTCTCCACCTCAGCTGCTTCCTTCTTGTTCAGTAAACAAAGACCATCCCTGCTCAGGGAATGGAGGGTGGGTATGGAGTTTTCACTCTGATCCAACCCTTGTTACAGCTTCCATTACCACGACCAAGAAGGTGACTGAACATTCAAGAGCCAGACTGGATTTCCACACAACCTTGTTCTCACTTTTGTTCTATCAAGCACTGATGCACGAGTTAGTTCCATGTCACAAAGTTGGATGACATCTACCTTTCTGCATGCGTTTCCTTCACTTTTGATTTCTTTATTCTATCTTAATATACTGATTTCAAGGGCTAAGTCTACTGACCAAAAGGCAAAACTTTTTTAGATGAATAGAATATTTTATGCATTCATAGAATAAATCAAGAGTTTGGGCCTTCCTGTTTTCTTAATATTTTTGGATTACAAATGCCAAGTCACAGATACCTTGTCTAGGATTTTCAGTGGGTCCTCAAGCATAGCTTATTAACTAGCCATTATACAGATAATTGTTGACTAACAAGGGAGTGAAGAGTAGTTTCAGCATTATGAAGGCTCTCAGATGTCTATTCTATTCATCTTTAAATCACAAGATTCTCCTAGCTTTTTAAAGTTTACTTCATATGATATTCTGCAAGCTAAGTTTCTGTAAGAGAAAGAAATTAGGAAGAATTATATTTGATACAGAATCTATAAATCACAGAAAATTTATATGTTTAAGGAAGCCAGGTGAGATATTTAAAATGTTATTTAAATTATTGTAATTTACTTCTTTATTAAAGAGCAATTATATGATTCAGATTCAAAGTATGGTTTCTCAAAGAAATATGAAACCTGAATTGGAAAGTGACAAGACCCATCACAGAGCTATTTTGTACACTAGTAATGCAACTCCTGGTCAGTTTACTAAAATCCCAAGTGGCAGATTAATTATTTAGCAGTGGAATAAATTGAAAAGTTGGCCCCATCTACTTCAATACAAATTGAAACAGCCGACTCTGCAAAACTCTCAGCAATAATCACAGAAAAATGCAAGTGCATTTGAAATCAGATTTTGCATTTGGTCTAACATTATTGTCTCCCATTTTTTCCCACTGAAAAACCCTCAAATCCATTCACCCCCCCCAGCTCATCCATTTTTCAGCCTCCAGTCCCACCCTTGACACTAACCAAATCCCTAATGCAGTATTTCTTGCCGGCATCTTCCCTCCTTCCCTGCTTCTCCCTTCCTTCCTACACATAATGTATACAGGGCACTGAGGGGTAGGTGAGAGAGCACAGGACCATATATTTCCAAGAGGATAAGTTACCATCTAATGGTGAGTGTGGGGGACAGTGAGAATGACATGAAAAAAAGAATTAGGAATAAATGCAACAACAATAGGCACAATTGAGGTACCAACTGCTGTGAAGACACAGATGAAGGAGTAATTAATTTCTGTCATTCTCAAGCAGGGATAGGTGACAAATATCTTCACTCTGCTTATTCCCTTTCCATCACTTCTAATGAGGACAATTTGGAATCTGGCTTGTCAGGTTCTGCTACCAAAATATGAAATTGGAATATAAAATTTATTCTGATGTGAACCACAGAAGATAATGGATTTCACTTAATACAATGAAGGAACAGTTTATCGATGAGGTCTCTGAAAGGAGCAACAATCCTTAGTCCCTGTAGACCTCAAACCCCAATGCTGGTTGCTTTCTGCCACTCTCTCCTTTATCCCTCTCTGCCCATTTATCAACTCTTCTTGGGATTTAGAAATAAGTGGGAGGAAGAAAGAAGCCTAATCATTAGAGACATTCTTATTCAGCTGTGTTAATTCTCCTTAGGCTGCAACTTTGCATAGGAGCTCTTAACCCCACAAAATGTATTATTGAATGCATGGTCTATTTAATTAGTTTTAAGACATCCTCCTTCCTGGCTTTTCTGAAATAACAAACACAAAATATCTCAGGATAATGCACACATTCAAACCTGAAGAATTTAAATAGGGTTCAATGGGATGCTGTATAGCAGGTGCCTTTTATACCCCTTTTTTTTCCATCTAGTGTATCTGGAAAATCAAAATACATTTGGTGGGAAGGGGGTATGGAAAAATACTCACTGGTATAAAGAGAGAATAAAGTATGATGTAATGTCATAGAAAAATAATTTAGCAAATTCATAGTAGGTTAGTGTAAAGTCAAACATTCTTTTTTCCCTCAAAACTAAATCTCTTAGTAATATCACTGGACTAAACATTCTAAAAATGGGGAAAGCTCTCAAGTGAGAGTATATCAGCTCTGCAAGTGACTGTCACTTTCCCATTCCTCTACCTCAATCCAATTCACACTTTTATGATTGGCTTCTTTTGTTAACACCCCAAGTTTGTTAATCATGTCCATCTGTGCTGAAAGCCATAGCCAAGTAGGGAAATGCCATGCATCATTCCTACTTGGCTATGGCTTTGAGCACATCTGTAGGCAAATTGCTCTTCCAAATTGGCAACACTCAAATTGCTTCTCCAAATTGAGCTCTCAAGCTGCTCACATTTTTTTTTCCTTCCCTTGATAAAATATTTAGAGCATGCATTTTCTTGACACTTGTTTCTGAAATAATCCCCATTTATGGATATTTTAAAGGGTTCAAGGGGCTCACAAAATAAATCTGGTTTTGTATATAGTGTATTGCTTTTCATCTGATCCAAAATTGCCTAGAGAAGAGAATTTCCTTAGAGACACAGGCACATTGCCTTCAATATTCCTCTACTTTCTAGAGACTGGTGGTGAGATCTAAGTAGTAAATGGCAAGGGATTAGGGTTTCCTCTAGTCCACCAGGCCAACACACTTCCAGAACAACAGCTTCCAAGGGTGTAACAAACTCCTTGTCTCCTTTCTGGATCTTCCTGATCTATCCAAGGGCTTTATTGTCAGAAATTCTCCATTATATTCTCTTTCCTGGGCACTCTATGACAACACACAAACACTTGAAAGAATTTTACCATAGGAAACTGTTTTTAATTTAGTGTTTTTTTTCTTTCACATTTCAAATATAAAATAGACCTGAATTTCCATATCCAATCCAAGGGGCTTTGCCTAATGAATTGGCATTGAATAGGAGAACTAAGTACATAGGAATTGGGGTGGGGAATGAGGTGTAGAGCCAGAAAACCCAAGTCAGAGTTACAGTTTTAGGATTATCAAGCTGCATAACCTTGGGCAAGTATTTTAATCACTCTGAGCTGTGGCTTTCTTCATCAGTTAAGTGGAATTAATAACACTACTTGACTTTCCTGATTCCCAGGACTGGAGTGAAGCTAGATTGAAATCACATGGGTGAATATGCTAAACAAACTGAAAAGCATAATAGAACTAATTAGTTCCTATTAATATGCTGAGAATTATCTATTTGCTTATAAATGCATGTTGCTTGTACACTCACACTGTCATTGGGTAAATAAAACCTTGCTTCTGCTGAGCACAGGTTTGTGCATATAACCCTTCAGTGAAGAAAATTACATTTACTTTTAAGCAACTATTTCATACTCACATCTGTTGCCAAGTTTACATCTCCAAGAAAAACACATCTCTCATTCAATCCTCTGAAAAATCAGATTCAGGAATCTCATTTTTCTCTGCAGGAAATTGAGATATAAAGATACTAATTGTTGTTGAAGGGAAGGCTTCCCATATTTTCTTTCCTGTAACTCTAGTCCTGAGTGATATCCTTGTCACAGATGGGATCTTAAATGTCAACCAAAAATTCATCTGGTGAGATTTGGTCCTCAACCTACGGTTCTATTGGAAGTGGTGGGACCTTAAGGTGGGGAACTGGGGTAGCAAGGTAGGCCACTGGGTTGTGTCCACAAAGGGAATATTGGGACCTCAGCCTTCCTCTCTTGGCTGCCATGAGTTCTACAGTTCTCTCAGCATGTACTTTCCACTGATGTACTGTTTCTCCATAGGTCCTGAGGCAATGAGGCCAACTGATCATGGACTGCAACCTCTTTAACCATGAGCCAGATTATCTTTTCTCCTTATAGGTTGATTATCTCAGCAACAGAAAGCTGACTAACACACTTGTTTATTAGTGTTCTGTTGTCTACAACTTTGAGATATGTTGTGTTCTTTTCCTTTCAAATAGATTTCCAGTGCATAATCCCATACTGGTAGGTAAGGGAAAGTTTCTATAGTAAAGAAATCTAGCTACCTTGGCTCAGTTCAGAGTTCTCTTAAGTTGATCTTAAGACCTTATTTTTCAATTACACATGTTAAAATGTGGTACAATTAGATTCTAGAAAAAAACTTTTTTTTGACAAGTGCAGGTTTAAGTTGCTGACTGGAGTTACTATGTAGTAACTCTGTAAGAATGTAAATCTGTGCTCTTTTAAAAGGCTATTACTAAACAGGCCACACAAATAGGAAAACAGAATGGTAGATATAAAGATTTGTAATTCCATCTCTACTGCTAATTACTTTAATACACATATTAATATATTGTTGTACACTTCCATCCTTCTCTAGAAGTTACATCTTCCTACACTAAAATTCTGTGTTCTTTTTTACCCAGCATTCTATCATAATCATTCTTCCATTTCACAATTTACTTTCTTCATGATTTTCATTTGTAGTGATCATGAGTTATTCTCTCATATAGTGCTCACAAATATACCTATTTACTGGATATTTATATTATTATTTTCATATTTTGGAATATGTCCCTAGAATATTCTGCCTACTAAATTAAATGTTATTAGTGATTTTAATGTAAGTTATGAAGTCATTTCTCAAAGTTATAGAAAAATTTTAATTGATCTATTGATTGGTATATTCTTTTAGTCTTTCAAATAAACACAAACTTAATAAATTTCTAAAATTTGCCAGACACTTTGGTATATGGAAGAAACACATGATCTTCATTCAAATGATTTTAACTCCTATGGGCCAGCATTACTTAAGGACCCCAAGGACAAAAGGACTGACTTGTTCAAATTTTAATTGAGAAGACATCATTGTTAGTTTGCTAATTCCCTTTGAGAATTTCCCTCTTTCTCTTCCTTTCCCTCCTCTACTTCTCACTTGTATAGGTGTCCTGGAGTCAGTTCCTTATTTCCTCCTTTGTCAAGTGAGAATAATTATACTATGCCAAGGGATTGTTGCCTGAAATCAGAATTGTATGTCCCAAGACAGTGCCTAATAATATAGTAAGCACTCTCTACACATTACTTTTTATTGTTGTTATTTCTATGATAGAGAAAGTGAAATAAAACCTCTCAATTGTCCCAAGGAATGGACAAGTAAGAACTGTGGCATCATGTTCATCTTTAAAGAAGCTGTTTGTGTTTTTAAACAAACAAATGACATAGCAGTAAATTTCATCTTTCTTGCAAGTATAGAGGTACAAATGAATTAGTACACAGATAGTAGGGTTTTGTTTGTTTTTACTGTGGCAAATTGTTGCTAAATGGTACAAAGATCTGCTAAGTCCCTAAAAAGAAAATATATGTCTTTCAGTTTTTGGTTACCTGTAACCTAGGAAAGTTTCTAAATTTAAGATATGGGAATGATGACAGTGTGCTCAAAGTTATATGTGTTAAAACATCTACATTGTACCCTAAGATAAACTTAACTATGCTGAATTGAACTGATAGTGGTCTGATAGGTGTGCTGAATGATCAAGCCACACAACTCAACATGCTGTTTAATCACACTTGTGCTCTAATCAGATTTTTAAAGAAGTCCGTTCTTCCTTACATGTATGTATAATATACATGTAAGCAACATGTCTGTATATACATGTGGTATTTATTTTCATTTATATTTCTAGGCTTTGTTCTAAGCCTTGTCATTAATAGCATATATTTGATTAAAGAAATATGTGGCTAGGTAAGTCCTATGAATGGTATATATTGAAATTCACATTGTCTTGATTTAAAAAGGCTAACTCAACAAGGATGCATACCTTAAGGTGTCTGACATATGTCAATCAACAAACTATTGTTAGAAATTACATATGACACAAAAATTCTGAGTAAGTTTTAATGATTCCATTGTGATCATACCTATTTTTGCGAGCTGCTACATATAATAGTATGTACCATACGTTCTTACCACAGAAGCAAGTCAGGGTGGTATATGGCAAAATTATTCCAAGCTGCCAAAGGAGTAAAATACTTCACTGTCGTAGCTTTACTTTCCTACAGATCGGTCCATACAACGCTGTTTTCATTGTTGGGCTAAAGTCGCTTTCTTAAATACTTACATCTTAAATAGCTACAATATATTTTTAAAAATCCAAAAATCTTTTCTACTCCATTAGACCTGTATGAAAGGAAAGAATACACCGAGTCCTGATGCAATTCTTAGGTGATAGAGAAGTGGGAAAAGGCCAGAAGGTCTCAGAACAAGCAGGGAAGTCAGTGAAGCAGAAAGTAAATTCAAATATTTGGCCAATGACAAGTAAACCAGAAAGGAGACACGCCAGCCGTTCACCCTGGAAAGTTACCGAACATTTATTCTGGTCCAAGTTTTATTTATTATTCGAAAAAGGAACAAGTTTTCTATGGGGGTGGAGTGTCTTACTCCTTATTGGATAAATAAGGAACTAAATTTCCCTGTAGATCGATATTGCCTTAGGGGTTGCGTCTACAGCTCCCTTTCTTCCTAGGAATGATAATGTAATGCCCATTGGCAAATGCTCTGGTGGGACCGCCGCCTTGGGGACATAACCCCCAGACACCTCTCCTCCAGCGGCTGTGGTCTGTCCCCTGTGCTCAACCTTTGTAGTCCGGCCACACTGTTGGCAAACTCTCCTCTCAAACTCCATCTTCTGGAGCAGGGCAGTGAGCTGTGCCGCATCCTCTTTCTTGCTTGCTACCTCTGAGTGGCTGCGGATGGTGAGGCTTAGGCGGCCAACAAAGGCAGCAAGTGGCGCTGGGCACTGAGCACCCAGCCAATGCTGTTGTGCCTCTTTCCTTCAGAAGGCGGCGGTGCAGAGCCCAAGCCCGAGCCCGAGCCCCAGCCGAGCAGGAGCAGGAGCTCCAGATCAAGCTGGAGTCCAAACCCCAGCCTGAGCCAGAGCCCAAGCCCCAACCGGCATTTGAGCCCGAGCCCGAGCCCCAACAGGAGCCCAAGCCAGAGGCAGAGCCCGAGCCCGAGCCAAGCCCGAGCCGAGCCCGAGCCGAACCAAGCCCGAGCCCGAGCCCGAGCCCGAGGCGAGCCCGAGCACGAGTCAAGCCCGAGCCCGAGCCTAGTCCGAGCCCGAGCGGAGCCCCAGCCGAGCCCGAGTCCGAGCCCGAGCCCGAGCCCGAGACTCAACACGAGCTGAGCCCAAGCCCCAACCGGAGTTTGAGCCCCAGCCCTAGCCCCAACAGGAGCCGGAGCCGGAGCCAGAGTCAGAGCCAGAGCCGGAGACGGAGCCCGAGCCCGAGCCCGAGCCCGGGCCCGCCTTTCTTGGAAGCCTTCTGAGTCCACAGGGTGATGTCGCTCGAGGCTCCGCCTCCGCTCCTCCCGAAGCTCCGCCTCCGCTCCTCCCGAAGCAAAGTAACTCAATACTAAGGAGCAGCCTCTGCGGAGCCAGCAGAGCTCTGGCTGTGGCCAGCCAGAGGCACAGAAGACCCTTTGGGCCCCAAAGTAGCTTGGTTTCTGTGAAGAGGAAAGAGGGTTGGCGGGCAGCTGTGGAGGCTCCTCCCTGAGCCTGGGAGGCCCAGCTTGCTACTCCCTGGTGGATTCCACAGCCACCCCTCTGCAGCTCTTTGCAAAGCTGCTTGAAAAAGCCTCCTAAACTCCACAGGGATTTGGCAGAGGCGGTGGCGGCACTGCCTGCTTTTGTTGCGCTCTTGCTCCTCTCCCTTTGGTCACCTCTGGGGCCGGACCAAGGCCAGTTCTCAGCAGCTGAGTGTCCCTGGTGGCTTGCGGGTGGGTTGGGCGTCCGGAGCCCCGACGAATGACCCCAGCCCCAGGATTGTGCGATGTGGAGCTGGCTCCTTGTCTGGGCGGAGAGCAAGGATTTGGGGAAATTTCGTGGCCCTCTGCGGTGAGGTGGTCACAGGGTAGAAGAAGAGATGACCTGGAGTTTGTGCCACATGGGACGCGGGACACTGAGCTGGGCTCCACTTGGCGCAGGTAACTTTGGTCTTTGCGACCCAGTGTTCTTCCCTGAGGCTCTCTCAGGGAACAGTGTATGGAGACATTGCTTTTTCTGGGGGAACTAGTGGCCTTGGTGTCCAGCGCAGGCTGCACTAGGTTAGTGGGGAAGAGAGAAAGAAAGAATAGTTAGGTTTCTGGGGACAACTGCTCTGTTGCTCGCGGTGCTGGCTTGTTGCTGTCTGCCACCAGAGTGTTCCCAAAATTCTCAGGGAAGCTATTGTCAGAAACGCTTGGCGCTCTTTGTCGGTGCTTTTTGTCCTGGGAATAACCTTCCTTGACTCTTGTCCAACTACTTCCCCATCTCTCCCCTAGTCCTCATTCTCCTCTCCCAGCGCTGCATTGCTCCTGGGTTGGTCCTGTGGGTTAGGGCACTGCTTGGAATATGTGCTTGTTGGCAGAGTCTTTTAAGATGTTTTGATTCTAAGGATCTCTGCAGAATTGTCCTGTGCAGCCAGGTCTGGGCGCCCAGTCCCAGGATCCTGAGCCACCAGTGGGAGCCCGCTCTTCTGCAAAGCCAAGGAGAAGCTGGCTCTGCACCTCTCAGAGCCAGCCTGCTTGATGGTGGCTCTAAACAACTACTCTTCACTGGGGAACCCTAAAAGAGGGATGAGAGTGGTCTTTCATATTAGCCCTTTGGGTTCTAAGGAAAGTCATTCAAATGAGTCTATGACCTCTGTTTTCCTGGACCCATCCTCTGTTCTCTTCCAGTTTTGTTATTCTTTCTATAGGTTGGTTGCTTCTATCCTTCTCTCCTCAGGGGGGTGGGGGCTCTGAAATTTCACCAGGTGGACGCTGGGGAGTGGGCTCCAGGGCGCTTCTCTGCCTCCCACTGATTATGACAGGTTTTCTGGCTAGCCCACCCAGCTCAGTTTGGCTGGTGGGTGCATCTACTGCCTTGGTTCCAGGTGCAGATGGAAATGCAGCAGTGGCCAAGAGCTGATGGTGAAGAAGGGAAAAGTGACAGCCACACTCCTGGCTGAGCCTGCAGGATACAGAGAAAGAACTTATTTTGTCCTTGACAATTTCTCTCATTGTTGTGGCTACCTGGTTTCCTGGAAATAAATTCACATTGTTTTCCAGAGCCATCATTTATTTACTTTCCATCCCCCCCCCCAGTAGAAAAGGAGTAAGACCACAACCTGAGTCTGATCAAGTGGCAGCATGTATTGTCCACCCAGGCAGCGGTTATGAAATGATAGCATGCAGAAGGAAAGCCATGTATATATGTGATGGGCATAGAGGGCAACAGCGCTATGCAATAAGTGATCCGGTGGTTTAATTAAATTCTCTTTGGACTAAGCATTACTGCATGCATCATTATTCAATACCATGTTTGGAACCATGCTTGATGTGACTCATTATATGTGACTCATTATATGCAGGCAAATTGGAGAGAACATTGATTTATGCACACTGTTTGTCCCTCCACGGAGAGCCTAACTTGAATGGGTATGTAGTGTGTTAATTGAAAGTTTGAACTCTACCAGTTATATGATTAAACTCACATGTATTCAAGAGTTGTAACTTAATGCCCCAACAGCTGATGGACACTTTTTTGTAAAGAAACTTTTTAAAAGTGTTATTAATCCTTTCATGAACAAGTAAATATTAAACTTCCTCCAGCACAAAATGCAGATGTGCTTTTCTAATACCTGCAGGTTAGATTTCTCAAATGAACAACCAGATTCTTAGACCTTCAGTTCTAAGTGATTTAGCTAATATGACTGGATTTTCTTTAGTGGCAAAACACAGAATGTACAGTCCTAACAAATGCAATTCTCACAGGATTTGCCAATAGTATATACATATAGATCTGTATATGAGTTAAGCCTGTAGAAGGTTCATGGCAAATTTTCCTATTATTATAACTATGGAAAAAAATTAAATCACTTCTTTGGCCTTTTTTTCAACTGTTGATCCAGCTTTTTCAGCTTTGTGTGAAGAATAAAATGCAGCTTTTAGATGCAGTCTTCTCAATGACCTAGAGAGGGACTATTGTCTCTTTAGTGTGATGCAAGTCTGGAAATGCAGCTCAAGATCAGCCTTAGATGCCAGTTCCTGGCTCATCCCAATGCTGATCCCTGAGAACCTTGCAACTCATTTAAGCAGTGCCACTTCCCTTGTTCCTGACTCCTTGTTATCTCTGACACAAAATTAATTGCTCTTATGATTATTTCCTATTAGGGAGAGTCACTGTAGCTTGTTTGTTTTAAGGTTTGCCTTTTACTTTTCTGGTTTTGATTGGCCAGCATCCTTGGTGCCTCCATGCCTTCAAACTCCAAGTTCTAATCACTAGTAATGATATGTAACTGCACATTTCTGAGACTGGTTTTCCTCTCCCTAGTTCCCTTATATCTGACTGCTGATTTTCCTAGATTGTGAGATGTCATTTGTGTCTGGTCTGCCCAAATGGAAAGAGGCAGGTTGGGCTGCTCTTTGGGCATTGGCATGTGTGCAGTTGACAGCTCTTCTCTTTGTGAACTTGAAAAATAAATCAACTCCTCTGCTACTCCACCCCTCTCCCATACTTCCTCCTCTAGCAACAAAAAGTTCCACATACATCTATACAAACTTACAACTTTTGTGTTTTCTTTTGGAGCCAGATATATCTTAAAAATTGGCAATAGGACTGTCCACTACCAAAAGCCAATACCAATTCTCCCACCCAATTCATATGTTCAGCAATGATGGTCAATTACATATTTTTATACCCTTAAATATGTAGTCATGCAGCATAATTTCATATAGAGGAAGTTTGTTGGTTCCTACTAATATTTTTGAAGTGCATTGTACTAGTTTACTCCAGGTGTTATTAAAGAGAGTGAATCACACTAAATTTGGATCTGTGCTATTCCCATTTCTCTTCTTCGCTCTTCATGAAGGTCAGGAAGAGGAATGTTGGAAGGTTGAAAACAGGAAACATCAAGGGAGTTTACAGTTTATCCTTACAGACAAAAGAAAGAGCACAGGGAATGTGTGTGTATATGTGTATTTTTGATCTCTTAATTTTTGTTAAGAGGGAAAAAAGTCCTATTTTTGACTTGTGTATTGGGATCAGCCTTTGTCTTTGTCCAAACAGATTTATTTCTTATTCTGTCAATGTAAAAATTTCCCTCTGTGTATTCCTTTCAGACTCTCCCCTTTGATCATATGTATTTGGTCTGTGTTCTCTTATCAAATGATGTTTCTCTACCTAACAGTGTTGTAATTGCCTTTGAAACAGACTTGTTTTTTCATCAGAATTCATGCTGTTTGTCATAGTTACTGAAAAATAGTACAAGACATGTCAATTTATGATAAATCCTTAAATGGTATTTGATAACAAAGTGAATAATACATCAGACAGGCTACTTTTTATTTCAGCTGAAGTCAAAAGCAAATTCCACATCTATGAAATAATCTTTTAATGTCATAGAATGTTTATTTGTTATGCTTACCTGTTTGTAAATGAAAGAGAGACTTTATGTTTCATTCTTTAAATGGGAGTGGAAAACTAGAGTACTACATTGGCTGATTATTTTTGAAGTAAGTGAAATAAATTACATTAAATGAAATAAGTTACATAAAACTACATTTTGGAAAACTTCTTTATACGTTTTTATAATATTTACAGTGAATTCTGAGGTAGACAGTTCACAAACTTGATACTTCATCTCAGTGCCAATGTGTTTCATGAAAACATTCTTAAGCAGTGTAGGTGCACATAAAAAGTCTTGTAAGTTCTGTGAAGACTTTGCTTTCAGATGTGTGTTTATTTTCTTTTAGATTCTTGCAGCAATTCTTTTGATTTGCAGTTAATATTTTGGTAATACAAACGGAATTTACATAATTAAAAACTTGGTTCTTTGAGATTTTCCAGATTGTTCAGACCAGGCCTGGAATGTGAGGCTTGCATTGATTCTGTGGTGGAACATTGGCGCTTCTCCACTTCACTCTGGTTGAACATTTTGGTGCTCTTCTTTGTGTGTTGATAATCCATAAAAATTCCAAGTGGCTTATTTTGCCACTTACAGATGTTTTAGGAGCAAATTATGTCACCCTAAAGAAATTATTTGTGTTTCTGCTTGAATTGTTGAGTTCTGTTGATAAAAATGATGTGGGCAGTGCTGAGTCAATTCTTCAGGTGTCATTCTAGCAATTTTAATAAGAGAAATTTAGAAATAAACCCAATAATACAGCATATAGTTATTGCTTACATTTATTTTGTTGGGAAAGCTGAAAATTGATTGTATCTTAACAGTGATAGTATTTCATTGTTCCAAGTCTAGGTTTGAAAGGAGCTACAGGCATTGAGGAATAGGATTCAAACTTTGAATTTATATTATTGGGAAGACTATGGAAAACAGCTCATAATTTTTCTACAGTTGGAGAAACTGAAGTGGAAAATAAACTGTATAGAATCTATATAGTCATCCTTCCCTACTACAGTCTATCTTCTGCTTTTTTAAAAAAATTAGTTGTAAATGGACACAATGTCTTTATTTTTCATTTATGTATTTTATATATTCCTGAGGATTGAATCCAGTGCCTCAAGCATGCTAGGCGAGGGCTCTACCACTGAGCCACTACCCCAGTCATCTCCTCTGCATTTTAATGAGGGAACAATCTTCTTTCAGATTCAGATCTATTTATATAAAACCTTCCAAATTAATCCTATTCCTTAACCAGCTGCTCAGGCTGATTCCCGAACCCTGTTCAAGGCAGCAGCTGATCAGCCATAGAAATCCTCCTGATCCTAGCTGGACAGTGAGTGACCCCGCAGCTTCTTAGGTGGTGTTCTTGTCACAGCTTCTTGTAGTGATTTGCCTTGGGTCATTCAGCAAATTCAAAAGGAGAGAGGAAGCCTTTCTAGGGTCCCTCCTATCACCCAGGGAATGATGGCTGACTGCATTATGGTCATTGGGTTCCTGTGCTGCAAGGTGCCCTAGGGTTTTGCTACTTGGAATTTGGTCATGGACCAACAGCAGTAGCAGCACCTGGGAACTTGTGATGATTTGTGATCAGAACCAATGCCAGACCTACTGTCTCCAAATTTTCTGCTTTTATTGACACCTTCTCTAAAATGGCATCCTTTAAAGATGACTCTAAGCCTTTATCCTCTCTTTGGACAAGGCTAACTTTTTCAAGTAGTTCATATTTTTCTTCAATTAGTCCAGAAAGTTTTAGAGCAAGCTTTTTTCCTTTTCTTTTCATGTAACACCTGCTTCTCACAGACTGATAACTTCTCCACAAAAACAAGAGAACAACAGAAAATCCAATAGCTGTACATATCACCAACTCCCATGGACAGCCATAAGGACTAGGGTGTGTTTCCATGTCTGCAAACAAGGCAGACCACAATCCTGCTTACTTCTTCCAGGACCACACCAAGTAGGGCTGAAGGGCAGCTGTTGCCTCTCCTTCACACTAAAGCTACTTTGGCTATTCCATCCACAACCACACTATGCTCAGGCACACCAAAACTGGCTGTGAACACTCAGGCCTTTGGTCAGGAAGAAACCTGCAACAGGCAATAGAGCAGACCATTGTGAACCAGTGAGTAGGTGAGGGAGCATGGGCATGGGGAGCCCTGGTCATGGGTTCCCAGGGGCCTAGCACATTCAAGCTGCCTTCAGAGAAGTCTTGGCCCCTTCACTATGCTGTGAATCTGGTAGCATCACAGGTTCCAGCCTATCTCAATCAACCAGAGAGAAATCTTCTCCAGGTCACCCACCCTTTGGTTTGGCTTCAGCCAGGTCAAGGCAGAACTTATTATGTGCCATTCTGTACAGTCATAATATCACCCACTTTGATGTCACTAAAATTCTAAAGCTCTGTAAAATTTTAAAGAGATAATACATCATATATTTATATTTGTACAACTTATCCTTTTGTTTTAATGACTCATTCCTTTTCCTCCCCTCCTGTCCCCTTTTTCTTTCCTTCCTTCCTTCCTTCCTTCCTTCCTTCCTTCCTTCCTTCCTTCCTTCCTTCCTTCCTTCTCCTGTTCCTTTTCTTGCACTTTTGGTGGTTAAATTTCAAGGCCTAGTACATGCTGGGCAAGCTCTCTAGCACTTAGCTACATCTCCAGGCCTGTTGACATTTTCTATAGAAGCCATGTGAATTATTGCCATAGAAAACCTCTTGTGTTAGACTATTTTAAAAGTAATTTTAGAAGAGTGCAAACATGGGCACACATCAGTTTTGATAAGTTATTTTTAAGTACTACAGCATATGTAATGTTTCTAAAAAGAAAGATCTTAAAACTTGAGTGGGTTTTCATGTCGGTTTTTGTAGACTACTATTTATTTAAGAGTCATCAAAATCTTTTTTCAGAGGTTCTTTTCACTTATCATAGGATGTAAATACTTCTAAGCAACCTGGTCATTATAAATATATACCAATGAGAAGGATAAGATAAGTGATTTTTTGGATCAAAGAAAACAGAATAAAATGTTGCATGGAATTCTCACACAGAGAAAATGGACACCAGAGTATTCAATAGGAAGCAGTGTTTATTTGTGTGCATCCAGCCTCAGTGAATTATTATCCAAAGGCTGAGCATTTAGTGTAGGGAGTGATCCCTTATATATTCTGGTTAGTTTTCTTTTACATACTAGCCTTTGTCTTCATATAAGGTAATACACATTCCTGTTTGGGAATCCTATTTCTAAACTACAAAATAGCAAGAATGTTCAAAACTGATTTCCAGAGGGTTCACAATGATAGGATGGCATCATATTCTCTTTCCTTTGTTCTGAGAAATATGTACCACAAAATGTAGCTCAGTGTTAAAGCGCCCCTGTCTTCTATTCCCAGTACCAAACCAAACAAATGGCAGATGCACTTCATTTAGGGCAGATAATTTAATATTATAATGAGTTAGAGTGAGCAAAGTTTACCCCAGATCACTTAAAAGAAGAGCTGTATATCTTGATTGGTTTAAGTTGTTTTTTCTGGACCTTTACTAAAGAGCAGTTTCTGAAACAAAGAAATAACTTTAAGTGATTAGCAATGAGCAGCTTTCTACCTGCAATCTAGTGGGGAGAAAAGTTTGAAGAAGGGAAGAACTTGACATCTGGATCCCTTGGTGGATCTTCTTTTTCTTAGGCTGTTCTAACCGATTTCCTGGCAGCACCTTGAGTATCTAAGATGCAGAGAGTTTGAATGGCCTTGGAATCTAGGGCATTGAGCCCTGATCCCAGGCCCTCACCTCATTCCATATCTCTGGGTTGTGGTTGTTCTCTAGGGCACCTCAAGGCCCTGATTTTTGGGGATTTCACTTCCATCCCACCTCTATGCCCTCAAGTTCAATGAGGGCTTTGATTGCAGTACCTGGAATTGGGAAGGAGTTTCTTCAGGCAGGAGATTCAGCCTTACAAGCAGGCTGTTTGACATTGACCCTACAGAAGGCAGTGCCCTTGTAGGTACCCAGTAGACCACCTTTGGGCTATAACTTATGGGGTTGAGTCTTAGCATTTTTTGCCAGACAGGTGTTTCTCCCTGGTGCCCAGGATCTCCCTCCCTGAGGTCATAGTTACACTTTGATGGAGGCTGAAGGCTATCTAGGTGCCAGCCACTCACTTTTCTCACTTCCTCTGCCCACTGATATCAGAATCAGCTTTATCTATCATGTCTATTGTCCAAGGCCCAGGGGACTCAGGAGGCTTTAAAGGTTAGTTGAATTCTGCAAACGGACACCTTTGTTTTGAGAGGCTGCAGTGATAGGAATCACCTGCACATTTTTTTAAGACCATCTTGACAGTGGGGTTGTGATGGGTGCAGTCAGGAATTCCTTTAGATCCACTGTCATTTGTGGCTAGAGACTGACACAGAAGCCTGTTGTCCTGGGTAGAGAAAGCATATTTGGCACATTGTAGAGAAATTGTTGGTTAGGGGTACAAAAGGTGTGGGGAAGCTTGAAAACACCTCTGAAGACTTTCCTTGGACACTTGGTGAGAGGTGGCAAGATGAGAGGCAGGGCTCCTGACCCACCAGCTCATGAGCCATCACTGCTCAATAGCCATAGATTAAAAGCCACATCCTCAGGCAGCGGCAACTGCTAAGTGGTGACTGAAGCAGAGAAGGCCAGAGAAGTTCAGGTCTTGGTGGATCCAGCAGTGATATCAATCTTGCTGGCCACTGATTGGTATAAATCAAGAGGTGGTAGCTAAGCTCTCCAGGCCCTGAGTGTGGATAAGGGCAGAGATATAATCTGATAAGAATAGCTCCTTCTTATTCTACGATTTCTGACCTTTTCTGAGTATCACACCTAGACTCTGGCATGAGCAGAATCATATGTAATAGAAGAGAAATTGTCACCAAGAGACAACTTGTGAGTTGTCCAAGTCACACATTTCAGAAGTTGGTCAACCTGGTTGAATTCAGGCCCAGTCCCTCACACCTCAGCTCAGGGAGCTGCTGTCAGTGGTGGGTCAACAGCTCAAAGGGATGGTCCTGGTGACCACTGTGTGCTGTCCCTAGTGGCAGGATTTTGCATTCAATGTGCTCTGCCATCCTCCTAAGGACTTTGGGTAAAGGTGATTTGCATTTTATAGAAGAGAAAATAGAAACCCCAAGGTGTGCTGGGATTTTGCAATGAGGACACAATTAGTAAGCAGCAACAGGGGATAGACCAGCGCATCTACAAGCTCTTTGTTCATGGCCCTGGCCTCATGACTTTTTATTGATGAGAAAGCTTTTGGAAATCAGGAGTAGACCTGCCTGTGTGGGAGGGAGATGGAGGTGGAAAGTGGAATCTGACCCACTTCCTGTGTCTGTAGCACCTGTGAGGTTGGCTTTGAATCCTATGAGTCATGTTCTGGGGCCAGATGGGGGATCCAGTATAATCTTTTGTTTCCCTTTGGATAGTACCATAATGGGAAGTTTCTTAAAATTAAATTTTTAATAAATATTTAAAATATTTACTGCTGTTGGGGTCAAATTCAAGGTCCTTCTGCATGCTATGTGCAGACTCACCACTGAGCTACTTCCCTAGCTCCTTATCAGATTTCAGAGGAAGTTTTCCTATTTCCAGAGGTTATCCAAGATGAACTTAATAAATACCATGAATTTCTGGGACTTATTGGAAAAGTATTGTCAAAGAGAAAGATATGCAAGTTTTCTCTATCACTGCCAATTTCTGTCTTCAGAAGGCTAGTGTTGATATACTTCATGGCAGTGTGAGTGTAGAAGAAGCAGTCTTGAGTGCTGTGAATGAGCTAGAAAGAGTTGCTGTTCCTAATGTCTTGCTGTAGGAAACACCCAGTTGCTGTGTAGTGACAGGACAACTATTCCAGGGCTTCCCCTGTCTCCAGGCTGAAGGATGACTTTTAAGCCTGTCCAATCTGTTGCACACCAACACTGGTGTCACATACAATGGATGTGAGTAACTAAGTAAATGAAGTGGAAGAAGCCAAGGACACTCTCAGACCAAGCCTGTGGGCCATGTGCTGGATGGTATGTCCGTGAGGCTAGGAAGAATGTTCTACTCTAAAATAGTTTATCTGATTGGTCTGGACCATGAGGGTAGTCTTCATAAGATCAATAAGTTGTTTGTAGCTCTTTCTGTGAAGTCCCCTCATCACACTATCTGATCAGTGTTTGGTGAAGCAGGAGATGCGATTCTTAGAGAGCAAGCAGTTCATCTTTAGAATTCTATCTACTGAAGTATGCATCATGTCATTGAATTAATGGGATAGTTTTTCAATAATATTATTTATTATTCTCAATTTATACAAATAAACTAAAGAATGGACAGGTGAAGCCACAAGTTCACAGAACTTTAAGTGGGAAAACCATTTAAAGTGAATGAAGCCTCATTCCAGTGCTCATACTCTTAATCTCTGCACTGTGTCCATAAAAAAATGGTTAACATCCACTAGCAGGGGGACTGCAAAAGAGGAACACAAGAATGAACAGGAATAATATGGGGATGGAAAACAGCTATAGTCAATGCCAGATCTCATGCCAGCTGCATCTGTCATCTCACTGCATCCCCACAACTAATCTAGGAGATGTAAATATTAAAGTGTGAGTGAGTCCCAAGTCAGATTTATCTGAACCTCAAGCACCCACCACTGTGGAAGCCACCAAAATCCTCTAGCCCTTGATCTGGCTCAGCTCTGTGTCTGAGATCACAATCTGCAAGAGACAATGACCTCCACCTCCCAGGTTGCTGGTGAATGAAATTCACTATTGTGTCCAGTTTACTTTTTTATTATTTTTAAAATTGTAGATGGACACAGCTTATTTTGTTTGTTTATTTTTATGTGGTGCTGGGAATCGAACCCAGTGCCTCATGCATGCTAGGCAAGTGCTCTACCACTGAGTCACAACCAAGGCCTTGCCACTTTACTCTTCATTTTCTTCCCATTCACAAAAATTGAAGTCACCATTGTTGGAAACCTGTGGGAAGGAGAGAGAAAAGGAGATGCACCAGCCAGAAAAATACAAATAAAACCTAAGAACAGAAAATCATGTGAGCTGTGACAGCTCTGATTTATTAGACACCAGTATGACCACAAGAACATGATTCCCATAAAAGGAAATTTGCAGGCACTAATTAGTTGCAAATACTGATAAACAGATGCCATAAAAAATATTTTGATACAAAATTGTGACAAGTAAACCTGTAAACATAATTTAATAAAGTCACATAACCTTGCAATGTGGTTTTTCTTCTCCTTACCTTTTCCCATTAACTTAAACCACCAGTAATCAAACCCCAGGTGGAATTTATTTCACTCTGGCACCATATTAGAAGATTCACAAAAGGTTTTTGTTACATAAAAACATATTTAACTCAAGCCATAAAGAGGATCTTCTGAAAAACCAAAAGAGATTTGCACTAGATTAAAATCCTGGTAAATCCATGAGGCAAAGCACTCATGAAATGTGCTAGAGACATAGATGCAATTATTTTTGCCCATTAAACTATAATTTTGCAGAATAGTGGTAAGAATGTAACACTTTAGCCTGGTCTTTTGACTCAGCATTTGGAGGCAACCCTTTAATTGATCCATTCACAGATTCAGACTTAGGCAATATAAGGCTCCATTTCAATTTTCATCTTCAGGATAAGCAAATAAAGTGTTACTGCTTTGCTCTACTGGCCCAACAGGAAAATGTATAGATGAGCAAAAAAGAAAGAGTAGACATCATGTCATGAAGAGACATCAAGAAATAAACCACCAATTCACAACACAATCAAAAAACTGCAAAGGAGACATGTTCTCATTTTTCAGAGGAAGGAACTGAGGCTAGCAATATGACATAATTGGATAAAGGTCACAGATTACAATTTTTCACTTTTTAATTTGCAGTTGGACACAATGGCTTTATTTTATTTATTTTTATGTGGTTCTGAGGATCAAACCTATCACCCTGCATGTGCTAGACAAGTGATCTACCACTGAGCCACAACCCCAGCCTCACTGACTAATTCTTTTAAAGCTTAAAATAAGTTTATTATCTTGAAGTGCCAGAAGTCAAAAGTCCAAAAATTAGTCTTGGTTAAAATTGGCAGAGCTGTTTTCTTAAAAGTCTGTGTCAGGCTGGGACATATGGCAAGGCTCACAACTCAACCAGTGATGCCTCCACACAGCCAGTTTGACAAGCCACTAACTAGAACCTGACACTTCCCTTCATCCCCTCTTCACCTGGATCTGGAGCTGAAGCTCAGACCTCTCCTCCAAGTCTCAAACCAGGGCCCCACCTGCCTGCTAAGGATCATCAGGTGAATGGCTCAAGAATGATACCGGAAATACAAACTTCCACTCCCACAGAAAACCTCCAGTCTTATGAGACGTGTTAACACCTTCCTCAGCAAAATGGTACCATTACAAATGTAGTCCATGAGGAGGAAGTGGTGGCTTCCACTACCCAGCAGTCATGTTTCTGGATGCAGTAGTTGACCATTGATTAAAACCAAACTCTCACCTTCATCCCAGTCACAGAGAAGGACCTTTGGCATTTCCACTTCACAATATCAGTATCATCTTAAGGAATCTTAGGGAATTTGTAACCCCAAAAGCAACAACCTGAGATATTTTTGGTCATTGGTGGAGATGTACACTGCAGTGAAAACTTTGAGTCACTTGTCCCACACACACTCCCCAGCTGAGGAGGTCCATGGGGATGGACACTGCCTTCTTCTTTTATCTCTTGCAGAGAAGACCAGATCAGGGAAGGGCAGTACAGCACGGATCAGGAGGCTCATTCCATTAGGACAGGGTTTTTTAATCCTGACTCTGGCTCACGGTAGTGGGCAGCATCAAGCAACTCACTTAATACTTCTGAATTGTCTCCTGGGTAAAGAAAACAGAATCTAATAGAACAGGCTGTTTCTAGGATTGAGATTAAAGCCTATGGGATGGGTGTGTGTACTCTCTACACAGTGGTTCAGAGAACACATAATCATCTTCATTTTCTATTCAGGAGAGCAGCAGGAATATCATCTGTATTACCCATGCTCTGTGTTTGCCAAACCGTTGACCCAACAGTTTGAAACGGGAGATTGTGCATTAAACTTCCTCCTTATGACACCTTCTAAACTTTAGAAGTATGCCCCTAAGTTAGAAGGAAAGAACACTACAGAATCAGGTAGTATGTTTCTCACAAAATTCACAGAATATATTGAAATTTCATATCAAGACAACAACAACAAAAAAAAACCTACTCAATTGAAATCTGAACACTTTTTATGTATTACTGTTTAGCAAAGTTGACTCTAAGGTACAATAGATTCGAAACTATTTATTTTACCTTGAATTTTTGCCAAATAATAAAAAAACGAATAATAATACCTATAATGTATTTTTATTGCATAACAATTGTTTTCAAAGTTTACCTAGAATCATACCAATTACAATCTCCAAATATTATGTATATTAGGTGTTGTGTCCCGATGTTATGGATGGGAAAACTGAGGCTCAGGTTAGGCTGCTTCTCCAGTGATCACAGCTGGGAGATGCAGACTGTGTGTTCACACTGGGGCTCTGTGTCAGAGGACTCCTGGGTGCAATGCTTTGCTACCTTGGTGCAGCCCACACAAGGAAGACGTGGCCTTGGCTTTAGAGGACCATAGGCTAATGGGAAAAGGTTAATGCACACATGGGATCTTTTAACCAACTTTTCTGAGATATAATTTATAATTAATGTATAATTAATATGATGCATATATTTAAAGGGTACAGGTCTGTGAATTTGATACTGTGTATATCTATGAATCCACCCTACACTCAGAACATTAATGTCGCCCAGAATGCCTCTTTTCCATCCATCACTCACTGAGTTCCTGGCTCCATGTAACTGCTGATGAGATTTTTCTACTGTACACTGCTCTGCATTCTCTAGAATTTTATCTAGATGGAATCACATGTGCACTCTCTGTGCTTAGGAGATGCCCAGGGCTTGCTGGCTACATTCAGTCCATCCAAACAAGGGGCTGCTGCTTACCTTAATTTGAGATGCCCATAACATCTCCTGCTGAAAGAGACTCTCTGTCCCTCATCCCCCACTGCTGAACCACCTCTACAGAGGAAAAAAATGGACAAAAAGCCAGTGTTTTTCTTCTAAAGAAATCCCTGCCCAAATTGTATTCAGCAAAGTTCAATTCTACATTTTTAGACAAGCACTACCAAAATGGTGCCCCTTATCAAGACTCTGCCAGCAACCAAAGCCCAAGGTTATGATTTTGGTGCAAACCTTATCATGTACTTATCTATGAGATGTCTTCATTTAAGCACTTTATCCATTCACAGGGAAGACATAAAATGTACCACCAGCACTTACAGGTTTTTATAATAGTCCTATGCTTCACATGCCTGGAAGGACAGAGTGTGCACCTGATGAGCCCAGAAGTACATGGTGTTGCCAGAATCCTGCACAGTTGTAACCAGGGTACAGGCTTCTGGGGAGTATCTTGGGAGCGTAGGTGCCATGTGCCACATGCACAGGTGTTGGGACCATGAGCTTAAGTCTTTATGGTGTTTATAAATACTTCATATAAAAGACAAATATTTTGCAGGATTAGCATAGTCTCAGAGAGTAGAGGAATACTGAAGGATAGAATTATGTGTGTTTTTCAAACTTGTTATGAAACTACTTTTAGCGAGGAGATATTAGGGATTGAACCCAGGAGTGCTCAACCACATCCCCACACATGTTTTTTTTTTCATTTTTTATTCTGAGACAAGGTCTTCTAAGTTGCTAAGGCTACCTTTGAACTTGTGATCCTCCTGCGTCAGTCTCTCAAGCCACTGGGTTTACAGATGTGTACCACAATGAAAAATAATTTTTTAAAGAAGATAAAGTTTTACAAAAAGAATGGTATAAATGTGTAAATGGTGTGAACTGTAAACTTAACTTGTAAAAATCAGAAGCTAAGAATTTTTATCTCTGAGATCTTAGGAAAAGGAGAAAAGTAGCCTCCCACCGCCTACTACAATTCATAGAAAGGTCCATGCTGAACACCTGGAAGAGGCAAGACTCATGTTCTGCTGCCAAGAGAAGTCTGGACACCCATTCTCACATGGTGAAGATTTGGGGGAGGTCTAGGAAACCAGCACCCAACCAAGGTCAGAGAGGAAAGCCTGGTGCTAGGGCAAGCCTTGGTGGCCCAGTTAGTCACTAGAATCCACCCCTTGATTGACTCTTTCCTTTCTAGCATGGCAATTGCTGGTTGAATCCTGGCTACAATTCTGGTGTGGGCTGGCCTGAGAAGTAGCCCCCCAGGGTGAAATTACAGGGATTCTTACTGTAAAGGACTTGCATGCTCCTACCATCCCTTGAGATACAGCCCCCAAAACACCTGCTCCAGGAAGTCACTACTACTTGTCAGCCATGACGCTCCTGTCCCCATATTAGTTTGCATACAGCTTTAACGGAGCATTTCTCAATTGTGACCACTGAGGCTAAGAGTCAGGCCTTAATCATCTGTGCAGCTCTAGCACCTGGCAGCACAATATGTGTTTGTAAAGTAACAAAAATAATGGAGATTTAAGTTCCTGTGAGGTTTGAGCCAATGGCGTCTCAAGCCAAGTCTCCCAAAGTTTGGTTATCTGTGTGGCATGGTCACAGGCTCTGCTATGTCTTCGCTTCATAAACAACTTTCATTTCCACTGGGAAAGACAGTCCAGTGGAGCTTTGAATGCTTTCAAATGAGAGCAGGAGGAACACTGCTGGTGATTCATACCCTCAGTCTCTCCATCTCTCCAACAATCCTGGTAGGAAGTCACTTGCTGTAGGATCATAATTTTCACAGACACCACCTGTTCCTGTCCCTCCAGGTCACAGTTTGGGAATGACCAGTAATAGCTCAGTTTTGCCCATGCAGCTAAGCCCCCAATAAAATGCATTCATGAGGAATGGGCTCCTTGCACTAAATACATCATTTCCTGAGGTACATTAAAAACAACCTGATAGCTACTTGTTTTAAGTCCCACTAAGTCTCATGTTATGTACCAGAAGGGCACACATGCCATGCTTGAAGAAACTCTGAAGCAATATCTGTAGATTGATTTGCAAGGCCAGAATTTGAATTTTAGACTGCTTAGCAGAGACTTCAAGTACTAGGCAGTGGAAGAGCACTGCTTACCCCATTGTCCTACCAGAAGGCAATGAGCATGACCAAGGCTGTGCCCTCTGAGGAGCAGCAAGAGCCCCACACAGGAGGGAAGAGAGGCTCTAAATACAGACCCTAAATAAACAAACAAGCCAACAACAACAACAAAAGCATGGAGTATGGCTCAGTGAAGCCTATCACCCCAAATAGCAAGTTACCAGAAAAAAAGGGGGAAAGATAATTATCAACCTGGGCAGACTTGCACAGGTGTCTCCTCTGTTGATCTAATTAAGTGAGCGAGGTCTGCACACAAGCTGCTTCCTCATTACAGATGATTGACCCCAGGTTCACTGTAGCCAAGAACCACCCAAGCACATTTTCCCCACTGTGTTGTCTGTAGGCCAAGCTTTGCTCTCCCTCACATTGCCAACCACTGCTCCCCTCCCCTCACACAGCTCTGAACACATCCTTTTTTCCATATGGTCCAAAGGGGGTGAGAAGGCATGAGAGTCTCAGGAGTGTCTGTCACAGAGCCTCATTCATGTAACCTGACTATAAGCTCATGAGACCAAAGTTATGATTTGGGGGGCAAAACTTGCCCCTCAAGCCAGGCATGACATTCCATAGTGCTCTTCCCTGTTTATGGCACCCACTTCAGGGAGGAAAACTTTCCTTCTCCAGGGTGGGTGCTCCTGGGAGATGTCCTGTCACATCATGGGTTCCTGGCAAGATGAAAATCATGCCTCATGATCACTTGACCAGACATTTGCTTAGTAATTTAGACACACTGTCATTTCACAAAATGATGTGGGACATGGGGCAGCAAATTTTCAAATGCCAATGATAAATACAGCAAATAAATATCACAATACCAACAAGAGCTAAATGGTATGGAAGACAATAAGGAGATGGCATAGAGAGAGACTGGGTGGGACTGGGCAGAGATGTAGGAAAGTGTGGACCATGAGGATGGCAAGGTCCTCTTCACACTGAATCCACTCATCTTCATTGCCCTGTTTCTTGCTGGTCTGAACCATTCCTGGGTTCTTATTGGAGAAATAGAAGGGTATTCTTCAAGGGCTTTTCTCTACCTCTCACCCATCCCTCACCCTATTGCCAAAATCACCTTTATTTTCAGTTTACTTTCTAAAATTCTCACTTAATAAAATAACATCCTCTAGGGATGTCAGGACAGAAGCTGGAATGGCCATCGCAACCCAGCTGCTGCCTGCCTCCCAGGCTCTCTGCAATCTTATGTCCTACTGTTCCTCATCTCTGCCTTTGCAGGCTTCTCCTGCCAGGAGGACCTGGGTGTTCTTGGACTACCTGGTGAACTGCTTAGTCACCATCAAGAACAAAGTTCCCAACAGAGGGCTCACAGCTCTGGTGCTAAGCTTGCTTTTCTTCCACACATGAATTCTGAGGGCAGCCATTGGTAACTTAGAATATCACCTGCATTTCTGGATTTCCCAGACCCAACAGTTAGGTCTGGAAACACACTTGAATTTTTAACTTCTAAAGCAGAAATCTTTGCAGAGGGGCTCTTGTCTTATTCATCTGCCTAACAACTCCAGCCTCTTCCTATGTGCTAAGATTCTGCTTGCCAGATAAACATGTAACCCAGGCATGCCCAATCGGCTCCCTGAGCATGCCCAAAATACTTGGCCCCCCCATCCCCACAACAGCCAAAGACAGGTGAGGACATCTTGAAAACAGAACACCTCACAATTCACAGTCACAAAGTATCTGAAAGTCCCTCTTTCTGGCTCTCTGTTCAGTAGAGCTCACTCGCTCCCTGTGTCATATCCTATAATTGCCAACAACCCAATGATACAGCACAATGGTGATAATTCTTAACTTCATTGGTTTGTGCTAAATAACAGCAAGCTCCTGCTCGTGAACCATGTCCTCGGAATCTTCCACCATATATCCAAGGAAGCACATCAGTTTGGCAGTCGGTTAAGTGTTTGGAGAGGTCCCAAGGGAAACACTGTGTGTTAAACATTGTTAAATACTGGATATATTTCACTTTAATCCTTTGAAATTGCTCAGCATGACAGATTAATGGTATAGCAACTCTTCCTTATACATAATGGCACATTAAACATACACCACTGACTCTCCAGTTTGGATAAATCATGAAACTAACAACAGAAAACCCACAAAAACACCTGTCTCACAATTCATATATTAAATTCAGCCAATATTTGAGAATGAAATTGTTATGTTCTACTTTTCCTTGTTTGATGCTTAGAACAAGTGAAAAGGGTACTCTGGGGTGCAACTCCAGAATAACAGATCAAAGACACGGATAAGTCCATCAAATGCAGAAGAAAGAGCCATAAATCCAATTAAAAATTGGAAAAGCAAGAAAGAAACAAAATTCAAGTAACAGTTTGGTTAATATTTAGCAGATTAATGATAGCCTGACTGAGACACCAAAACATTAAGCCTGATTCTGTGACTTGCGGTGCATGTGTGTGCACGGGAGAATCTATTCATGTGTGCAAACTAATATCATGTGATCCTCAAAGCGGAGGTTGCACCCTGCTATTTCAATGATCCCATTCCATGGAATTTTTTAAAGTCAATAAACACATATTAACTTGCATAGGTGTCTGTGGTCATATATTTTCAGCTATTAGAATGTCTGTCTCCAGGTGACTCCACATATTATGATTTCGCTCATTCTTCAGACTGCCTTCCTTTCATGCATTCTTTCCAAAACTCCCTAAATGCCCACAGTATCTTTGATCTTCCATAGCCTTTGAAGCTTTTGAAATGCTCTGGTCAGGGTACCTGACAAGTGCTGGACAAAGGGCAGGCCCTCAAATGATACTTCTTGAATGGGTGAACAAAATAAATAATATTTTGAAAGCATACTCTATTTTTTCTCTGCAATTAACAATGAGTAGTTTTGTATAAATGCTCTGAGAAACCCTACAGAAGGAACATGCATTTAGCTTTGCTTTCCCTAAGCCTTAACCTCCTCCTCCTTTACTCTCCTGATTTACACAGAACTCTTTCTGGAAAGTATACTTTTGAGGATTTGCAAAATGGATGACTGGGCTAGTAATGCACTAGAAAAACTTATATTTTAAAAATATTGGCCACTTATACTTCCATTTTGTTTTGTACATTCATCTTTATTTTGTTTAATCACAATAATGATGGATCCCGTTTTTGCTTTTGCTATATTCTGTATATCATTATGAAAATAATTGTTTACATGCACATGATGCATTAATTGTATGTGATAAGAGGAGGATATGCATTTCTCTGACCTGTTGTGGGGGTGATTCCTGTGTGGCAAAGCAGCAGTCATTAGAAGTGATTAAGAGGAGCCAAATAGGAACTGGTCTGTCTATAATCAGAGCAAGACAAATGCTACCACCTATTATTCAATTTTATCTAAGGTGTAAAGGTAGAAGAAACTATAGCTGTCCCAAGACAATGCTGATTCATTTCTTTTGGATTCTTCAGTGAGATTTCCTTGGTAATAAACTAAAAGTTTGAATTGTTCTGTTCTACAATTGAAGAAAAAAAGGATTCAGGAAAAATGGGGGAAAAAAAGAAATAGAATTAAGAGCATTTGCCCTGCTTTCCCGTATCCTTATTCCTCTAGTGCAGAAAGCCACCAAGCTACTTCTGCAAAGATCCCGACAGCAAATATTTGAGCTTAGCCCCCCCCAGATGGTCTCTGTCGCAGGTACTGGACTCTGCCATAATGGCACAAAAGCAGCCAGTGCACTACAGATGGAAAGGACTGTGCTCCTGCAAAATGCCATCCATCAAAACAGGCAGCTGACAGGATTCTGTCCTCGAATACTAGTGTGCTAACCCCTGCTACAGAGGACAAAATGTCCTCATGCTGTAGTGGTAATGCTGTGTGACGGAGTGTGTGGCCTTTAGCATTTTGGAACTGAAGAGATTCCTGTGGGTAGAGTATTTTCTTCTATTGGATCAACTTGGTATTTTAAGTTTTCATTATGGTATCATTACCTTAGCAGCTTCTTTGGTCTAACACATTTCCAGGAAGATTCTTCTTTTTTTTTTAAAGGAGAGAGAGAGAGAGAGAGAGAGAGAGAGAGAGAGAGAGAGAGAGAGAGAGAGAGAGAGAGAGAGAAATGCCTTTCTTCTTCTTCTTTTTTTTAATGTGATGCTGAGAATCAAACCCAGGTGGTCCCGCCCTTGCTAAGCAAGTGCTCTACCGCTGAGCCACAATCCCAGCCCAAAGACTCTTCTTAATTAGAGAAATACAAATCAAAATGACACAAAGATTCCATCTCACTCCAGTCACAATGGCAACAATCAAGAATACAAGCAAGAATAAATGTTGGCAAGGATGTAGGGGGAAAGGTACACTCATACACTGCTGGTGGGACTGCAAATTGGAGCCACCAATCTTGAAAGAAGCATGGAGATTCCTCAGAAAACTTGAAATGGAACCACCATTTGACCCAGCTAGGTTTATACACTCCTAGGTTTATACACAAAGGACTTAAAATCAGCATACTACAGCGACTCAGCCACATTAATGTTTATAACAGTTCAATTCACAATAGCTAAACTATGAAACCAAAGTAGGTGCCCTTCAACAGATGAAAGCATAAAGAAACTGTGAGATATATATATATATATATATATATATATATATATATGCGCAGTGGAATATTACTGAGATACAAATAAGAATGAAATTATGGCATTTGCGGGTAAATGGATGGAGTTGGAGAATATCATGCTAAGCAAAATAAGCCAATCCCCCCCCAAACCAAAGGCCAAATATCATCTCTGATATGATGATGCTAATATATAATGGGGTGGGGCTAGGGAAGAATACAGCTACTTTAGGTAGAGGAGAAGAAAGGGAGGGGAGGGGGCATGGGTTAGGAAGCATAGAATTCATCCATTGTTGGACACCTTAGTTGAGTCTGGCTATTGTGAATTGTGCTGCTGTCAACAGGGGTGTGCATGTGTCTCTGCAGTAAGATGACTTGAATTCTTTAGGATAAATACATGGAGTGGTGTCTGGATTGCATGAGGGTTCCATGTCTCGTCTTTCAAGGACTCTTCATACTGATCTCCATAGTGGTGGTACTAAATTACAGCCCGCCAACAGTGTACAAATGTACTTTTTCCACGACATCCTTGCCAGCATTTATTATTGTTTGTATTTTCCATGCCTTTAAATGTCATGATTGTGCAACTAAGATTGTAAATTCTCTTTTAAGAGATACTGTCATTTTATGATCAAAGTGAACTAAATACAAACTTCCATGAACATGTATACTAAGAAGCATAAATTTCTGATATAAATACATATTGTAGCAATTCAAATTCATCTTACCTTATAAAGGAAAACAAAAAGGATGCTCATTGAATAAAATACCATGTAAGAAATATGTCATGTATTTATAAATATTTGAAAAACCAAGTTCTTTGCCCAGCATTTCATACCCAAAATGCATTACAGTGAGGCCTGGGTATGATTTATAATATAAGCACAACATAATCTGGAGGGCCAATGAAAATGTGACTCATTATTGTGATGTTTGTCTGCATTTCAAGCTCCTCCTGTGTTCTCTAGTGACCTCTAAGGTACAATACTTACAGCTATAAACAGTTCAATGCAGGCCTCCAAGTTCATAAGTCCAGATTTTCATGGCTAACTGCAAATACCTTTGCAGATGCTTGCATATGTTTCCATTTTATTTTTAATATTTTTCTCCAGTTTGAGATTTAGGCTTTTTCCTCCCTGATTTTTATACAGGGTAACCCTTACTAATGAACTAACGGTGTTCTTGTACTGAATACAATAGCAGGTCAAAGGAATTATCCCGTGAGGTCCTTGACCTGGGCCGTGACCTGGGGAATGGTCTGCCCTGCAGCTTCCTTCCAGCCCCAGGCCTTCAGGAGGACCCAATGGTCCTCTCTCCAGTGGCACAGGAGGGACAGGAGGACAGGAGGGATGGAAAGGGGTCCTCTCGCTCTTCTTTGTCCTGACACAGAAGGCTGATCATCAGACGAATCCCAGAAGTTTCTTCTCCAAGAAAACACAGCCGAAAGGTGCTTGGTGTGGATGTTTAAAGCCGAGAGGGGACACTAATGCAAAATGACCTCCCAAAATCTACCTGCTCCTGATGGCCTCTCGCTAGTGGGACACAGGAGCCTCAGCAAGCAGGCTGTTCAGTGCTCCCCTGAGGACCCGATATACCTGTCCAAAGGTGACTCTGAGATGGCTCTTCTGTGTCCTGACGTGGGAGCTGGAACACACCGCCCTTCCTGTAGTGGCCTGTGTCCGCCCTTGGCCTCACCAGGTAGGTAGCACTCACCCTGGTCCCCACATCTCACCCAGCGCTCGGCCTCTTCCCAGCCCCAGGCTGCCGTCCACCTCGGACCCTCTGACTGCCCCAGCCCAGGGCTTCGTGTTTCTCCAGCTTCCCCAACGTCACATCTTAGTGATTTCAAGGCACACTGTAGGTCAGCGAAGCACTTCACCAGGGTCAGCTTGTCTTTCCAACTAATGGGGATTGCATGGATTCAAGTTCTATCTTGAAGCACACACGGGTGTCCAAGCCATTGTCCTTGTGGTCACAACAGGACATTTAAGGAAGCGTTTTTAGAAAGGGAAAGAGGATGTGGGTCAAAGAGGAAAATGCTGAGGAATTCCTGGTGTCTTGTGGCTCCTCTGTCTGTGCAAATGTTTGGAGGGATTGTTTTCCTTCTGTGCTTGTGGAGTGTAATCTGTATAAATTTGAATCTTTGTTGTTTAATTTACAGCAGTTTTCAACATTAATTATATAAATAACTTGATAGTGTTAGATTTACTCTGAACACAAACAGAACTTCCTATTATTATTTCCTAGTTCCTTTTCTAAACTCCCACTGTCTAAAGACTGAATATAAAATTCCAAATAATACACCCATGTCTCTACTAGTGAAGAACCCCAGCTGCAAGATGGATGTTGTCATAGACCTTTCAGTCAAAATATGGAAACATGAGCAACCTGATCTCTCAGGTTTCTGACTTATAGGTCCTGGGATTCAAGTCTGCCTGGCACTGCTTACAGGTACTGTGTGCTCTTATGATTGTTTAAAGTTAAGTCGTAAATTTACAAATATATTAACCTACTTTGCAAAGGACTGCCACTTGTTAACCAGAAGCAAATTCTTTCCTGGAAATAAGCAAATGCTTTTCAGCAGGGTGGGGAGGGTTGGTAGGATTGATCAGCCAGCTGTCCACGAAGCCAGCCAGCCATGCATAGTCCGTGGGGCCTTCTGTTTGTTGCTCAAGCAGCCTGAGTTGCTTAGTTGGATTCATGAAGCTACAGAAGCAACTGGTGTGGCACAGTTGATGGTAAAGAGCTTCTCATCTAAAGCACAGAGCTCAGGGCTTTCACTTTGAAACAGTCATTGTGAACCTACTGGATCTAGAGTAGAGGATACAGCACTGCAGGAGAGGAGCCCACCCCCCCCCTTGAATTCAAAGTGCATCCTAGAAGATGCAACCAGAAACCTGAAGGGCAGAAAACAGCTAAGCATGCAAAGGTACTGGGCAGCACTGGTGGTGAGGGCCAGCCCTGGACGCACTCAGTGTGCTTGACCAAATGATGGAGCTGAGCATGGCCTGAGCACAAGGAAAGAACACTCAAATCACATACAGAACCATGTTAAAAAGACATGCATCATAGTCGAGTAGGGTCCCAGGGACGCAGGGCTGGCTCAATAAGGAAATCAATGTAATTCATCACATCAATAGACTTAAAGACAAGAATCACATGAGCATCTCAGTAGATGTAGAAAAAAATACAGCACCCCTTCATGCTTAAAACACTAGAAAAACTAGGGATATGAGGAACATACCTCAACACTGTAAGGACTAACTATGCTAAGCCCCAGGCCAGCATCATTCTACATGGAGAAAAACTGAAAGCATTCCCTCTAAAAACTGGAATGAGACAGGGATGTCCTCTTTCACCATTTTGATTCAATACAGTCCTGGAAACTCTATCCAGAGCCATTAGACAGGAGAAAGAAATTAAAGGGATACAAATAGAAAGAAAAAAAAAGAACTCAAACTATCCCTACTTACCAATGGAATGATTCTATACTTAGAGAACCCAAAATACTCCACTAGAAAACTTCTAGGATTCATAAATGAATTCAGCCAAGTAACAGGATATAAAGTTAACACCCACAAGTCAATTGCATTTCTATACATCAGTGATGAATCAACTGAAAGAAATTAGGAAAACTATCCCATTTACAATAGCCTCAAAAAAATGTTTGGTAATCAGTCTAACAAAAGAGGTGAGAGACCTCCACAATGAAAACTACTAAGGAATTGAGGAAGACCTTAGAAGTTGGAAAGTTCTCTCATGTTCTTGAATAGGCAGAAATAATATTGTCAAAATGGCCATACTACCAAAAGTATATACAGATTTAATGCAGTTCCTATTAAGGTTTTTCATAGATATAGAAAAATTAATTAATGATCATTTGGAAAAATAAGAGACCCAGAGTAGCCAAAGCAACCCTCAGTGAGAAAAGTGAAGCAGGAGGCATCACAATACCAGAACATAAATTATACTACAGAGATATAGCACCAAAAACAACATGGTATTGATACCCAAACAGACCTGAAGACCAATGGTACAGAATAGAAGATACAGAGACAAACTCACAGAAATACAGTTATCTCATACTAGACAAATGCACCATAAACATACATTGGAGAAAAGATAGCCTCTTCAACAAATGATGCTGGGAAAACTGAAATCCATATCTAAAAAAAATATTATTAGACCCCATCTCTCATCCCGCACAAAATGCAACTCAAAGTACATCAAGGACCTAGACATTAGACCAGAGACCAGGTACCTACTAGAAGAAGAAGTAGGCCAAAATTTTCATCATGTTGGCTTAGAAACTGACTTCCTCAACAAGACTCCTAAAGTGCATAAAGTAAAATCAAGACTGAATAAATGGGATGGTATCAAAGTAAAAAGTGTCTTCACAGCAAAGGAAACAATCAAGAATGTGAAGAGAGAGCCTACAGAATGAGAGAAAATCTTTGCTACCTGAACCTCAGAGCATTAATCTCCAGGATATACAAGAACTCAAAAAACTCAACACCAAGAAATGAATAACTCAATAAATAAATGGGCAAAGGAAGTGAGCAGACACTTCACAAATAAGAAATATGAATGGTCAACATATACATGAAAAAACATTCAACATCTCTAGCAATTAGAGAAATGCAAATTAAAATGATAGTGAGATTTCATCTCACTCCAGTCAGAATGGCAGTTATTAAAAATATAAGCAACAATCAATAAATGTTGTCGAGGATGTGGGAAAAAGGCACACTCTTACATTGCTGGTGGGACTGAAATTGTTGCAACCAATATGGAAAGCAGTATGGAGATTCCTTAGAAAATTGGGAATGCAACCACCATTTGACCCAGGTATTCCACTCCTCAGTATATACCCAAAGGACTTAAAATCAGCATACTACAGTGATGCAGCCACATTAATGTTTAAAAAAGCTCAATTCACAGTAGCTACTATGGAAACAACTTAGATGCCCTTAAACAGATGAATGATTAAAGAAAATGTGGTAAATATACACAATGGAATATTACTTGGCCTTAAAGGATGAAATTATGGCATTTGCCAGAAATGGATGGAACTGGAGACTAACATGTTAAGTGAAATAAACCAATCCCAAAAGACCAAATGTCAAAAGTTCTCTCTGATAAGTGGATGCTGACTCACAATAGGGAAGGGGGACTGGAGGTTCAGTGGATTTAACAGGATATAGTAGAAGGAAGGGAGGGAGGTGGGAGTAGGAAAGACAGTAGAATGAATCAGACATAGCTTCCCTAGGTTTATTATGAACACATGACCAGTGTAACTCTGCGTCATGCTCAACCACCAGAATGGAGAGTTATACTCCAGGTATGTATGATTTGTCAAAATATACTCTACTGTCATGTATAACTAAACAGAACACAAAATTTATTTTTAATTAAAAAAATTATTTGCCATTTAAAAAGGGTGAGGAGCTTTTCTATTCAGATTAGAGTGGATGCAGCCAAGGGTGAGGTCAGTGGTAAAGGGATGTTGGTGGCAGAAAAGCATCACCACACATTTCAGAGTAGAAAGACATTTCAAGACAGAGTGCCGATGTCTGGGCTTGGCGCTGAAATCACGAGCCACCACACACCTTGTAGATTCAAACAGCAATTCTTTATTCCCGAACTCACAGCCACCTCCACACAGGTTCAGGGGAAATCTAAATCTGCCCGCACAATTCACCTACTCCACGAGGCTTTTTCCCAAATCCCATTTTGATCCCATGAGAACTCAATGGGAACAAACAGCAGGAACACCCTAATCCCAGCAGCAATAATCTCCAACCTCCAACTTCCCTAAAACCCCTATTGTCTTAAACCGGGAATGCCTTAAACTCAAGGAGCGGGAAGCTTCCTCAAACCTAATCATCTCTAAACCCGGATCCACCCTGGTCTTTGAGCAGGGTCACCTTTCTCAAACACACATGCAAGGTCACAGCAAATTTCCAAGGCGAGTCCATTTAACATGGGGTACGCTAGCAAGGAAATATCGATGTGTCATTCCTACTTGGCAATGGCCCTCAGCAACAGTGATGAAATAGAAGACATTTTAAAAGCAAAAGCTCATTAAATGAAAGGTGAGTAGAAGTTCGTCAGGCAAAGGAAGGGAGAAGAGGGTGTTCAGATGTGAGGTGCTGCTGGGCCCAGGTACACAAATAGGACACAACAAGACACTTGTCCAGAGTGTCAAGCCTGCATCTACGGCTCCAGAATGGGGTGGTGACCACAGTGGTAGAGCAAGGTGACCCAAAGGTGTATTTAGTACACATGTTGAAGACAGCACAGGCAAAGGGGGTTTAAATGATTAGTAATTTTGTTTCTGACAGAGTTTATAGCAAACAGCTCTTGACTTTGATCCAGCAGCTTAATTATATATGGGGGATGAAGGCCAGTCTCTAGGCATTCCCCTCGTGGGATTGTCATGGCTGTAGTAGCTCTAATCATCTCATCTCAATTCTGTTTAAATGGGGGAGATAAAAGGTTGAGTGGCACAGCAAAGAATATTGTCTCTTAGAGCCATTTTCTCTTATCAGGAAGAAAAGTTCTTTCTCAGAAACTCCCCAGGAAATGTTCCCTTAGACCTGAGTAGCATTTGTACCAGAGTGATGGATTTAGGTTTTCGAGATGAAGAAATCTTGGATGGTAATCCAGAGGGTGTGTTGTGGTGGCCGACAGAGACTGTGAGTGCAGGAGCTCAGGAGGAGGGCTGTGAACCCTCTGTGCCAGCAGTGCCCCTCTCCTGTTGGCAGAGGCCCTGGCTGAACCTCAGCTGAGTGCCGCTCACAGCTTCCCATTGAAAGCGCTTTCTCTGGCATTTGTACATGGCTTTGATTCCCCACGACCTCCCCCTCTCTCCTTCTGTAGGTTTTGTGGATGTATCGCCTTAATTCTCTTATGAGTTCTTAAGCTAATGCATTTCAAATCCATTATAGAGAATTCAGCAGTATTACACTCCTTCCAAGCAGTTCACAATACAGCTTTCTGCTAGATTTTTTTCTTGGATCACAAATCGTACATACAAATATTTTCCCTGGAACCTTATTAATCATAAAGTAAACTATGAGTCATATACATTAATTTTTCTTTCAAGAAAAGCGATATAGTTCTGTTAGAGAAGATGAAAAATATGAAGATTGCTATCTTATTTTGAAGCAAAACATCTAATGGGATATACTTCTCACAAGAAAGAGATACAAATCTAGCAAGTTTATTGATGATGAAAATAATTTTCCATATTTCAATAGTTTTGATTTTTAATGCTACATTAATTAAAGAGTCTACATAAATTTCTTCCTGCTTTGCAAGTTCCTTTCATTGATGCTACAGACAATTTAACTTGACGTTTGCTTCCTCTGCCCTATGGAAGAGCAGAGATAGGACATTCTTATTATGAAGACTCTCTACAATTCCATGCTGATTTACTATTTTCAGCAGTTAAGGTACTCTGTTTTGGAATATGCACCATAAATGACACCTTCCTTAGTAAGTGAGGCCATGACTAGTTATGCAAATGAGGACCGAAACCAGCTTATTAGGAAGTTCTGGCTTCTGATAGAAACTATAGGAAATGGCTTGGTAATAGTGGGAATCTGGTAACAGCGGTTCAGCCCCTTGGTTACCCAGATCCTGCCAAAGGCTCTGGACTGCCCCACAGGGACTCCGCACTCACGTTCCATGTGACTAGGAATTTTCTTAACTTTCTGGGAATGAGGATTTCCCATCAGATTCTCACATTCATTTTGCATCAGTGTTCCTCTGGTGCACATGGTGAAGGGAATGCAGAATTAGAGGTTAACCTACACCTAGTATCATCTGCGGACCACGAAATGACCCCTGAGAGTGTAGCCTGTATATCTAGTAATATTGAAAAATGTGTCTCCTGACTCGGGTTTAATGTGAAGGTGGCCATGGGTGATCATCTCTTCTCCCTCCTAAAATCTACAGAAATGGCTTCAAGATGAAAAACATAACTATAGATAACAAATAACCCAATCAACAAATGGTCCAAGGACCTGAACAGACACTTCTCAGAGGAGGATATACAATCAATCAACAAGTACATGAAAAAATGCTCACCATCTCTAGCAGTCAGAGAAATGCAAATCAAAACCACCCTAAGATACCATCTCACTACAGTAAGATGGGCAGCCATTATGAAGTCAAACAACAATAAGTGCTGGCGAGGATGTGGGGAAAAGGGTACACTTGTACATTGCTGGTGGGACCGCAAATTGGTGCGGCCAATTTGAAAAGCAGTATGGAGATTCCTGGGAAAGCTGGGAATGGAACCACCATTTGACCCAGCTATTGCCCTTCTCGGACTATTCCCTGAAGACCTTAAAAGAGCATACTACAGGGATACTGCCACATCGATGTTCATAGCAGCACAATTCACAATAGCTAGACTGTGGAACCAACCCAGATGCCCTTCCATAGATGAATGGATAAAAAAAATGTGGCATTTATACACCATGGAGTATTACGCAGCACAAAAAAATGACAAAATCATGAAATTCGCAAGAAATGGATGGCACTAGAGCAGATTATGCTTAGTGAAGCTAGCCAATCCCTAAAAAACAAATACCAAATGTCTTCTTTGATATAATGATAGCAACTATGAACAGAGCAGGGAGGAAGAGCAGGAAGAAAAGATTAACATTAAACAGAGACATGAGATGGGAGGGAAAGGGAGAGAAAAGGGAAATTGCATGGAAATGGAGGGAGACCCTCATTGCTATACAAAATTACATATAAGAGGTTGTGAGGGGAATGGGAAAATAAACAAGGAGAGAAATGAATTACAGTAGATGGGGTAGAGAGAGAAGATGTGAGGGAAGGGGAGGAGGGATAGTAGGGGATAGGCAAGGTAGCAGAATACAACAGTTACTAATAGGGCATTATGTAAAATTGTGGATGTGTAACCGATGTGATTCTGCAATCTGCATTTGGGGTAAAAATTGGGAGTTCATAACCCACTTGAATCTAATGTATGAAATATGATATGTCAAGAGCTTTGTAATGTTGTGAACAATCAATAAAAATTAAATTAAAGTAAATTAAATTAAAAAAAGAAAAACATAACTATAAAAAAATGAAATCAGAGAACAGAAAATATGACATAAAAGTTATTATAGTAAATGTGCAGAAAGCAGAATGAAATGGAGAGGGCTGAGTGCCACAGGAGTAAAGGCCCAGCAGAACAGGCCAGAGAAGGACGGAGGGGAGACGCTCACCCCAGGCCCCCAGAGGCTCTGGAGGACCCAGGGAACAGGCAAAGTGGGAGTCAGTTTAAAAGCCTACCTGCTCGCTGCAGGCTGGTACCAAGAGAAAGAAGAGGTTGATTCAGGATCAGTGACCATTGAACATGCACCCTAGGATGAAAACAGGGTGATGAGTTGCCCCCACGGTTTCCCTGCACCACCCATCACCCTTCCCTGCCCTGTTTCTGGAGCACTTGTTGACTTGTTTATCTTTTTCTAAAAGGAAATTAAAAGATGGTCTGTGGGAAAAAAAATGAAAGGTCCCAGGTAAAATTTATCTAGATATTTAGGAGTTTCCTGGCGTGTAGACGTGTTCCCAAAGTGAAGTCAACTGTGGAATCTTGACTCCTACCCCAGGTCCCACCCACCCCACAGACGTTCTGAGATGCCTTGCTCACTTCTGTCGCAGAGGGACGTGTCCACTGGAGGGGCGGTACATGGGGGAGAGACTTTCTCAGGACAGAGACTAAAACAAATCAGTGCCAATAAAAATGTGAACTAGTTAGAATAGATAGTTAATGACACATCTATAAAACAAAAGAAGGAAACAATTTTCAAAAAGCAGAGAAAGAAAAGATTTTATAAATTCATATACAGTCCAAATATAATAAGGTCAGGAAAATATGCAACAGCCAAAATGTCTTAGGTGGAAAATCAGGACAAGTACATACAAAAATTTGATGAATTTAGGTGGTTTGACATCAAACAAAACAAAAAAAAATGTAGACACAGAAGAGAAAAAGGAAACAGGAGTTTGTAATGCATTCCACTATTGTTGTGTATTTAAAAATTAAATTAATCAATTAAAAAAAAGAAACAGGAGAGGAAAAAAATCAAAGAAATGGAATAAAAATATTTCCAAACACAAAAGGTGTTTAAGTTGAAAGACCTCACTGAAAGCCCAGCAAAATTAATGTAATAAAACAGTCATACAAATGCATTTTATGATAAAGTTTCCAAAGACCTGGAGTGAAAAATGTAGATTTTTTTTTTTAAAAAATATATACTAACCTGACTTGGACAGTGAAATTCAAAAGATAGTGCCACAATTGTGCTAACAATTCTGATGGAAAATTACTTTCAGCCTATAATTTTATATCCAGACAATGTATCACTCAACTGTCAGAATTGAATGAAGACATATTTACATGTGAAATAATTTTAAAAGCCTTACATTCTATTCACCCTTTCTTAGGGATCTATCACAGAATTCAATTCATGAAAAATAAAGCAGGAAAGGGGGATAATTTATGTTTCTTTTTATTAAATTAATTCATTATTATTATTAACAAGTAAAAATATACACATATTTTTTGTGCAACATGCTACCTTTCTGTGTAAGAGGGCAAATTCCCAACAGGATTGTAGAGATTTTATTGAAGGTAAATAAACCCAGGGTCTTGGGCGTGCTAGGCATGCACTCCCCCCCCCCCCCAGCTACAACCCCAGCTCCCAGCTATGGCAGCTCTGAGCTATTGAGAGGGACAAGATTTAGGCTGTCTGACCTAAACTTGCTCCTCCTTTCTTCCAACTGTGGCCAAGGAGAAGCCAATCTTTACCTTATCTTTACTATGTAAATATGGTACATTCATGAAATAACAGAGTATGTTTATTAGATTTTCATTCTTACTTGCTATGACTCCTTCATTATTTTAAAACCTATTTACCTATTAATCACCGATTCTTTTTTGAAATTTATCTCCCAGATCTGCCAGACACCAGGCAGTACTACTCCAAAGGCTCAAATACTTCAGATCCTCCAACTCTTCTCTGGAGTTCCATTTTCGTTTCAAGTTTGGTTGTTTTGTAAGAACAGCTGCCTCCTATGGATGTGTGTTTCTTGCTTCAGTTTAGACCATCAAACATGTTTATATGTCCAAGTCACTTTAGTCACAGTGGATCCCATTTCCCTGCCCTACAAGGGAGACAGGGTTTTCTGCATGTGAATATCCAGCTGCCCCACATCATTTCTTATAAACTGTCCTTCCCCCATCTCATGTTCTTGGCAACTTCATTGCAGATCAAGTGAATGTAAAGACATGCATTTGCTTCTGCGCTTTCGATTCTGCTCCATTGTCCTGTGTGTCTGTTTTTAGGCTGGTACCATGCTGTTTTGATGACCACAGTGTATATTGAAGTCAGGAACAGTGATTCCTCTAGATTTTTGCTCATGATTTCTTTGACAGTTCGGGATCATTGCTGACTTCCTACAAATTTTTAGGATTTTTAAAATTTATGTTAAATGGACTATTAGAATTTTCATAAGAACTGCAGTAAATCTATAGCTTTCTGTGGATTTCTTCAGGTAGCATGGGCATTTTAAAAAGGACTTATTTTTTAGTTGTAGATGGACACAATACCTTTGTTTTATTTATTTATTTTTATGTGGTGCTGAGAATCAAACCCAGGGCCTTGCACATGCAAGGTAAGCGTTCTACCGCTGAGCCCCAACCCCAGCCCATAGCATGGACATTTTAATATTAATTCTTCTAATCCACAAGAGTGAGATTTCTTTTTATTTATTTGTGTCTGTTCCAATTTCTTTCAGTAATGTCTTACAGTTTTCATGTATAGGTCTTTCGCCTCTTTGGCTACACTTATTCCTAAGTATTGGTAGCTATTGAAAATTAGATTTTTCATTTCTTTTTCTGGTAGTTCCTTATTAGTATATAAAAACACTATGGTTTGAGCTTGTTGATTATATACCCTGCAACTTCACTGACTTAATCTATCAGTTCTGATAGATTTGGGTGGGGTTATTAGGGTTTTCTGTATTAAGATGATTTTGTTTGCAAATGGGACAACTTAGTTGTCTTTTCCAATTCGGATGCCTTTTCTTTCTTTTTCTTGTCCAATTTTTCTGAATAAGACTTCCAGTATCATGTTGAATACAAGACTGGTCATTTTGTTCCTGATCTTAGAGGAAAAACTTTCAACTTTTTACCATAGAGAATGACATTGGCTAGGGGCTTGACCTGTAGGACCTTCATCGTGGTGATGGAGGTACATTTCTTCTATACCCAGTTTGTTCAAAGTTATTATTATCAAAGGATGTTGGATTTTGTTAAAAGATTGTGGGATTGTGTCTACTGAGATTAAATACAGTTTCGCCCTTCATTCTGTTAAAAAAATTTAATGCTTAAGTGGACAGGTAGGCAGGCTAGCTCTGAAGTCCTCAGGGTTGGGCCGAGAGCCTTGCTCCATGGCAACAGACCTGGTCAGAGCCACAGGGTTTGCTTGGAGCTTGGTGCCGCAGTCCGGTTGCAGCAAAATAACCAGAGGGTGATGAGCAACTTGTGTACATTGATACAGCATGAGTGGGAGCCGTTTATTGTAGGACAGGAGGGGTATATACACATTCCACACAGCTTATCTTAATTAACATAAACTAGATACAGCAGTCAACCAATAAGGAATCTCCACACTTAATGGCTCACTGGCATTACTTCACAAACCACTCCCTCTGGCAAAATGCCAGGCGCCATCCTGACTTGTTTACAGACTCTAACAGCTTGGTCCTCAAGAGGAGGCCTTGGAGCCCACCTCTGTGGGAGCTTGCCTGAACCCTGAGTCCACAGGGGCTGCACTGGCGGGGCCAGAGCCTGCAGATGCTGAGGCAGGCAATAGCATTAGTCTTGCACCTGGGTCCCCTGGCATGGGGCTAGAGCCTGGCTCCCAGGGAACTGGCCTGACACCAGGTGGAACCTTCAAGCCTGAGTCTGTGGCACACACTTGAGTTTTGGGTCTGTGAGGACTGAATTGTCACCTGGGTCCACAGTGATGTTTCTGCAGCCTCAGTCCAGAGGACATGGCCTGCCACCCAGCTCTGCCAGATTGGGCCTCAGCTCTGATCTGGCAGAGTGCACGCACAGCCTCAGGGCCCAGCCTCCTGGACATAGTTGGACCTCTGTCTGTTCTTATGTTCTTATGTGTCAACGTGACAATGTCTTCTTAAATTTACTAGTAATCGTATATTAATAGGAGGTTGCACAGAAATCTACAAGGAAGTATATTTCTGTGCATGTTTTCCCCAGACTCCCTAATGTGAATGTCATCTACAAATATAGTATAATTTCAATACCAAGAAACTCTCATTTGTATAATCTACAGGGCTTATTCAGATTTTGCCAGTTGGGCGTGCACTTATTTGCGTGTGTACCTATGCATTATATTCGAGTCTAGAGGCTGTATAACCACTGTGATGAAGTACACCACAGCACCATCACAAGACTCTAGTCACCCAGGATAGCCACTCTCATCCCTTCTCCATCCCATCCGCAACCCTGATAGCAGTCGCTATCCTTCTCCACAGTCAAGTCATTTCATGATATTCTATGTGGAGTCACCCGGTCTGTGTCACTTTGAGCTTGGCCTCTTTTTATTCAGCATAATTTACCTGAGGCTGCATGTGACCTGTTGCATGTGTCACGGTTCATTTCTTTCTGTTGCTGAGTAGCATTCCGTGGTGGATGTAGCACAGTTGGATCAATCATTCATCCTTTTACATAACAGTTTAGTTGGCAGTTTGGGGATACCACTAGTAAAGTTCCTATGCATGTTTGTGAGGCAATTCTTGTGTGAAAATAAATGTTCATTTCTCTGGGATGCATTATGCCCGAGGGTATAATGGCTGGGTCAGGTGGCAAGTCCTTTTTTAGTTCTGATGGGAGCTGCCAAACTGCTTTACCTAGTGACAGTCCCTCTGCATGTTTCTGTAACCAATGCAGAGGCAGCTCCATGTCTCTGCACCTTAGCAGCACTTGTTTTTCCCCAGCACATTTTCTGTGTAGCCACGGGTGTGTGCTGATGGCTCCTTCCAGTTTGCCTTTGCATGTCTCTCAATGCTAATGATGTCAAACTGGTTTTATGTGTTTGTCACCCATGTGTCTTCTTTGGTGAAATGCCTGTGCATGTCTTTTGCTGATTTTCTAATTAAATCACTTGTTTTTTCACGTTGCATATTGAGATTAATATTCTACATGCAAGGCCTTGGCTGGATCTGCGATCTGAAAATATTTTGTTCTGGTCTGTAATTTGTCTTCTCACCCTTGCGGTGGAGTCTCTTGCCAAACGCAAGTTTCAATTTCAGGGAGGTCCAGTGTATCAGTTTACCCTTTTACAGATCATGCTTCTGGCGTGAACTGTAAGAACTCTTAGCTTTTCTGAGATTTTGATGAATTTTTCTCCTGTGTTCTTTTCTAGAAGTTTTAAGTCTCACACTAAAGTCCATAACCTTTTTTTTTGAGTGTGAAGTGCCAGTTAAGATCATTATTATTATTTTTCGAATGATGGTCCAGTTGTCCAATTGACTGAAAAGCCTATCTTTCCTCTGTTAAATGACTTTGACTCCTTTGTCAAAAATGAATTGAAGGGATTGATGTGGGTGTATTTCTGGGGGACCTCCATTGTCTTGCGTTGTTCTGTGTCTGCCTTTCTATCAGTATCAATTTCTTATTTCTGTGCCAATACCTTTTTAATCCTTTAACTGTTTTTTTTTTTCTTTTTTTAAGCAAGGATTCAGCAGAAACTGGAAGTAAGTGCACAGGGTTGGTCTGCAATCTCTTAATATATATATATATATATATATATATATATATATATATATATAAATGATTGTGTACTATTATATATACAGATATATAAAGAGAGAACTATCTGTGGTAAAATGTGATAGTATTTTCTATTCATGAAGATATTTAATGTATATTTTTGTTTAAAAAACAGGGTAAGATCTACATACATTTGAAAAGTGACAGACAGGTATGTGGCAAGTGCCCAAATGGCACAGAGTAGTGTCAAGTCCCAGAGGAGCCAAGGTGTTTGGGCAGGTGGGAGGTGGGGTTCAGAGGAGGAGGGTCAGAGGAAGTCAGCCCACAGGCCGGACCAGAGCTGGACATTCATTTCAAAATATAGCCCCAAAGACCCCTGAAGGAAGAGGGAAGGAAATCAGATTCACCCAGCTGCCTGCAATGACCAAACACAAAATGATGTGTGACATACAGAACAAGACACTGGGCATGTGGCCCTGAGGACAGTGGTGCCTCAGAATCCAGGAATACCTCGGGTCCTCTGTGGCCTGGAGGAGGCAGCCAGGGCGAGGAGATCCAGGCAGGCCCCGGGTTTGGCTGCTGGAGGAGACGCAGGGGCAGCCCCGGTGTGTGCCCTTGGGGGAGGGAACCAGGGAACCGAGAGCCGGAGGGAGAGAAAACTCCAGAAATCTACAGAGGGCCCTGGAGCTCCATAGACTGCTGACCAACACAGGAGCAAGTCCAAGCGGCGACTAGAGCGCCCAGCACTCAGACCACCTGGAACAGCGCAGCCCTCCCTGGGACAGCCAGCCCAGGCAAGTGCTCACTCCAGGGGTGCCCAGTGGTCTCAGCGAAACTCGCCTGTCACTGGGAAAAGTATTATCCCCCCACCTAGCAAAGCTGAAAATAAGGGGGACCCAAGAATCAGACTGCTCCCAAGAAACCAGGGGCAGAACAAAGCCAAGAACGACCAGGAGCAGAAACTCGCTGGACACCTGAGGGTCAGTGTCGCGATGTCTGCCAACCTGACCAGTAAACATCCCTCAACAAGAAAATGCAACTCATGGGAGAGTGAATCATCCACCAAAATGGATCCCGGATGAAGAGGGGTGGTAGGACGTGGCTGCCCTGTCTGCCGAGGTCTGAGTGCTGGCAATCGGGGTCCGGTGGGGAGGACCGGGCACGGAAGGGGCAGTGGAAGCGGGACTCCGGACCCTGCAGTGGCCCAGATGTGATTCATGCTGGGTTTTCCGCCACAACAAGAAGACGCCTTGTTTAAATCCTGAGCAGAAGGGAAGGGCAGACTGGGGTCCCCAGGTCCATGCTAGCAGGAAGAGCTTCACCTTAGAAGGGAGCTGGGGAGAGGCTGGGGACGCTGTGCCCCGCGTTTGCACAGAGACCCTCGAGGGTGGCTTAGAATTATCTGAAGAATCCCAGGACCCTATCTTCACACTCTGATCAGTACTGGACACAAAGACCTGGTCCTGATGGGTCCATCACTCAAGCCACTCTTCCTGAATTTTCTCTCTTTGTCTTTGCTTAAGGAACAGAGAGAGAGAAAAAAGATTATAAATATAGGCTCTGCTCTTTCATGACTAGAAAGCCATAAATAGACATCAGCCTTCTGCTGGGAGACAGAGCCATGTCCCAACCTCCCCACTATCCAGGTTCACTTGGAAATGATGTTTTGAAACTAAAATATATCCCATTAATAAGCCTACCAAGGTTTACAGGGGATTTTACCTTGGCTTTGACTTTGATCTTTGTGTATCTAAGAGGGCCCACTGTCCTTGCTGCTTTGCTATGTGTGCTTCTACCAGCACTGACCTCCCCCCAGGACACAGCCCCCAGACCCCAGGCCAGACCCCAGACAGCAGCTCCCTGAGGCCATTTAGGACCTGCTGGGAAAGTAAATCAACACAAAATAAAACCAACTATAGAAGCTTAGTAGGAACCAATCCTTAAACAATTTTCCTTCATTTTAATGTTAATTTCAATTTCTATTAAAGATAGCACACCAGTTAATGTCTTTCTCTTTTGAAGCTTGAGTTCTGTCCATGATAATAATAAAAATTGCTATTACTTCAAATGCAGTGAAGCTGAAAGACTGGACTTAATTGATTGCATGGGAATAACATTTTACCCTTCCCTAAGCAATAGCAGGTGGAGCTGTGAGAACTTGGACAGGTCAAGATCAGCGTGGAGACTGAGCCTGCTGGGCCCTTGCCCGGGGCACCAGTCTACAGGAGTACAGAGCAATTACAGTCCCCTTTCTGAGAAGCAGTATATAGACAGCCCCTCTCTGAGGGAATAGGATATGACCTTGAAAGGACTATTTTATGAAGCTACTTCAAGGTTGACAGGTAAAACCAAGAGACCTTGCTGAAAATCCTGCCGAAACACAAACACAAAGCTTCCATTCTGCCCAGTGGTGGTGTGGGTTGTGCGTTTGGTCACAGTGCATGAGAGCAGAGCCTCCATCAGCTCCTTTCTTAGTTTCCTCTCCGACAAGATATCCAGCCTCATCTTTAGTTCTGTTGAGCAAATACTTAAAGGGAATCCCTGTGGAGAGGTACACCATAAGTACCTGCTTGGTGCACAGCGCCCTCAAGCTGACCTCCGTTCTGGCCTTACCTTGTGCTTCTGCAATTCCAGCCTAGCACTAAAAGATAGGAATGCTGGCAAGGCAGGAGTTAGGCATCTTGGTTAGACAGATGAGGAACCGAGCACACCCTCAGGCTCCCCAGGCAGGTGTGCAGTGTTTACTTCTCAGGAGGTTCTTCCCACCAGACCTAAGTACCTTCTAACCCCACTGACAAGAGACAGTAACATCATCCTGTGCCTCCTGTTAGCACATTGTTTCACTGCTGTTTGGGGTTGATCTTTCAATTGAGAAATATCTTAGAGTTAAGAAGTCAGTGGAGAAGATGGCAAAACCAGATCCTATTTTCTACGGCAATTGGGGAAATAATAGCTAAACAATCAAGAAGTCTTGCTACAAAGAAGGTGTTTATCCTCCCACTTGGTGTACAGTCCTAAGGCACCAAGGTCTATATTCTAGGCTTCAGCATTGTTCGTGGCACTGGGGAAATAACAAAGAAGAAAACAAAGTCTTGGCCTCATGAAGATGTCTTTGTGGAGAGGACAGAGAGGGTATTCTATTAACTGTTCCATGTCCACTGACACTGGGGAATGTGGGGAAGGATGGGGGCAGATGGGGAAGGATGAGCTGCCTGGGGGGACTTGGTGGAGTTGCTGTTTGGTTTTTCATACAGTGACCTGGGAATGGATCACTCAAAAGGGAAAATGAAAGCAGATATTAGTGAGCAGAGATCAGTGAACAGAGAAGGAAAGAGCATGCATTTATTCAGAGGAAGGATTTCAGGTAAGGAGGTGCAAGCACAGGAACTAGGGCATTGGTGCATTCAGCCAACAGGGGGAGAACCAATGTGTGTTACTGAGGTCATCAGAGCAAGGCGAGAGTCAGGGGAAGAGGCTGGGAGTTGCAAAGCATCTGAGTGCTCATTGTGGGACTTTGCTTTCTGCTCTGAGAGAGAGAGGGGTGACCATGGGAGGGTTCTGGGCAGAGGAATGATGTGACCTGACAAGTTTTTTGAAGGTTGCTTTGCTTCTGTACTGAGCCCACACTGGAGAAGAGGGACAGGAAAGACACAGAGGCCAGAGAGGAGCCACTGTGACATGGGGAAGGAAAGAGGATAGCACCCTGCGCTGAGGAGCTAGGACCTGCATGTAGTCTAGGTGGCTGAGCTGCATGGCCAAGGGGACAGGAGGAGCAAGAGAGGACAGGCCCCAGCAGCAAAGGTGTGCTTGCTGCTCACTCCACTTGGCTCTTGCATCTTAACTAGCAATCTAGTTAAAGGCTCCTGATGAAAATGATATATTTCTGTGGCCAATTCACCTTCAGAAAAATCTGTGAAATTGTTGCTTAGATAATACTGGAGGAAAAAGAATCTGAAGTGAGTGTTCCCTAAAAATAAATGTAAACACATATTTTCATACCTAAAAGGCTTGGGACCACATCAGCAGTATTATTTCCATTATAACTTATAATAAAATACAGACTGAAATAGAACAAGAAAAAAATTATAGACCCAAAAGGTAAAAGACACAAGAAGAATTACATGCTTATATGACAATCCAGGGTAAAAGCAACATACAGTTCAAAACAAAAGCAGGCACAGAGATCATACTTAATATAGCATTATGCATGTCTAATTATCTAATTACAAAGTGGCAAATCAATAAGACTATTCTCCAAGAATTTGTAGCGTGAAGGAATATATTATGATAATAAAAATAAACAGTAAGTATGGCTAATGATACACCAACAACAAATAATGCTTTTCTCAGAATGCTATTTATGTCAGAAAAACATTGGCACCTGGGTGCACAGACACCTCCCTGGCAGGTACCTCCTCTTCAACATGGAACTTGTTGCTAGAGGGCCAGTTCTAGGTACCACTGTGCTCACCTTCTGTGAAATCCCTTCTGAGAACTGCTACAATCAATTTTATGGCTGAGGTGTTATTAGTAATATTCCTTTTGGTGAGCTTCACATTCCAACTCCATACACTTCAGAAACATTTGATTTGGGTATAAATGTAATAAATTTATGTATTTTCTACATGCAATGAAGTTGTCTTAATATATTTTTATACTGAAGTACATGAGCGGGTACAACTAAATTTCTGTAATCAATGGTTGTGAACACATTAGATCAAATTTGGAGAAAGATACATTTCTGCAAGAAAGTGAATTGAGTGCTTTTGTATGTTTATGTATGATGCTGTTGTTTCATTTGAGTCAATTTAGGACTAAGGCCTGGCATGTGCCAATGTCCAGAGGTCGTGGCTGGGCTTGAATTTTGCATTTCCAATTAGGAGTGGAAGAAATTGCATCCTGTTTCTTTCTCATTTTCTCAACCTATACGTGCACTGTTGGTGACACCATTTTGGGTGGTCTTAGACAAAATCACCCCTTGAGGCCATTTGTTGTCTAATGACATCTTTCTTATGATGAATGTGGACCAAAGAGATTTCAAGCCAAAATAAAACCCAGAGTGGCTCTTTGCCAGCTCCTGTAGATGCAAAAGTTGAATATGCATTTTCCACAGAAGAGCAAGTTTTATTCCAGGTAATAGTTGCTTTTTCTTGCAACGACCACCACACTGAAAAAACAAATTTCTCAGGATGCACCATTGTACTCTTCTAGTAGGAGCAGACTTTTGCCTGATCTGCTTCTGGAACACCTAGGTTCTCAATGGGGAGTGATGCATTCCCTCCCCAGTGTTGGACCACAGCCTCAGCCAAACAATGCAGTATATAAATCAGGCATGTGTTTACTGTTCTTTGAGAAAAAAAAAAGACTACCCAAACACATTGTGAGAAATAAAGAAGTCATTGGGGAAAAAGCTAAATAATTTTGCTTGTAGAAAAACAGTGATAACAAATGTTGGCTTATGTTTCAACCTTGAACTTAAAATAGTCATGGTTTTGAAATGATTCTTTTTGTTAACCAGAGGCCAAGTAAAAAGTATGATTCTGTGGCTTCCTTTAAATTTCAGAAGGTTTCTGGGGAACTAATAAAAATCATCTCTGAATTGATATGTGCAAGTTCACGGAGAAGTATGTGTAAAAGTGGTGTTGCTCACAGCAATGGGTATCATCCCCATTCTCTTTAAAAGTTTCATGTTCTTAACAGGCAGAATGAGCATGCAGAAACAAGCAGCTCTGAGCATCATGTACATCATGGGTGACCTGAGTAAGGGGACAATGTTCATATCTGTGGCCATTTGGCTTTGACTATGTCCCCAAGGCCAGTGCTGGGGGTAGTCCCCTGCTTGGTGCTGTTGGGAGAGAGTAGAACCTTGAACAGTTGGACCCTGGTGAAGGTCTTAGGTCATTACGGGAACATGTCTTCAAATTAATGGCAGGACCTAAACCTTCTTTCTTTCTTTCTCTCTTTCACTTCCAGGATATGAGGTGAGTGGTTTTGCTGTGATGTGCCACTGTGGTGTGCCCCCACTGGGCCCAGGTACCAGTCAAGAGGACTGCTCCTAGCTGAAGGTAGCTGCCCTTCCCCAGGTAACCTGTGGCTGGCCCGTGCCTCCAACAGGGATGTGGCAGCCTCCCCTCCAGCCTCCCTGCAAGGCCAACAGGGCAGTGCTGTAGCCCAGATCCAGAACCCTCTGTGAGTCTCTACAGCACTGGGTTTTACCCAAAAACCCACCCTCCCGGTCCCCGTTCCCCAGAGGTTGTCCTGAGGCTCAGGCCCTCAGCACAGCCCCTGCACCCAGGCCCAGCTCTTTCTCTGGGGAGGCCAATGCGGACAGTCACCTGTAGCTGAGCTCTTTCCTGTGCTCCTGTAAGCACTCTCTCAGCCCGTTGTACCCCTGTCCAGGGCTCAGCATGGCTCTTGGCCTACATGGGCACCCTTACTTGTCTAGGTCAATATTCCCTCTGCCATGGATGATTTTCATTTTCATGCTTCTTTCTTTTGCTTTCTCCTCCTTCATCTTTTCTTTGGGCCTCCCTGATATGGCAATTCTGAAACTCAAGTGGGTATTAAGTCCTTCAGAGAAGGGAACTGTTGATACATAGAGATCATCAGAACTACCAATCCCCTTCCTTCCTGCATTTGGCTGGAGTCTCAGGCCTGCTCTGTAGAGAGAGCTTGGGCCACTTGAGACCTTCAATTACCTAGGAATTTGCATTACAATTTGATAGAAAAATTATAAGCACAGAAATTACTTTAAAAATTTTCCTGTTCTGCCACTATTTACAATGTGCATAAATTTCAATCTAACAGTTTCATTCTTAGGCTATTTTATGAAAAAAAAAAGAGTATTCAATGTGCATAAGAGTCAGATAAAAATGTTTATTGCAGCACTGTTTACATGGTAGAACCATCCCTAAGATATACGTTCTACTGAAAAATTCGTCACAGAACATCGCAACAGAAATTATGAACCAAATTGTATAAAATAAGAATGTACATTATATAATTGAATATTTATACACCCATGGTCCAAAACACTTGCATGTTAAATATATAAACAAAGATTTGGGTAAAATTAATAAATAAACTTGGTTAGTTTAAATGAAAAGAGTAGAATTTGGATAGTCTGATAAAAGGAAATTTTATTATTTATGTTATATGCTTACATATTCCTTGAATGCTTTTTTTCCTACAAAGAAAATATATTTATACAGTATTTCTTATATGAAAAATACCTTAGAAATCTAGTCATAGTGAAAAAAGTAAAAGGAAAAATCTCACTATCTTTAATGAGATGTCCATCTCAAATATCACCACTTCCAACAGCTTACCTCTCCCTCCTTTAATTCCTCTGTACCTGAGTGTGTATCTTTCTTATGGTATTTAATCAATTAAAACATTTACTAAGACTCTACTGAGAGTCAGTTGTGTCCCTACCTCAGGGAATTTATGGATAAGAGAAAGAAATGCATTTAACAGTAAAGAAGCGAGCACAATGCCAGCGTTCAGCAAGCGTGAACCAAGTGTTATGGATGTCAAGGAGGTAGAATTCCAAGACAAACCTGAGATTCCTGTTTGGTTTGCTCCTGGCCTTGGCCAGTGGGGATCATAGGCAGGAGGCGGAGATTGAGAGGAAGGGCTCAGGTATTCCTTCTCCAACTCCTCTCTGCTCAGCCACCCTGCTGGTGCGTCTGTCCCAAGTTCAGGGCACTAATCTGAGCCTATTACACATTTTCACCTCAGTTAGTCCACATAACCTACAGTGGAGTGGAAATTACTGTTACTCCCATTCATAAGATGAGGTTAAGTTAATTATTGGGAGTCATGAAGAGAAAAAAATGGAGTTCACATTCTAACTCAGTCAAACCAGGAGCCCAGATCATAGCCACTATCATTTTCTGGACTTAGCCTTACCCAGAATCATCAATCACTTAATGGAGGAAATACAAGCTTCAGCCTTGACTATGCTCCCTGAGTTATTTAAACACTGTGTCATCAATGTTGGATTGGTCCCTTGTCACAGGAGGAAAGAGATCATAGTATTGGCATATTTTAAAACTTACTTACTGTTGCAATACACCAGGAAATTTGTGAGAGGGCTCTGTTTTATTATATTTCCAACTTGTATATCCTTCAGTGGAATATATTTGTATCCTAGCTTCTTACATGGTACTGAGAATTAGTGTGTGGTGACAAATTTCACTATAATTTCATTTGATCTAACTATATACAGCAATTTCAGGGGCTCATAAAACTTGTGGTGCTTATGACTGTGAATTGGGAATTTCTAATTATTTTGATGGAAAGAGTTTCTAATTTCAAACAAAATTAAAAGAAAAATGGTAATATGAAATTTGGTTCTTGAATTCAAGTTCTCTATCTTTAAGGTCCATAACTGTTTTTTTAGAAAATTAATACAGGTATCTTCCCTCTTGTTGGCAGTGCTTAACAATTTGTGTTATCTGTTGAAGCTAATTTTCAAAATATTATGCTCTAATAATTGAATTTGTGATATGTATTTGAAAACAACTCCCAATTTTGTGGTTTGGATATGGGTCAAAGGCCTGTTAATTATTCATGAATGATGAAAGTGTGAACTGACCTTCTCTGGGCCAACTGGTGATTAAAACAAGCAAGCAGAAAAAGGTTGGGCTCTCCTGGAATGAACTTCTGTCTGCTCATTACCCAGATGCCATCTCTCATGAGAACAAAATTAGGAGTCACTACTTTCACTTAGGAACCTACACTATAATGTTGGGCATGACTGACAGTGAGAATAAAAGAAGAAAGTATCACTTATATCACAAGGTCCCTAGTCTCCTGGGGAAGACAATGGGGCATATTATCTGAGTGCCACGGAGAGGAGAGAGCGTACATACAGGGAAAAAAATGCTCAGGAGCTACAGGGTGAGATCTAATGAAAAAAGTCTGACACCTGTGTTGCATATGAAGAGATCAGTAGGAGTTTTACATTAACTAAAATAAATGTGTTTGACACAGAGGTAACAGCCTATGCAGAGCCAGAGAGCAGGTATGATCCATTTGGGGAATGGTTAGGATTTCTTCATGACTGGTCTATGGATTGTAAGGGAAGAGGTGCAGAGTCATATGACTGCACAGTCCTGCATCAGAGTAGGAAGAATTTTGCATTAGGCTATTTGAAATTCATCCTGGAAAGCACCTGGGAACCTTTGGAGAATGTTAAGTGCTACATGAGTACTTGCAACTGCTTCATGATAAAAACACTGAAACTGGGAATAAATTAGAACTTCCTCAACTTAATAAAAGACCTAAGAAAAGGATCACACATAAGAGTGAATCCTTCCCCCTAAAGTCAGGAAGAGGACAGGATGTCCACTCTTCACCATTTTTATTTAACATTGTGCTAGAAGAACTGGCCAGGGAAATTAGGCAAGAAAAATAAATAAAAGCTATCTAGATTGGAGAGGAAGTAAATCAATCTCTAATTACACATGACATTATCTTCTATGCAGAAAATGGTACAAGATAAGTGAATTCAACAAGGTTGCAGGATACAAGAAAAGTACAAAGCAAATCAATGGTATTTCTTTATGCTAGCAATGAATTATCCAGAAGAGAAATTTGGGAACATAATTTCATTTACCATGATATCAAAACTATTACTTAAGAATACATGAAACAAAAGAAACACCAAATTTGTACATTCAAAACTACCAAATATCATTGAAAAAAATTAAAGAAGTATAAATGAATGAAAAGACATTTCATGTTCCTGTATTGGAAAACCTATCACTTCTAAAATAGCAAAATCCAGGTGACATTTTTGGAGAAATTCAGATCAAAGAGCAAAAGACTCAGAATGGTCAAAATCATCTTTCAAAAGGAGGACAAATTTGGAGATTCAAAAGTTACTGCAAAGCAACAGTAAGCAATAGTAGATTATGCAGTACTAACATAATAGGAATGTAGAACAATGAAGAAGAAAGGAGACACGGCATAAACCAAACATTTATGGGCAATTGATTTTTAACAAGAATGCTGAAATCATACAATGGAAAAAAGCATCTTTTCAATAAATGATCATAGAACAATCAAATAGCCACAATCAAAACAAGGAAGCTGGACTTCATCTGTGGCCATGTACAAAAATTAACTTAAAATGGATCAAAATCTAAAGTAGTTAAAACTATCAAACCCTTAGAAGAAAATGGAGAAGTAAACCTTGTTTTTTATCTTTGACTTGGTAATAGTTTCTTAGATGTGACTCTTAAAACAGAATTTGCAGGTTAAAAAATAAAATGAGCATAATCAAAATTTAAAATGTTATGCTTCAAGTGATGCTCTCCAAAAAGTGAAAAGAACACCCAAGAATGCGAGAAGACTGTTTTCACATCAGATGATAAAGATCTGACATCCAGATATATAAACAACTCTTACAACCAAGCAATGCAGAGATAAGCCAATTCTTAAAATAGCCAAATAACTTAAATAGATATTTCTCCAAAGGAACTATATAAATAGTTGATAAACCCAGAAAAAGATGCTCACTATGATTAGCCATTAGAAAAATGGAAGTTAAAACCATAATGAAATGCATTTTTATTTACATAATGTATGGCTATAATCTAGAAAAACCAGACACATCAACATTTATGAGCAGCATAATTCAGAATGGCCAAGCTGTAGAACCAACCTAGTTGTCCGTCAATAGAGGAACTGATAAAGAAAATATGATACATACATACAGTGGGATGTTACTCAGCCATAAAAAAGAATGAAATCATGGCATTTGCCAGTAAATGGACAGAACTAGAGACCATCATGCTGGGGGAGATAAGCCAGACCCAGAAAGTCAAAGGTTGAATGTTTTCTCTGATATGTGAAAGCCAGACCAAAATAAGGGAGGAAAAAGAAAAGAAATGGGGGATGAGATTCTATCAAAATACAAGAAAGATCCATGGACTAGAGAAAGGGTATTAAAGGGGAGGGAGGAAGGGAGGGATAAGGGAATAGCAGAGGAATGAATCTGACCTCACTTTCCTGTGTACATATATGAATCTACCACAGTGACTCGACATCAGGTACAGCCACAAGACACTAATTTAAAAAAAAGAAAGCAAATAAGTAAAGAGCAGAAGATCAGAAAAGTAGAGGGAATAGAACTAGGGGTGGGAGGAGGAGAGGGAAAATGCAAGTTCTGGGGGGCTGGGGATGTGGCTCAAGAATTAGCGAGCTCGTCTGGCATGCGTGCGGCCTGGGTTCGATCCTCAGCACCACATACAAAGATGTTGTGTCCACCGAAAATTAAAAAATGAATATTAAAAAATTCTCACTCTCTCTCTCATTCTCACTCTCTCTTTAAAAAAGAAAGAAAAAAAACAAAAATGCAAGTTCTAGGGACTGAATCAGAGAAAATTATATTCCATGCTTTTATAATTATGTCAAAATGAATCCTAATGTTATTGTAACTAAAAATACAACTTAAACAAAAAGACAGACAAGTACCAACGGTTGATGAGTATGCAGAAAAATGAGACCCTCATCCACTGGTAATAGAAATGCAAACTGGAGCACCTGCTTTGGGAACAGCAGGTTGTCCTCAGGAAAACACAGGAGCCACGTGCCAACTGCCCCACTTAGCACGCACCCCAGAGACTGAAAACAGGCTGACATCAAAACAGAGTATGCCAACCGCAGCTCAATCGACAGTCGTAATAAAGGAAGTGTTCCATGTCCACAACCAATGAATCAATAAAGAAAATGTGGTCTATTCACACACAGGGGTTGGATTCAGCCATGAAGGAGTGGGGGCCAGCATGGGTTGCAATACACCTAGAAAACATCATCCCACGGGGAAGGAGCCAGACACCAAACACTGCCCATTGCATGATAAGATCTAGATGAAATTTTTGGAATGGGTAAGACCATAACACAGCAGATTATCAGTGGTTAGGAACCAGGGGACAGGGAGGTAAGGAATAACTGCTCATTGACTTGTGGTTTCTTTTCAGGGTGACAACATTCTGGAATCACATAGTGACCATTCTCCAGTCTTGTAAAGTATAAAAACCACCCAGTTGCACACTGTGAAAGATTAACTTTATGGTGATGGGCTATCTCAATCGAGGAACACATTGTGTCAATTCCACAGGAGTGGTACTGACTTGTAAAGGAGCCATGTGAAGTATGTGCTGATGGACAGTAAAATCAAATGCACAGTAAGTCTGCTTAATGACAAATTATAGAAAGCCATAATTCACCAAGTTCACGTAGGAATTTAAATTAATTATAAGTAGACTAGATAGGAAAACAGAAAATTAGATTATTTATGTGTATGGCAATAAGTATAGCATTTTAAATCATTTTCTCTGAAAAAGGTATCAAGATGTGTAATTACTAAGGTGATATCTAAATATAGTGTTGCCAAAAAATCACTTGCTAAAGGTCATTCACAATGACACTGAGCAAATACTTTAAGATTCCAGTGAAGAACTGTGATTCTTGCAATGATTTCAAGTTAATATAAAATTTTAAAAGGCATTAATCATCTCTGCTTTGTAGCACAGAGTGTAATCATGTTAAGCTCTGACTTGTTCTCCAGCGTATTGGGTACCTAAAATTAATGAAAAGAATCTTTGTCTTTCATCTCTCAGTTAGAACACATATTTTAAAAGTTGGTTGTATTTCATCCAAACTTATTTAGCTAAAGATAGTGATCAATTTTTACTTCATTTAACATGAATATGACATAAAATGGAAACTTGGTAAAGTTTTTCAGGAACTATTTCATTCCTGGTCTCCTTCGTTCCTTTCAAAACTGCTCTATTTGAGGTATGTGTGTATGTGTGTGTCCCACCATACCGAGGTATGCATACAAATTATCAAGTGCATGTTTGTTGGTGTATTTTCAAACAATTACCAATTAATCATTCCAGTTATCATATATTTCAGAAGAAAGAAAATAAAATTTTAACCAGGATATGACTAAAAAGAAAACAAAAAGATGTCTATTTTTAGGCTATATGATGCTATTAGCTTAATCAGAGAATATTTCTGTGTTGAAATTCACACATAGGCTTGACTCAAGCTATGAATATATATTCTAGTTAAGCTTAATGCTCTTGGTGGTGAAAGGTGCATCTTTTTGACCTATGCTAAGCAGCCCTGAGAGGCACGAATCCAATTGCTCTGGCTTAAATCTAATTTCAATACCAATGTCTTGCTTCATGAAGGAGGGAGAACAAATGAGCAGTCCCCATCTCACCGGGCTTTGGTCCTTTGCAGAGTGAATTCAGTAATTCATCTACCGTATTCACCCAGGTGTCTGCCAGATTTGCAAGTCTCCACATCATTTTGAGCTCCTGGGGATGGCATAAATGCTTTCAGTTAGGTCTTTCTTTCCTTGGTGACATCCTCACAGTTCAGGAATCACAATCATAACTGCATGACAGATGGTTTTTACCTAGTCATTTCACTTTCCTACAAAAAATAAAGAACACAGCCATGCTGCCTTCAGAGGGCCACTGCAGCCTAGACACTAGCCTAACTGGAACAGCAAGAACCCACTGACATTGGACTTCCTTAGGGCTCTTCGTCAGACCCTCTCATTTCTCACCTTGGCCATGTGAAGAGCAGGAAGACATGACCTAGGCCACAGTGGTGGAGCCAGGACAGAGCCTGGGCTCCTGGTATATGCTCCCCAACTGTCCTGCCAGAGCAGGGTCCCAAGTGTGTGGCATATCTGTAGCCATCCTCTTAAGTGTGCTGACAAGAACACCAGGAAGCTTCCCCTCTTTCCTGAAGGTGTTCCTGATATTTGAATTTACTTTGTAACAATCTGCGCCTAACTTAAGGAAAGAGATACTTCTCTCACTGTCATGGCAACTAACAAAATCAACTGTTCTCATCTCTCCCTAAACACTTCTAGACTCTGGCAATAAGCAGGCTTCATAGTCACATAATTGTCATCTCAATGTGAACACAGCTTTGACCTCTCTTTTCTTAGTTTAAATAATAGCGCACAGATACTTTCTAGCAAAAGAATTTTTTACAAAAATTTATATATAAATTCCATATTTCTCTTCTTCAGTGGCTGCCTGTATTTTAATATTCTACCATTCCCGAAATAACTTAGCTATTTTTATATATGGACACTAAGTTGCTTACATTTTTCCGTTTAAAAAATAGTATTGCTATTAATATATTTTGGAACTTTCAATTTTTTCATTATTGCTTGGGCCAATACCCAGATATGCAGTTAAGCAGATGACACTATTTATAGTTTTTATTGTTCTTGATTCTTATTATCACATTGCTTCCCTGAAGGACCCTACCAATTAAAATGCCAATGATAACACAAAACCATACCTTTTACTGCATCTTCACCAATAACGGAATTATTATTGAAGATTTTTAAGATAGTTCTGATGTTTTAATTTATACTTATTTGTTTTGTGTTTCATATTTGCCAGATAAGGTTGGTTGTTTTTCTGTATGTTTTATGTATTAAAGTTTCATTATCTCTTAAATATCATTACCTCTTTCTTGATCCAGTCATAATTATATATTTATTTTAATATCATGTTAGATTTTCTTTTAAATTTCATTGACTAATTAAATATTTGGCAAATGGTGCACCTATCTGGTCCTGTGCTAAGGTGTAAGATTTTACAGCCCCTTTCCCCAAAGAGCAAGCATGGCTTATGGAATATAGAGTATGATTAGGAATTGGGGAAGGGACAGTTGTCACCACTGCTTAGGAAGCTCCTTTCTGGGCAAGCAAGCTAGATGCTGCCTACCTGCAGGAACAGTGGGGTGTGCCTAAGAGCACAGTGCCCAAAAGTGGGCACACAGACAGCCCCCTGGCCTTCTCCTTTGTTCTTTGACAAATTGAGTCACACACAGTCCAAGGAGAAGAGTCTTGTCTCTGCAGGTGTTTGTAGGTGTTTGCTGCTCTTAGGGGCTTCGTACCCCAACACTGACTAAGATCCTTGTGCTGCAGAGGAACCCTGGGTGTGCTCATCCACAGCCAGGGCAGGCAGAGAGACTTCAGGCTTGCATACACAGGACCTCTTCAAGAGTCCCGAGAGGACTCAGTCATGTCAATGGAAGTCTCTGGGCACAGTGTGGAACGAGGTAGCCATCAGCAAGCTCCGTCTTCTTTTCTTACTGCATCTTCTTTCTACTGAGATGAAGGTTCTCCGTGGGATGCCAACCCTGGTGGAAGGTGGCCACCTGTTATACTTGAGAATGAGGGTGTTAGGGTCTGTAAACAAGTAAGGATGGCACCTGGCATTTTGCCAGAGGGAGTGGTTTGTGAAGTAACGCCAGTGAGCCATTAAGTGTGGAGATTCCTTATTGGTTGACTGCTGTATCTAGTTTATGTTATTTAAGATAAGCTGTGTGGAATGTATATATACCCCTCTGTCCTACAATAATTGGCTCCCAATCCTGCTGTATCAATGTACACAAGTTGCTCATCACCCCCCAGTTATTTTGCTGCAGCAGAGGGGATGAGGGACGGTCTTGAACTGGGAGCTGCTTCACACACACTTCAGGTGCACTTCTGTCCTGGGAGTTCCTCCCGAGCTAGTAGCAAGAAGCTGTGTTCAGCCCATTGAACGTTCCCCGTCTCATAGGCCAGGACAACATGCCCAGGTGAGAAGCACTGACACGCTAGTGGTGGAGTGGAAATCAAGCTCTTCTCCTTGCTGAGATATTGACTTCACATGGCAACTATTTCTGCCTTCTTCCATTTCTCAATGAATAAAGTTAAATGACTGACAACTGAAAATGTGTTCACCATATCCTCAGGTGCTTGGAAGACTTGACAGTTCTCTGAATGGCCATACATCACAGGAGAGGAAAGAGTAGTTGTTTCTTAAGGGGCCTGGTCTTAATCAAAATTTCATTTAATTGATGAAAGTTTGAAAAGTTTTCAAAATGAAAGTTCTTGGGAAGGAGAACAGAACAAAGATAGCTTGATTATTCAACATGAACAGAGAGAAAAAGAACAACAAATGCAATAATTATATGTTTGGATAATTTTAAGAAGAAAAAAACAAGTATAATTGAAAAAACATAAAAATGTTTTTTTTTAAATTGGAAATTCACATGAGAAATTTGGATAATAATAAGGCATAATTATCCACCAATTTCATTAGTCTTGAAGATACATATATTTTATGGCTTGGACCTGGAATGCCCCCCACCCAGGTCTGATGTTGAAAGCGTGGTCCCCCAAGTCCCAAGGTGCAGAGGTGGGGCTTTTCAACAGTGGTTGGCTCAGGAGGGCTCTGACTTCATCAGTGGATGAATCCACTGGTAGCTGAATGGACTCCAGGGATGTGGGACCTCCTTGGAGGACGTGGTCACTGTTGGTGTGCTCTGGAAGGGCTTATCTTCTCCCCACTCCCGTCTCCCTCTGTTTCCCAGCTGCCCTGCCCAGGTCTCTGCTGCCTATTCTTGCACTGTGATATTCTGCCTCACCTCAGACCAGACAGAACAATGGAGCTGGCCTTCCATGGAAGGAGTCCTCTGAAACCATGACCTTTTCTAAGTTGTTGTTGTTGGGTGCCAATATCAGAGTGACAAAAATCTGACACACGTGTGTGTGTGTGTGTGTGTGTGTGTGTGTGTGTGTGTACATGTATTTTTTTTTCAGTGCTGGGGAGTGAGCCTCATTCATGGTAGGTTCATGCTCTCGCACTGAAATACATCCTGGCCCTTTTTAGTTAATCAATCAATTAATTAATTTTATTTATTTTATTTTTTTTAAAGAGTGAGAAAGAATGAGAGAGAGGAAGAGATAGAGAGAATTTTTTTTAATATTTATTTTTTGGTATTTGGCAGACACAACATCTTTGTCTGTATGTGGTGCTGAGGATCGAACCCGGGGCCGCACGCATGCCAGGCGAGCGCTCTACCGCTTGAGCCACATCCCCAGCCCCTAATTAATTTTAATATAGAATCTTGCTATGTTTCCCAGACTGGTTTCAAACTTGCAATCCTCCTGCCTCAGACCCCTAAGGAGATGCGATCACAGACATGAGCAGCCATGCCTGGCCACCCCTTATATTTTACCTAGTGTCTGAGATGGGATTTTTATGAGCAGGAGAGTTCGATAACTTTAATATTAATCAGACGTCTGGTAACTTTGTTACATATAGGACTACACATATGAAGTCCTCTGCCAACCTCACTTCCTCCCCACCATGTGAGGACACATGCCAGCCAGGAAGGGAGAGTGGCCCCAGAAACCGAATCTGATCAGACTTCACTGTGAACTTTCCAGCCTTCAGAACCATGAGAAAATTTTTAGAAGCAAAACTGAAGGAAGGTATTTAGAAGACAGTGTTCATCACTGCACGTGACAGAGAAGTCACACTGCACACGGGCACTAAGCTCCAGCAAGCTGGCGGGGTGCTCCTGGAGGCACCCCTGTGAGCATGGCTAGTCACATAACACCTGCACGTCTTGTCACCATGGGAAAGGAACATTCCTCTTTGTTGAGTCCCATAAGTGAAAACTCAGGTGATGGAGATGAGCTGAACCTTCCCTATGAATGTCTCTTTAGCTGGGACCCCACAGGGCCTTCAAAGGGCAAAGAGCCAGGGACGTGCCTCTCAGCCTTATTTGAAGAACGTTTATACAGTAACATGAGCAGCAAGAAATCTGTTCTGCTCCAGCTGGAAGAGTCACGCTGAGCTGGTCTATTTAATAACCACTGGCTAAATATTTACAACAATGAGTTGCTTTTGTTTTAAAGCTGAGAGTCAAGATATTTAGAAACTAAGATGGGTTTGTTTCCAGTGGTTACATTCAAGAGTTACATTCTTGCCTTGAGGGAGAGATAACCTTATATGGTATAACATTTTGTTCTCCTTTTTTATTATTTTATAGGGAGAGGTCCCGATTGATTGTGAAATTATGGAGTCCTTCTTTGCTAAAGTTTGCCAGAAATTCAAGGAATTCTTTCATGGTTAACTTGCTTAACTCTAAACTATTAGCTGTTCCCTCTAATATGTACTACTGATTACAAATCTTGAACTAGTGAGCAATCATGTTAGGGCAGCACTGTGGTGCTGTTATGTCCTACTAGCTTAATCAGATTTTATAAGACTGTGATTTGGTTCTATTCAATCCAATAGAAAAAAATGTAAAACTGGGTCTAATCATGTAATACTTCTGGGTTTTTTTGTATTTTTTTGTTTGCTTGATTTTTTTTTTTTTCATACTGGGGATTGAACCCGGGGGCATTGAGCCACTGAGCCTCACCCCGAGCCCTTTTATATATTTTATTTAGAGGCAGGGTCGCACTGAGTTAGTTGCTCAGGCCTCGCTAAATTGCTGAGGCTCGCTTTGAACTTGTAATCATCTGGACTCATCCTCCCCAGCCCCTGGGATTACAGGCATGTGCCACCGTGCCCTGGTAACAACTTCAACTACTTCCTACTCCTTCTCCTCCTTCTCTTCTCCTCTTCCTCTCCCCCACCCTCCTCTTCCTCCCCCTTCTTAGTTGTCTTCTTCTCTCTCATGATTTAACTTCTTAAAATGAGATTTTACAGTAAGAAGCACACACTGAAGAGAATATCAAGAAAAAAGAGGCTGGGTTCCTTCAAACAGTCTACCCCACGGGACTAGATGGCCATGTGCCTTGGAGCACAGTCACCACATGCTACAGAGACTGGGCCCTGCACTGGCCTTGACTTTCTGGCTCCCCGCTGGCTTCCCTGCACCCAACCGCATCTTCCTGCCTGATCCTCCAACAGGAAGCTCCCCTTCCTCCTCAGGGAACTTGGGCCTGAGCTGGCCCATGACATCTCTCTTCATGGCACCCCAAGTAGCTGGCGCCTTCAAGTGAGCAGCCTGTGTGAGTGCTTATGTGTGTGTGTATGTCCGTGTGTGTGTGTGTGTATGAGTGCTCGTGTGTGTGAGTGTGTGTGTGAGTGCTCCTGTGTGTGTGAGTGCTCGTGTATATGAGTGTGTGTGTGTGTGTGTGTGTGTGTGTGTGTGTGTGTTCGTGTGTATGTAGGAAGACATTACCTGGAGGACTGCACAAATACAGAGCACACAGTATGGCCATGTGGGACTGTCATTATTAGTGATCTCTGCTGATGAACAGAAGCTCTTTTATTTCTGTGTTCTTCACTTTGTAATCTCTCTTTCTAGTCAGGGTTTTGTGTTTGGCATTTCATAGACTCACCCTGCCCAGTGCTGTAGACCTAATGTCTCTGTCCCTACCCCCTGCAGAGTGACAGTATCAGGAGATGGAGCCTGTGGGAGGTGACCAGCTCGTGAGCGCAGAGTCCCATGGATGGGATTAGTGCCTTCATAAAGAGGCCACAGAGAGCTCTCTGGGGCCTTTCACGTGAATAGGCAGTGTCTGTGACTCAGGAAGGAGGGTGAGCAAGGGGCAGAATCTGCCAGAGCCTCAACTTTGGGCTTCTCAGCCTCCAAGGATGATGGTTTCTCAGCCATCCAGGCAAGTCAGCTCTGAGCAGCCCAAGCCAACCAAGACAGCCTGAGTGATGTTGGTATTCTTATGTTGCATTCTCAGCTCCTCTTTGGCCATTTGCAATTGTCCAGGAGATAATTTTTATATCAGTGCTTTTATCGCTGCTGTGAGGTAGAATTCAAGACCCTAGGCAGTGGGAATAGCCCGCAGGGCTCCTGATGTCAGGACTTGTCTGATGAGGAGAGGGCTGGAACTGGGAATGGAGGGAGAACAGCACACGGGGCAGTCAGGCCCTGTAGATCCCAGGCCCCGGATAAGCTACTCAACTTCACTCAAAACACTTGAGAATCTACTAGAGGGTTGGGAAGAGGAGACTGTTTAAATAAGATTTGTGTTTCCAACAGTCACTGGCCACAGTGAGAATCACGACAAAAAGTGCCAAAGTTGGTGCCAAAGTGGACCAGCTGGGCGGATGCTCTCTTGTCCAGGCGGGAGATTTTGGAACCTGGGCTTGGGGTCTTACAGTGAAGGTAGTGCAGCGTGGACAGATGTGAGTGGCTTGGACATTAAAGCTAAAGGATTTTCTGATAGATCTGGTGTGGGTTGGAGGACAATATACCCAACATGATTCGAAATGATGACACTTATAGAGGTAGTAGACACTTGGTTAAAGTTGTATCAGCTCAGTAAGTCTCTGCTCCAGACTGTGCAATTCCAGAAGCAGTCCCTCCCACCGGCTTGTACTAATAAAACGTTACCTTCTATTTGCTAATGACTTCCATGAGTTAATGTGTAAGCTCATTGTGGTGGTTTGGATCTTAAATGCCCCTCAAAGGTCCACGCGCTGAAGGTTGGACACCAGCCTCTGGTGCTATTGGAGTGTGTGAAGCCTTCAGAGGTGGGACTTGCTGGAAGCTCAGCCACTGTGGCGTGTCCTCGAAGGGGGTGCTGGGACTTGGCTCCTCCTACGCTTTGCTTCCCAGCCATCATGATTTTCTGCCTGGCCATCAGCCAAAGCCATGGGTCCAAGTACCTATGGACCAAAACCTCTGAAACCACAAGTCAAGCTAAACTTTTTGGTACTCTGTCATGCGACAGAAAGCTGACTGACATCTTCACTTCTCATTTCTTCAACTGATTGTAATGAATAATTTTTAGTTATTGACCAAGCTCCAGCATCCCCAGAGGAGAGGTTGAACCATGACCCCCACTCCATTTTTCAGCTAAGAAGTAGCAAATGTAACATTTTATTTGGTGGTGAAGTTGGATCTTCAACTAATCCTTTGAGTATATTTTTTGGCTTCTTTCACACATCTCGTGCAACTTCTATAACATCCATATCAATGACTGAACACAAAGGTCCCTCTTAAAATGTTTGCTAATTGGTTTGTAAAGTGGGACACACCTGCTGAGTCTGGGCAGAAGAGACTTTAGTCTTTCTTCCATTCCACCGATTACCCAGGAGGCAAATCCTGGAATTCTATTTCTTCTACTTAATTGCTTTATCTGTTTTTAATTAAGTTTATCTAGAAATACTTAACTTTTAAACCTAAATTTACTTTATAATTAAAGCATATGGACATGCCCTGGTATTGTATCTCCTTGATAGTTTTTCTGAATCTCTTTGTTTGAATTCTCTTTATGGAATAAGTGTGAACTGAATCACAAATAATAGAGAACAAACTGCTGGTTCTTAAAATGCTGAACTTAAAAATGCAACAGAAAGAACCTGTCAGCAGCCATTAGTGCTGAGCCCAGATGGTCAGAGGAGCTGGACCGTCACCTGATGTTATTAATCTCTTAAGGGAAATGGTTAATGGTGAGATGGAGTCTTTAGAAATGTACCCCAAATTTGTTATTTTTCCAGCAAATTAATGTGATTAATTCCAACTGGATTAATTTGAGCACATTATCCTTGTTTATCTAATGAGAAAGAGTAGGTACAATGAGTCCTAGCATGGGAAGTGAACACCACAAGACAGAACCCTCATATTTAACAGGAACTCAAGCAACAGCCATTTAAAACCATCAACAATCCTCTTGGGGCAGGAATCACAATCAGCTTTATGACTAGGCCTGGGATCATTGCTTTATGACTTTAAGCTCTGGTACTTATTCTGGTGTAATGTTCACTACTGTCCTTAATTATATGTGTAGTTTACACTCACTGGGTGCTTGTGGAAGGGACTGTGCTGAATGCTTTGTTATATTCAGTGTCCTATTTAATTTTTCCTAACAATCTGCAAGTTAGGTGAATTAATTAAAATTTTGATGATAAGTAAGACAAATGGACTTTGCTAACTTCAGCAAAACAAAGAATGTATTAAAATCGGAGGCTGGAACCAGGGCAGTTAACAGTGTTGTCCCTGAATCCAACAAGTGCCAGGGTTTGCTCAGTCGTCATGAGATCTGTCCAAGGTTCACGTTCTTGGGAGGGTCTGTTTGGCCTGCCTTGGATCTTGTTCCTTCCCTTCGCCCAGGTGTTTCAGTCTGTCCAGGCCTTATTCATGGGCTTTGAAGGTGAAACGAAGACAGGTGACTTTTCCTGTGACCAACCTGGTATTTACAGAGATAGTACAGTGTGCCAGAGATAAATTAAACAAAGTAGGAGAGTCCATTCTACCTCCCAGATTTCCAGACACGGTAGAGAAAATAAGAGAGGAATCCTAGGTAACACACAAAGGTAAAGTGGAGGGCAGGTGGGTCCTGCCTGTGGGTCCCTGAGGAGCTGGATCCACGTCACTCCTGACGGTGAGTCCTGCAGGCTAAAAGGAAAGGGAAAGCTGGGGGCCCATAATGTGCACGTCCAACTTCTGCCCCGGAGAAAGGGCTCGCCACCCCTGTCCTTGGGTCAGTCTGTGAAGGAAATGCTGATTCCAAGAGAAAGCAGACCGATATGGGAGGACCCTGGGGGAAGGGAAGCAATAGGATTGGGTAGTGTCATGAATGGGGAGAGGGTGAGCCTTCCATCAGGGTGGAGAGAAAGAGGTGATAAAATACCTCTCCTCCCTCGAACACTGTTTTTAGCCACTAAGAAAATCATTTCTACTTCTCCTGCCTCAGAATCCTGTGATGACTGTCCCTGGGACAGGTATCTTCAGAAGGGAAGTCAGAGCGGTACTGAGGCCTGGTGGGGTGGGACTTGACAGAGACGGGTGACACCTGCCAGTCACAGTATCTTACTCTCTGCTGTGTCTCTTCCTGACTTCCAGTGTTGGTGCATTGCTCTCTAAGGATTATTTGTGACCAATTCTGCCTTTTCCCAAGCACTTAGGGGCCAGCAGCTGTTGGTCACCTGGTGGCAGTGAATGGTGACCCTGGCTTTCTGTTGACTGCATCTTTCCTCCCTGGGAAATGACTGTTTTTTTCTCTCTCAGCTTGTTGATCCACACAGACAAGAGTCTGATCTTCAGATCTTCCCTTGTGTTTGTTCCTGACAGAGTGCTGCTAGCCTTTGAGTGATCTATGCTCACAGGCTAAGTTAACTGGAAGCTTATTAAGTAAATCTACTTTGAATATAAAAGAAAAACTGGAAAAACCTATGTCATCTGAGACAAAGGCTATCATTATTATTAACTAATCATGCATCTCTCACTCAAGGTGAAACCCAAACCACTACATTATGAAGTCTAAGCAATACCATCAGCTGACGTCTATGCCAAGGTGAAGGCCATTACTCCACTGAGGCTGCTTGTCAGGCAGAAATGATGGATGTGAGAAGACACAATGTACACAGTGTCTGCATCGCAGGAGGAGGTTAGTGGGTGTGACTACCTCCACTACTTTTCAGAGTCATACAGACCATGAAGACATATCTGTGCCTTTTATTTTCTTGATGGCACTGCTGTAACACATTGTCACAAGCACGGTGGTGACAGAAGGCTGTTGTATCCCAGGTCTGGAGGCCAGACTCTGCCATCAGTATGGCTGGGCAGAATCAACGTGCGGGCAGAGCTGTGCTCCCTCTAGAGCTCTGGGGGAGAGTCCAACTCCTGCCTCTCCCAGTTCTGCAGGCTGTGGTGTTCTTTAGTTGGTGGCCTCGGCTCTCCAACCTCCAAGGCCAGTGTCTTCAAGGCTCCCTCTGCGCTGTCCTCATGGCCCCTCTAATGTTTGAAACCTCCCTCTGTCTCTCTTTTTTAAGGACACTAGTGACTATATGGGTTCCACCCATGTAATCCAGAATAATCACCCCATCTCGGGGTTCTTTACCCAACCACGTGCACCGTTAGTTTAACGTACATTTAATTGAATCACATTGCATTGTATTTAATAGGACCCCTTTTTCTTAGTCACTTACGGTCAAATTCACAAGTTCCAGGGGTCAAGATATGGGATATGTCTTCCAGCATGCACTAGGAACTGCATAAAATACTCCATCGCTAAATATCTGAATTAAGCCTCTTTCCACTGCCTTCCTGGCTCCCAGGAAGTACTCTGCCTCATGCTCACACACTCTCTTGATATATAGACATGGTATTTATATGTGTTTTCTTAGCACTGTTCCTAGTGATCATCTAACAAGAGTGTTTTTAAGCAACATAGTTGGGAAGAAGATGCCACATGTGTTAGAATAGACCCAGATATGGATCTTAAATTTTGATCCATGATGTGAACTAGCAAGCAACAGGGAGAGTTTCTTTTAATATCTATCATTCTCTAAATCTACACATTTTTTCCAGTCATTTCTCTGATGAATAAGTGAGGAAAACACTGAGGACTTCCATGACTTGAAAGAGAGCAGTTTCACAATTCAAAGTTTAAGTTACATAATCAACATGCTGTGAACGCCACCAGGAATATCTTCAGAACAGAGGTTTTCATAGTTGGAGAAACAATGTGGTTATCTCAGAAAAGGTATCCTGAGCATGTGCTGCACTAGCATAAGTGGCGGGGAACACTACATAGTCATCTCCTGGTGCCAGAGACAATAGTAATTTTCCCTCCATGTAGAACTGTTCACAATCAGATGATGACCTTGTCATGACTTAGTAGTCAGGGGAAAGTTGTAGCCATATTTTCCTGGAAAACTTCAAACCAACTACAAAATATAAGTGAATAAGCTGATGGACTAGCAAAAAATCACAATAGCAATGAAAGAACCTCAAGTTCCTGGGCCTGATACCCTCATTCTCATGGTCTCTGCCAAACATATAACGAACAACTCCAGGTGCCATGCATTCTGCTAGCCTCTAATCTACCAAAGGACTGACAAGAAAACATAATGGGTGTAGGTTGAAATAAGTAACTAGGCTCTGAAGATATTGAAATAAATAAAATATTAAGTGAACTAAATGATATCTTTTTTATCAAAAATAATGTGATAATATAAAAAATAAGGTGAGTAATACAGATAAATTAGGGGTAGTGTTGACAAAAAAAAGGGAAAGAAAACTCAGAAGAAAACTGCTGCACATCTGAACAGAAAAAGCTTTCCAGTGTTGAGAGGCAACTGAACTTAGTGTGCGGTATTTTCAAGTGACAAGTAGTCTAATCAATAAACCATACGTTCCCTTTATCAGGAGATGTTTGAAAGGAAGTTTATATTAATTCCTGCATCAGACTGCACAGCATAAGCCAAGATGCAGAGACCTTGTGTGCAATTGAAATACCCATTAAATTACTACCTGAAGGCATGGACTAGCTCAGCCATGGAGCGCTGGCCTAGCATGCAGGAGACCGTGGGTCAATCCCCAGTGCAAAGAAAAAATAAATTGCTATCTGAAGAAAAGCAGGTGAAAAGTTGCTCTAGAGAGCAGATCTGAGTCACCAGATGAACTGATACACAACACGTATGACTCACCCCTATTTCAGGCTCTGAGAGTGACCAGACAGGCACCCCAGAATCCTACCAAGTGAAATGCTCCTCAGCACTAGAAGAGCATTTACATCCACATCACCAGGGACCCCAACTGTGTTGTGAGCTGTCTCAATTAGTGTTGATAGAGTTGGAGCACCCTCCAACCTCCAAGCACAAAATCTGCAGGAGGAGCCGAGTGGTTCTCCTAGGTCCAGCTGGTTGAACTCTGGGTGAGAACTTACTGTCACTGGTTTGCTGGCTTGAGCCTTTCTTCCCCCTTGGGAACCCGGTTTCTTTCTGCATGACTCAGAGACAAGGTCAAATCTGCTAAAGGCACAGAAGTGACAGCTGACTGTGAGGAAGGAGTCCAAGAAAACACAGAACAGAAAACCACAGCTGTCCAGAGAAAACTGGCCCCGGGCATTTCAGAAATCCCCTGAGCAGGCTGGATGGCAGCACTTCACACAAGGGTCACAGGAGCAGCCTGAGTCATCAAGAAAATGTCAACCTGTGTTCCAGTGTTCCCCTGTTGACCACGACGTGGGAGTTTTCATAAGCTGACTTAGACTGGGAAGTCTTGTCAATCATGGGAAGGTCAAGCCTCACCCTCAAACCTCACTAGTCAGAGCCTGTGTTTCCTTATAACCCTGATATCAAGCTTTCAAAAACAGATACCTGTGGAGTACTCCCAGGTGAAGTCTGCATCCCTAGGAAGCTAAAAGAGCTTTCGATGAGATCCACAGTGCCCTAGTTCCAAAGACTACATCCACCATATTATCTGGAACTCACCAAAGCATTTTTAAATCAGCTTAGCGTTCCAGTGTATTTAATAATGACAACAGAAATAATAGCCGTCGATACATTATAAGTTAAGCACTATGTTGATTTCCTTGTAGAGTTTGTTCGATTGACTTTCTTGGAACCCTAAAATATAGACATTATCATAAACCTCAGTGCATTGAAGAAAAATGATTTTTGCCAGGTAGTCCTTGGGCTCACTGCAGAGAGGAGCAGAGGCTGGTCCTACAGATACTGTGAATCTCTGACTTGGTTTTCTATGTCATTATATCAGTTTTGAGTGTGTCTCTAAGTAATATTTCCTTTATAAAATGTGATTGCCATCTCCTAAAATAAGTTGATTCAGAAAATATGTATCTGCAGTTTCAAAGTGAAGTTGAATTTTGTGATGAAAAATATTTAGGAAATTTAAAAAAAAGAGAAGAGAAAAATACATTTAGAATTTTAAAGTACACTTTTATCCAGAAGAAAACAATCATTGATGTGTGATTATATGAATTTCATGAAGTGTCACCAAACCTGTAAAATTTCATGTGGTTTATTAAGTTGCTTTGTTCAATAATAGTCATATTTTTTTTAAAAAATTGCTAATTGGTGGAATGAAGAGTCTAAATCAGGAAATATGTGAACTACTGGGGAAATAGATTTTCATATTAATTACTTTCAAGTGAATATAATACATATGCACAGTAGGAACACAGTGTTATACTATTTTTAATAAGATGTTCTGAAGTAAAGATTCCATGTTTTAAAGTTCTCTTTCAAAGAAAAAGTTCACAGATTATTGGAGATAGATATGCTTGCAAAGTAGTTTAAAGTTGAAATTAATAGTTTAACTTCTTAGGTGCCCTGCAACTCAATTTCTTCTGCTTCTTTGCTTAGCAAATTCTTATTCAGAGATCTGTCCAATCCAGATTAAATTATCATGTATTATTAATTAGTAGAACCTGATGTTTTATGTTTTACAATTCCTTAGGTCATTATAGGTCTCTTGTTTAATAGACGGTACTGTGTCTGTGCTTTTGAATGTCAAAAAAACAGAGAAGGAGGGTCAAAGAAAGGATCCAGAATTACCTGAACATTTTGTGTTTGTTTGAAGGCTAAAGAAAATTTCAGTGAATGTAATAGCAGAAAATTGCCCACTGATGATTCAGGCTCCTGTTAAGCTTGGTATTTTCAGGAAAATGCAGTTACCTTAGCAACTGGCATATCACATGGGACATGCTGCTGCATGCTGAATGTCTCCAAGTCAAAAGCTTTTCCCTCTGGAAGCAAACACACCACAAATGGGAAAATAAACAAACCAACATCTTCCACATAATGAATTATGTGACTCATCTCCCTGACAGGTAGAAAAAAAATTTTCTATTTATACCAGTTTTTCTTTGGTACAATCCTGTCAAAATGGCAATATGTATGTTTCATGGATGAGAAAAAAATTAATTGGATACCATAATTGTAAAAATAATAAATCTTCAGTTGGCTTAATATTATATTGACTGAATATTATATTGACTGAATCTATATGACTGAGTAATCTTTTGGGGGATATTATAGGTAAGATACTCTTAAATTTTTGAGTGGCACATTATTATCATTAAATACCAAGAAATACAAGCATTTTTTATTGTGGTGGAAGTAACTCCAAAGTTGCAATATAATAGTGTTAGCTTTTTGCAAGTCAAAAACAGCCTGTTTGAGTGAAATGTGAAATCAAACTGATTGCTATCTGCTTAATCATAGAGACTTAAATCTCACTAATTCAAAGAAAAACAAGTGCCTTAATTTACTTTCATCTTCCATTGTAGATCTTAAGAGAAACAGATACTGGCCATCAGCTCTCCTGGTAGGAGAATTCTCAGCAACGACAGGAAAAAGTGACTGGTTTTGCAAAGTTTATGTTCTAGTTGAGAGAGACGGACAATAAAAAAGACATGAAATAAATAAGCCACATCACAGTAATGACATGAGGAATATGGAACAGAACTCCTCTTCCTCCACCTCGTTCTCTTGTTTTCCCTTTTGGACACTCAAGTTCTAAAACTGTGAGATGGCTCACAGCAAGGTCCAGGCAGGAGCTCAGCCACATGGAGCAGATCATGGGCGCCCCAGCAGGGTGAGAGCACCTGAGCAGGAAGGGTGGCAGAGATGGGACCCAGGCAGGATCCTGGGAGAGGTGGTGCATGAGAGAGAGCCCAGTGAGAACAATGGAAGCCAGGGTACTCGCCCTTGGATAAGGGAGCTGTGTGTTCAGAAAATTAGAAAGCTGGGATGCATCTTGAATGGTTTGACCAGAATGGAAAACTTTCCCAGTGTCTGTGTAGATGACTATATAAATATAAACATGTAGAACTATATTTTAATAATTCACAAAATAGAGGCTGGGATTGTGGCTCAGTGGTAGAGAGCTCGCCTAGCATGTGTGAGACACTGGGTTTGGGCCTCAGCACCACATATAAATAAATAAATAATAAAAATTCACAAAACATCTAATATACATAAACATACTAAAATTGTTACAATTCTGTATTGTTGCATATGTTAGAATGCTACATTGCTATATATAATTATATACCACATAACTGTGTATTTTATATGTATTCTCTGGCTCTTTCCACTGAGCAGGTTCAAGCATTAATACTCCAATATCAGTGAGCACATCTGCAACCTCCACCCCACATCTTGGCTTCCAAATGCTATTTTCTACAAAAAGCAAACAGCCTTCTTGAACAGAGGGCTGATTCCAGGGCCAAGGAAGGGAAAGAATAAGATGGGCCCAGATCCTGATTGTTCCAGAAGTAAAGGAGACACTCAGAAGATGTGGGGAGTGGGTCAGTAGAATGGAGGGTGGGACCTGAAGGGAAAGGCAGACGCTAGACTGAAATGTTTGTCCCTAGAAACAGCCAAGGAGGGTCCCCAAGGCAGAGGTGACTGTGGCATCTTGAGGCTGGTAGTTTGGCTGAGTGCTGCTTCCAGTGCTCCCTGAGCTACAGCAAAGACATGGAGGCTGCTCTGAGTGTTCATGCAGAAAGGCAGCTGAGTCTGGGTCCCTCTCTGAGGTGTGTGGGAGTTTACAGAAGGTGCCACAGCTGCGGGATCCATGTAGGGTGAACCAAAATGCCAGGAGGCTCCAGGACCAGAAAAGGCGAATCCAGACAAGGAGCTTGCAGAAGTCAGGGTTTTATAGGTGAGTTGAGGGTAGGGTTCATGCACATTGGAGAGAGCAGCTTCTGGGAGACCAGGCAGGAAAGTGACATTAGGGACAGGCACAGGAGAGAAGCCTGGATTAGCCAGGTTTCTTCCTGATGTTTTGACATCTGGGCTCTTAGAGAATCTGCCCCTCCAAAGTCTAGCCAATTTCTCGAGGTGGTAAAGCTTCTACTTGCCTGTAGTGTGCCTTTCATAGGCACACCAAGGAATCTGTTGGGTTTAGACATGAAAGGCTCAGGTGTAAGACAATGCGAGAAAGTTGAGAGGTGAAATGACTGGGTTATAAGAGCTTCAACCTAATCATGCAATAGTCCACTGGGAAGAGGTAAGGGGGTAATGTAGGCAGTAGTTGCAGCTGGATGAGTTGGGTCACTGGGCGCACACCTGGGGGGTACATATTCTTTGAGCTGAGCTTAGCCTATCTCTGCTTCCTGGTGGCCAGGTCTTGAGCCACTCCCCTCCATGACACCTCTTTTACCATGGTGTTCTGCCTTACCTAGGGTACAGAGCAGTGAAGTCAGGGCCCTCTATGGACTGAGACCTCTGAAACTGTGAGACCGAAATAAACTTTTCCTTCTCTAAAATTGTTTTTGTCAGGTCTTTTGGTCATAGCAATGAAAAAGCTGACCAAAATATAGTCCAAAACCTCCATCTCAACCATGCCTCTAGGGCTATTACCTTCAAGACACATCATGCCCTGGTCACATCATGCAGGTGCCAGATAACTGGACTCAGACTTGCAGTCATCGCCTGCATTCCTAATTCAAAGTAGCCAGCCCTAAACTTGCTTAGCCTGCCTGGCTCCTTTCTTCAGCATGATCCAGACTCTTCTGCATGCTTTTCCCCGACCCTCATGCCTCTCCCCCAGCCACCTGTGTAGAGGACAGACAAAGAGATATTTGAAGGTATCTCTGTATGAATGAAAGAGCAGGACAGAGATTGATAGAAATGTTTGCAAATCATATAAAAATATTCTATACCATATGAAACAATCCAAGCCCAAATGTTAGAAAATTAAAATAAAATAGAAAGCAGTGGCAAAATACTTTGAAAAGATATATCATTAAGAAAGTCATACACACATCAAATAATCACATGAAAATTTACTTATCATAATCAAATTATTATCATAATAAAATTTGAGACTACAAGAGGACACAATAGCATAGCAGTTGAAGGGCTAATTCTTAAATGTCTGACTGTACAAAATGTTGGTGAGAAAGTGTAGGAAATAAAACACTTCTGCACCATTAGTGGCTTGGTACAATCCCTCTGAGAGCAGAAAATCCAGCCACTTAAAATTAAAACCTACTTCTAGCTTATGACATAGGCTTGTATTCCTTTGTATATTCTTATAATATCTTTCAAGAGACATTCACATTTGCTTTACATTTACTAACTGAAAATCACAACATAGATATCCACGAATAGCTCAGTGATCAACTTGCCTTGGTACACTCCTACAATGGAATACTATACAGAAAAACACACGCAAAGGTCACTGACACAAACAAAAACATGGTCTTTCTCTCAAAATCATGATTGTTGAAGGAATACAAAAAGACCACTTTGTTTATACTCATTTTCATACATTTTAAAAAGTATTGACACATCTGTAGTCATGGAGATCAGATGCACAGCACCCTGGGGATGTGGAGGTGTAGCGTTGGACAAAGATGGAGGGCAGGCCACAGGAAGGAGCATGAGGAATTGTTTACTTGATATAACTGCACAACCATGGAATATAACTTGAGCCAATTCAGTTCACAGTATTTTTCTTTTCTTATACTCCTTCTCTCCTATGATCCCTTTCCTGTATTTTATTGATGTTTCTTTGGTTTATTTATCATTTTTAGTACCTTGTGGATTTGAATGAAAGTGATATTCACTGTGGAGTATTAATATGTGTACATAGTAAGTTTGGTCAGAATCATTCCACTGTTCTTCTCTCATTCCTCTTCCCTCCCCTCAATCCTCATCCTCTGTTTCACTGATATCTCTTCTATTTTCATGGAACACTCTCCAACACACAATTTTTCTTTTCTTCTCTTTTCTCCTTACTTTGGTTCAGCTTGTGAACCAACTTTTGGTTCAACTTTTTTCACTTAGCAAGATGACCTCTAGTTCCAACCATTTACTGAAAATGCCATAGTTTCATTCTTATTTATGGCTGAGTAATAATCCATAGCATGTATAAAGTGTGTGTGAGTGTGTGTGTGTGTGTGTGTGTGTGTGTGTGTATATATATACACACACACATATATCATATTTCCTTATCAATTGATTTGTTCACAGGCACCTAGGTTGGTTCCATAGCTCACTAATGGTAGTAGTCCTATAAATATGTTGTGCTTGAACCCTGCAGTATGCTGATTTTAGTTCCTTTGGTTATACATCAAAGAGTGGGAGAGCTGGTTGATATGGTTGTTCCTTCCAAGTTTTTTTAGGAAGCTCTATACTTCTTCCAGAAAAGATGCACTAATTAGCAATCCCATCAACAAATTATATATCTGTTTACTGTGTCTTTAAAAAATTAGGGGCAGTAGAGTTTGGACCAAAGGATATCACTTAAGAATACAGACATTGTGTTTGTTAGTTGGCATTCCTCTAGTGTCTTCCCACAGACTTCCATAAAGGTGGCTGCTACATTTACTTTTCCTTGGGACCAGATTCTTGTGCAATTTTGGGGTCCACATATTGCCACCCACACATGCCACTTCTTTCTCTACCATTTAGTCAAAGAACTAGAAAGTTGCATGAACAGAGACAGATGAACTAGAAAAAGAGGATTGTATGCACATCACTGGGGAAAGGGGATGGCTACTGAGGAAAACAGGTGAGGAAAAGGAAGCCCCTGTCACTAGCAGAGGACACCCTAACCAGGTACAAGGCCAGGGAAAATGGACCAGAGCTTCCATCAGCCAAGGTAGCTGACAAGCCAGGAGGGTCAAGCTGAGAATCCACAAAGTTCTCCTCTGTGCTTCACACTGGTCTGCCTTAGATCCACCCTGGTTGCAAGTGGGGTCCAGAATCAGACCTAGATGCTGATGTGGTTATGCTAAACCCATAGTTCCCTCCACCTTTAGGAGTCCCAGTTCCCATGAACCCCACTGGGCCAGGAATTGTGCTAGCAAAGATTGAAGTGCTTTCTCTGGAGCTTGTCATCCTGCTGGCATGTCCCAAGTCCGACCTATTAGCTATGCCCATGTGCATAACACCTGGGTTGTCAGGTTGTGGGCTAGTATGCAAAATGGCTTCCAGTGATGTGGTACCCACAGGTCCTGGCTGCATTGTGCTGTCACTCAGCTGTTACCTGCAAGAAAGCTTTTGCCCACAGCAGGGGCTGGGCTTCTGTGTTGCACAAAGAGAAAGAGTTGTGCAGTCAGTCACTGCCACCAGCAGCCCTAGTTGTAATCCTTAGTATGTATAATGTGTGTGTGTGCGGGGGGGGGAGCTGATGGGTGGTTTCAGCACTACTAGGATGCTGGAGAGTAGAGCTGGGTCCCTGCACCAGCTATACACGTCAACTTGTAGATGAAGGGAGAGAGGCAATGCTGCCACTGGGTGGGAGGTTCCATAACCAGCGAGCAACCTGTTGAATGGGCTGTAGTTGTTCTGGGAGACAAGAAGGGACTGGAAGATGACAGCCTTGGATAGATGGGTGGAATCCATAGCACCATCGATGACAGACTTATGTTGATCATATAGAGTCTCTGTCATCTAGGAATGCGTCCACTGCATGATCCATAGCTTGGAATAACATGAGCAGAGAGGGGTGTTGTAGAGAGGCTCTCCTTAGTTCCTCATGATGGTTTTCAGATGTGGGTTTAAGAGTGATGTGTGGAACAAAGGAGTATACTTTATACTTTCCATAGGATCTGGGAAAGGAGACCCTAAAAGTAGGTGGTCTGGTAGAGAATGGTCCATTTTCCACCTGCCTATGATGCATAGGATTATGAACCTGGGGGCATGGCAAGAGCTGCTTATTTAAGCCTGGGACAATTATTACAATCACTGCTATAGAAGAGGGTATAGTGTCCATGGCAGGGATCTCAGATGGACAGTTGGCTGCTGCATCAGGTGTACAGATGCTTTGGCTCTAGAGGTGACAGATTTCCTTGCCAGAGTTAGAAGGCTGGCCAATGCTAACAGGTTTGCTGGTGGAAGGGATTAAAGAAGATCTGGGAATGAAAAAAGAGAAGGAGGAAAATCCACACACTTGATGGTTGGGGATTTCATTCTCAGGAGGCAGGTTGAAGGGAAAGACTCCAGGATATGAGGTATGGGGAGGAGGGAAATGCGGTGTGTGGCAGCTCTTGCCAAGTGAGTAGAGTGTTGATACTCACCAGCAAGGGCACCCACACTGGGACTGGGCCTCAAGAGATCAAGAGGGTAGCAGGAGAAGACAAAGACAACCTCTTCCTCAATAATTGGTTTGAGGGAAGGTAGGCAGACAGGATCAGGGGAAGAAGCCTGGTTTGCCCATTGGTGGTGGCAAGAATAGCTGGGACCTGGGAGGCATCAGTGGGTGGAACCATGGATCTAAAGTCCCTGCAGGGGCCACAAGTGGGGAGAAAGAATTCAGAGTGGTGGTGTAGGCCATTGCAGTCTGTCTTACCCACCAAGGCCTCCATGTCATCCTCCATGATACTGCTCTTTCTGGAGACCGAAACTTCTTCTGCAGGGTCCTAAGTCTTCCTCCATAGGAACATTGAGGTGGCAGCTCACCTCAATGCCACTGGCAGTGGTAGCTACAGGGTCATTTGTGGGGGCCTGTTTCTATTGGGAGGCTTCCTGCTAGCAGCAATGAGTGGAAGATATCTCACTAATGGGTTAGTTGAAGACTTTCCCCTCCACCCCTCTCCAGATTCCTGGGAGCCTAGAAAACAGGGCAGAAGGTCTTCATCCAAACCTTACTTTACCCACTTCTCTGGAGGCACGGAGCAGACTGGGGCTGCTCAGGGAGAACTGCTGCCTCTGCGTCAGGCTGCACCAAAGTCAGCACACCTGCAACAGAGCTGTGCTACCTGGGGCAGCATGGCTGTCAGAGAAGTTTGCCAATGTCTTGGCTTGGCACTGAATCACGAGCCACTCACAGCTTTGTAGATTCAAACAGCAATTCTTTATTCCCGAACTCACACCGGCCTCTACAAACATGTTCTGGGGAAATCTAAAATCTGCCCGCACAATTCACCTACTCCAGGAAGCTTTTTTCCAAATCCCATTTGAATCTCATGAGAACTCAAGGGGAACAAGCAGCAGGAACACCCTAATCCCAGCAGCAATAATCTTCAACCTCCAACTTCCCTAAAACCCCTATTGTCTTAAACCGGGAATGCCCTAAACCCAAATTATCTTAAACCCGGATACTTCCTAAAACCTGCAGGATACACCCTAATCCTGGATCCACCCTGGTCATTGAGCAGGGTCATCTTTCTCAAACACACATTCAAGATCACAGCAAATTTCCAAGGCAAGTCCATTTAACATGGGGTACACTGGCAAGGAAGTTTCGATGCGTCATTCCTACTTGGCAATGGCCCTCAGCAGAAGTTCACTGGAGGCACCTGGTCCCTCTCTTGTATGGTGTTTCTTTCTTCAGACCCAGGAGTAGCCTCCACACAGCAAGACACTTCTGAGTCTCTAGAGGCTTGGAGGGTGCTACTCCTCCATTGTTAGGGACACCATTTCCAAATTGTCCTGCATTTCTATTTGTTGTTTTCTTCCTCTTCCTCAATTCTCCTCCTCCTCTTGCAAGTTTCTGTCCTGTGCCACCACAACCACTTCCACTGCTGCTGCCATCAGTTCCTCTGGTTTTCTTGGGCCCTCATCTCTTTGCTTTCCCAAGGAAAATGGAGGTATGTGACCCAGAATCCTGAGCTGCACAGCATGATGGACCTGCTTCAGTGGTGAAGGCAGGACAAAAGGTCTAGGCTTGGGAGGAGGTTCCTGAGGTTCTGGAGGGTCAGAACCTTCGCTTGTTACCAGTGGACAGTTCATGCTTTTCCCTGTGGTCCCCAATAGGAGGGTGGTGGGAGGATCCACATAGAAAAGTGCACCACTTGCAGGAGAGGGCCTCTGTAGCAGCCAGATGAGCAATGCATAAAATTACAGGTTTCTTGGGGAAGTGGTAGATGCTGGGGCATCAGGGTGATCCTGCCTAGGAGCTGGAGGCTGGCAGGTCGGGCCAATGGGCGGGCAATAGCTGAGAGGGCCTGTTGGTCCGAGACAGCACTTGTTGAGGAGAGTGCCCTTTCAGAGCACTTGGTGGTGGTGGTGGGGGGGTCTATTCTAGAGAGGAGTGAAGAGATGGAGGCAGCTGGGCTAGGACACCGCCAACTTCCATTGCCCAAATGCACATTGAGTCCAGTTCTTTGGATGAATGGCTAGAACAGGGGACAGGAAAGGGCTTGCAGGAATCTGGTGGGGAAGAATGGTTGGTGAAGAGAAAGTCCCCAGGGCAAAAGGCTAGGCCCACTCTTCACTGATGGCCTGCACTTCTTAGTTACTGGGGACTCTCCACTTCCTCGCAGGTGTGTGGCACCATGGGGACTACCATATGCCAACTGTGGGACTGCAGCCTGATCCCACAGTGATCTTCAGTCTTGGCTGCCGGTTCCAAAAGCTCCTGATGCCAGGCCAGGGCGCTGTTTTGGGCACCAAATGCATATGTGTCGCCAGCCCTCTCCTCAGGGGCATCAAGAGAGATACGAAAGACATTTAGTGGTTACTAGGACATGGAAGAGTGGCGCGGGTGCTGCTGAAAGCCCAACCTCATGGCAACTCAGATCCTGCCACACCCCTCCAGCGACACCTCCAGGTCTTGGATTCTACCTTACATCTAGGGGCATCTTCCTACAAGGCGACAGCCTGAACCGCTGCCCCTGGGCTTCTGAGGAGAGGGAGCCATTCCCTCATTTAAGGGCATGCTGCCACCAGCCCCACCCCTCCCTGCAGATTCCATTCACTTCCTTGAATTTTTTTAAGAGCATAGGAAGCCCCACATCTTCTCTGAGGTCAGTCAGATACCTATAGTGGCCCTGCCAGGCCTTGGATTCAGAATGCTTTCTGTCATCAGTAATATTCTCCACTTGTCTTTTGGAGGAAAAGTAATGTTCAGCTCATGATAGGTGATTCTTCTGATACTTGGGCTTTGTAGAAGTGATCATGTTGAGGTCAAATTTGTGAAGGCAAAATATTTCCAAAAGCCACCTTGATTACCAAATTAGAAAAATATTTTATTAATGAAAATTTATACCTGGCAGACTATTTTGGGATGGTGAGTAACTGCTCTGCTGCTGGAATGTTAGAGAGGTGCTCTTGGTCCCTTCACCCACTGTGCCTACCACATGAAAGTCAAGGGGCTTATGTCATGCCACTGGATGGCAGATCCCTAGATCCATGATGCACATTAGAGCATGGGCCAGAGTTGCTCTGGGAGGCAGTAGAAGACTGGAAGACTGCTTGTACAGTGGGTGGGTACCCACAGCATCATCTGCAGCAGGCTTGGGAGATGCACAGATGTGGAGGAGAAGGGGCAGTCTGAATGATGGTGCAGGCTCCCACAGTCAGATTATTACCCTGCAAGGCCTCCACTTCATCCTCTGAGATCCAGCTCTTCTTCATATTCAGAACCTTCTTCTGCAGGGTGCCTTGGTTTTCTTCCATAGAAACACAATAATGCTTAGGAGGTGGTGGCCCTCTCCACCATAACACAGCAGCCTTGGTGCCATGGCATGGGCCTATTCCTTTTTGTGGCCTCCTTCTAGCAGCTATACCTGGACAACAGCTCCCCAATCAGCCTGATGAAAGATTTTCAGCAGCACTACTTTTCTGCTCCTAGGAGCCTTGAGGGTGGGACAGATTTTCTTCTTTCAGGCATTTCTTTCCCCACTTTCATGGCAGCGTGGAGCAGCCTGGGGTTGGCTCAGGGAGTACTGCTGCCTCTGTATCAGCCTGAGAAAGAGTCGACCAACCAGCAGCAGGACTGTGCCAACTGGGGACAGCATGGCCATCCAAGGAGTAAGTAGCTCATGGGAGAAACGTGGGCCCCTACTTTTTTTTTCTTGCATAGCATAGCATTTAATGTTTTCGATCTTAAAAATTTTTTATTAGTGCATTATAGTTATTCACAATAATTAATAATAGTGGGGCTCATTTTGACAAAAATCATACACGCATGGAGAATAATTTGCTCCACTTTAGTCCTCAGTGCTTACTCTATCTGTCCCTCCTCCCTCCCTCTGTTCCACTTCCCCTCCTCTACTTGTATTCAACATATTTATTATATTAAATGGTGCTTTGTAGGCATATACAAAGGTGAAATTCATCATGGTATATTCATATGTGAACATGGCATAATTCAGTCAATTTCATTTGACTGTTGCTTCTTTTCCTGTCTTTCTCCCTCATCCTCTATTTCCTTCTTCTACTCCACTGATCTCCCTTCTTTTTTCTTTCTTATTTGATATTTTTAGATACCCATGACAGTAGTGTATATTTTGATGTATTATACATACATGGAGTGCAACCCATTCCAATTTGGATATGATTCTTTTGGTGGTACATGATGTGAAGTTACAGTGGCCATGTACTCCAATATAAGCACAGGCAAATAAATCCAATTCATTCTACTGTCTTTCCTATACCAACCCTCTCCCTTCCCTTCATTTCTTTTTTCCTTAATCCAATCAACCCCTATACTTTCCTTTCCTACCCTCTCTTTTCATGGGTTAGCATCCACATATCTGAGAGAAAACATTTGGCATTTTGGGTTTTTTTTAATTGGCTTATTTCACTTAACATGATATTTTCCACTTCCATCCATTTGCTGGAAAATGCCACAATTTCATTCTTCTTTTGGCCGAGTATATTCTATTGTGTATATATACCATATTTTCTTTATCCATTCATCTGATGAAGGTACCAGGTTTGGTTCGTTAGCTTAGCAATTGTGAATTGAGCAGCTGTAAACATTGATATGGCTGTATCACTGCAGTATGCTGATTTCAACTCCTTTGGGTATAACCTAAGTAGTTGGATAACTGGGTCAAATGATGGTTCCATCCCAAGTTTTCTGAGGAATATCCTTATTGTTTTCCAGAGTGGTTACACCAATTTGCATTCTCACCAGCAATGTGAGTGAACCTTATTCTCCACATTTTCACCAACTTTTAATGTTGCTTGTGTTCTTGATAATTGCCATTCTGAATAGAGTGAGATTAAATCTCAGTTTAGTTTTAATTTCTCTGACTAATAGTTATTGAAAATTACTTTATATATCCTTCATATATTTGTTGACCATTTGTATTTCTACATCTGTGAAGGGCTTTTGTTTTGTTTGTGTACTGAATGATCCAGGACTCTTACATACATTCATATTTGTTTCTCTTTCCTCATTTCTAGCCTTTTTTTTTCATTTTTCTTTTTTTTTCCCCCTGAAGATGTAATTTTCCCGTGTTCTGTATTTTCAGGGTTAGCAATTCTGATTAGCTGATTTTGATTTATGTATCGACTTTGCCACTACTCTGTCTCCCTTATCTCCTATTCTCTTTTTTTCTATTTCTGACACCAATATTTCAATCTCTCTTTCCTCCTTTAAATTATTCTGTTTTCTCTTCATTTTCTCATTAACAACATATCCTAAGTACCACTGTGTCTGCCCTATCCACCCTTTGAAATTGCAAACAGTTTTTGACTCTCTTTTCTCTCCTTCTTTCCTCATACTCAACTCTATCTTTAATATTTGTTAAAACTAATTGAGATACATAACAACTACACCTACCATCAATGTCATAGCAATAATTAATATGGTGGAAACCATAGACAACACCTATTATTTGATTTTAAGCCACATATAATGCATAATTATTTGTGGTTTTTACTAATGGAAATTGCTCATCCCACTATCTACATATTGTACCAATTAACATTAGCTAGCCAAATAGGACCTAAGGATTTAGTCTACTGCTACATAATGTTTACATACATTACTATTATGATTGGGATCCCCCCACTCCAATCTGTGAGGTACTAATGACATAGAGGAACACTATAAACTCATAAGGTAAAAACTCTACAGCATCAGACCCATCCAGATAGATGGGTAGACTGTTTCAATAAGGAGATAGAGATCCTGAAGAAGAATGAGTCAGAAATCCTCAAAAGGAAAGAATGAATAAGCCAACAATATAAAAAAGCAAGGGAACAAATGATCCCAAATAACACAGAAACTGTGGACAATAGACTCCATTGACACCACAGTGGAAGAAATGTCAGAGATGGACTTCATAAAATTCATGGTTAAGCTAATCTACCAAGTAAAAGATGGCATAAGAAATGAAATCAGAGAGAAAATTCAAGAAGTAGTAGACTATTTCAATAAGGAGATAGAGATCCTGAAGAAGAATGAGTCAGAAATCCTCATAAAGGAAAGAATTAATAAGCCAAATTAAAAATTCAATGGAGAGTATCACCAACATACTAGATAGAGTTTCAGGCAATGAAGACCTGGGTCCTCTCTTACAAGGTCTTCATTCCTTTGTCTTAGGAATTGGATTCATGGCAATTAAGTCTCCCTGCATCTCCAGAGGCTTAAATGGTGATACTCTTTACTTTTTGCCCAGCCCATCTGTCTCTCTGTGACCCTCCTCCTGCTCCTCACCCACCATGATTCCTCTGGCTGCACTTGGGCCCTCTCCTCTCCCTTTTCATTACTCAAGGGAAAGGGAGGTGACTGGTTATCATAGATTTTTCAATTTGGAATACCTGTTCAGGAATGGACTTCCATAAATGAGATACTTGTGAATCTGATATCTCTGAAGAAGCAGCAGCAGATTGGATGAGCCAATTTAGGTGTCAGTGCCAAGTGACAGAGAGTTTATAGTCATAACTGAAAAGGCCAAGACACATTAGCCAAGGTCATTGGGAGAGAAGGGTGAAGATCTGCCCCCTCCCCACCAGCACATGCATATTTTCATGAGAGATGATATTCTGCTGATAGAACTGGGGAATAAGTTTAGGCAAAAAGCTATAGAAAGTACAACAGAATGGCTCTTTTGGATCTGGGACACTTGTGCTGAAGATATACTCCTACTAGAGCAAACAGAGTAAGAGCACATCAGTCACCACCTGCCCTACATTAAGCTGTATATATTAAACTGTAAATGAGGACACTTCCATCTCTTTATTTTTCTTGGTGATAGCTTCCTGAAACTATGCTTGGGACAATGTGGCGGAGTCCCAATATGGCACCCTGTGATGGAAACCCATGGAAGAACTCCAAGACCTAAGGCAGTTATGGATGAAGCAGGCCCTTCATACAGCAGTCTGCACTGGTCCTGATAATTAACCATTCACAGCAGAACTGAAGGACCACTCTTCAAGCATCTATGAGGCAGTGTCATAGATGTCTATAGTCATTCCTGAGCCTTTTACTGGCCACTTCATATTTCTCAAGCTACACTAGAAGGCAAAGGAAATACAAGAGGTCCAATGAGGAAAAGAAGGTCAATATGCTTCCACTGGAGGAGTGCAACAATGGTCTTTGTTTTTCCACAAGTGTATTTAAATAATCTGATCCTATTTTATGTGATTGTAGTGGCAGCTGTGACTTGGACATAAACTGAATGAGTACTGAAGTTTTATTATGTTGATCATGTGGCTTTAACTTCTGTGTCACTATGCCACCAGCTCAAAGAGTGTAGGCACACTTCCAAGACAGAGGATGGGGTGTAAACTCCTACAAGTTGGAAAGGCTTGGGGTCTGTCTCTCTGGCGTTCAGGGGTTATTTGGTTGTGTCCTGCTGTTGTACATAAATGTTCTAAATTCCCAAACATACCTTCCTGGATATTGAGAATCTGACATCACTGTACTCCATAATTTAGGATTAATCTTAAAGACATTGTGTGACTTAATAAAAGCTTTGTCTTATGGGACTGGGAATTGGAACATCTCAAGTGCTTTTCTAAACAAACTCATTGTACAGGCATGGGGAATGGCCAGCATCTTTTTGGGGAGTTGTTCTTCCTGCTGAGGAGGGTGTAAGCCACCTGAGAAATTAAAGTGTAGAATAGTTAGTGAAGTACAAAAGACAAAGAATCAGAAATATGTTTTCAAAAGTGGAGCCCTGATAGGTTTAGTCCACACAGGTGTTAGAGCTACACAAAGAAAATGGCTCCAGTGGGGGGGGGTACATCAAAGGCAGGAATAAAGTTTCAAGGGCAGAGTCTTGCTTTATGTTGCCCTGCAGTTCATCAGGTTGATTGGCATCTTGGCAGGTAACACCCATCTCAGGTGCCATGTGGGACATGGAAGAGAAGGATAGAAATTCACAATATCTCTGGGAAGTCTTACACAAAGGAAATGTCCACTGGAAGTTCCCAGACACCAGATGTTACTATCCACTAGACTGTAATGCAGACAAAGTCCACACATAGCCCTCAATTGGCTTGCGACATAGAGGAAATACATGCCTTGGGTACATTAGCACAAGAACATCCCTATAATATTTTTTTTTTTACTCCTGCCCTGATGGGTTTGAATGAGTCCTATGGAAATGTAAGGGCAATAAATGAGTTCAATTTTGGCCTTGGTCACAGCTCTGAAAGAGGTCAAAAATAAGGGATGCTTTTATAATTATGTCAAAATGAATCCTACTATTATGTATAACTAAAAAGAACTAATTAAAAGATAATTGATATCTCCACTTTGAGCACTACAATAACTAATGTAATAATTCATTTTCACTCTGATGTCTATGTACATCCTCTCAAACCAAATTCACTATATTTGAGTTTCAGATTAAATATTAATTCCTCAGTGATTCTTTCTTTGAACTCCTTGTCTTTATTGGACACTTCATTCTATTCCTCTATTTTCTCACTGTATATTTATTTATTTCCTCTTTTATTTATTTCTACATCACTATTAGACTAACTGCAGATAAGTCAATTCCATAACCACAAGGCCAGTTTCCCTTTGGCTATTACTTCTAAACTCTCAGATTTCCCAAGAGATGGACAATAAAATTGAAACAAAGCCAAATGTAAATACGTGTGCAGAGTATCCTTCTGGAGTTCCCTTAAATATGTGGCATAAATTTCAAGAATTACATAAAATTCATTCAGAAGGAAATAAATGTTTCAGAGAGGATAAACTGAATAATGAAAAAGAATCTCAAAGAGAAAAGTACTCAAAACCCAGGGGAAGGCATCAGTGATCGATTTGAAACCTCTGTTAAAAAAATAAAAAAGGTGAAAATTCTGGTCTTGAAAAAAGGAGAGACAATACTATGGAGGAGTGGGATTTTGAGACATTATAACCAGCTAGTTAGTCAATAAGTGAATGAAATGGAGAATTTTGTTAACTGCCTATGAATCCAAGCATATAGGGAGAAAGAACAGGTTTTAATTTATTTCCATAGAACCATAGTATAAAATCAATATTGCTCTTCATCTATTTGGAATAGCATAGTTAGTGAGCTCCTTGTACTTACATATTTGTACCTGGTATATTTGAACTTATTTGGGAACAGTTTTTTTTTTTAAGATTTCCATTAGATTATAATGGATTAGACTTAAGTGCAAAAAGTCTCAACTGATATTTTACTTAAGTCTTTACAAATGACTTTAATCATGTTAAAAATTGATTCTTTACTGGAACCAGTAGAGTTGATTTTTCATTTCACATAGAGAAAAAAACTGATTAATTTTGTATAATTTTATACAAAGTATTGCAATTTAAAAAGGTCAGAATAGACAAAAGATCATATCAATATATATAACACCAGTAAAGTAAGAACATCATCCAATATTGTTATAAAGTTTTACCCAAATCCCATTCAGACACAGTTATGAAACCTATGTCTAAATGTTCCCACAGAGGAGACTCTGTATGAATAATATGTTAATAGTTACGGTGTCCTTGGTGTTGTGAATTATTTTGAGATACTTTGAAATCAGCTTGACTTTTTGAATTTCATTTTCCCATATAATACTTTTCCTCTACTGAGTACAAATAAGGCTATCTCCTCTTTGACCAAAAAGATGGACTAAATGTGGCTCTCAAAGTCAGATACACAAAGAAGTTATATTAAACACATTATTGAAAGGTTGCTTCCATAAAATCCAGGAAAGTAAAAGAAAATTGGTTTTCTATAAATAACATACTTAAACTTGAAGGAACATGAGTTTTAATGCACTTGTTTTTAAAGATATTTGTAACTACTTTAACGCTGTAGGAAAAATAAATGATATAAGTTAATGACAGGTGGACACATGAGCACACACTTTCCTTTTTACTTTGGGCTCCAACATGATTTTGCTGGGTCTGGCCTGTCCCTGTAACAGGGGTCTACTTCATGCTTTGAGTATAAACTTTGCTGCTCAACCACAAACAGTTTATTGTAAAACGTTTTCTTTTTCATTTTCTTCTTGTTTTGCCTCTCACACTCCATATCAGTAGGATAAACAGACCAAAATTGTTCCTGTCCTGTACTAAATTATGCTGTCCTTCACTGTCCAGGAGGAAGGGAGGAAGGGAGGAAGGGAGGGAGGGAGGGAGGAACTCTATACCTGAGGTCCAGAGCAATGAGTCACTCAAGGACACCTGATGGACACTAATGATTTATATCTACTGATAATATCTGGATTCCTCACCCTTGTGTTCCTCTTCTAAAAGCTCTCTATTACTCCAGGCAGAGAAAATCACAACCTCTGGGGCAGCAGTCCCAAGTTCCTCCTTTGCTAGCAAGTCAAGAAAACCTTTTTTTCTTTTTCTCAAATCCTTGTGCTTGTTATTTGATTGGCAATGGAGATAAAGACCAAGCTTTTGATATCATCCCAACTCATTGACCACAGGTCCTGTAATTTTGTAATTTCTGCATATGTTGGTCCCTTTCTGAATCTGTGTCAAGAGTTTTCCTAAAGACACAGAGATTTTGATATGTTGTGTCTATGTTCTAATTTACCTCTAAGAATTTTTTAATCTCTTCCTTGATGTCTTCTGTAACATATAGTTCATTCAGTAGCATATTGTTCAGTCTCCAGGTGATGGGGAAATTTTAATTTTTCATTTTGTCATTGATTTCCAATTTCATTCCATTATCATCTGATAAAATGCATGGTAATATCTATACTCCTTTGTATTTGCTAAGAGTTTCCCTGTGGCATTATATATGGTCTATTTTAGAAAAGGATCCATGTGCTGCTGAGAAGAAAGTGTATCCTCTTGATACAGGTTGAAATATTATATATATATATATATATATATATATATATATATATATATATATATATATATATCAGTTAAGTCTAAGTTATTGATTGTGTTATTGAGCTCTGTAGTTTCTTTATTCAACTTTTGTTTGGAAGATCTATCCATATTGAATTTGTAAAAAACAAATAAACAAAAAAACACAGCATGTTGATTTCTGCCTTTTAACCCCTGCAATGATTGATATTTCTGTAAAATAAGTTTTCATAAAATTTTATGTCAGGAAGAAAAGTGTAACTCAATATGGAACATTCAAAGAAATGAGATCTTCTCTGCAGGCTGTCAACAAATATCAGGGAAAAGCCAAGCAAACCCCCTCCTCTACCAACTTCCTTTCTCTTCCATCGATGCTGCATATAGGAGATTTTTTCCTCCAGTGAGCTCCCCTCAATTCATTCCCCAGCTGCAATGAATGGCGCCCTTCCTGAGGGAAACAGGCTCTCTGTCCTTGAAACTGCCAAGGTGGGTTCATGTTCCCCCTGCTGGCAGCCAGGGCACAGCACAGAAAGCTCAGAGATCACTGTTGAGTTGTTCCCAGCTGCCCCCTGTTGGATCTCCACTAAATGGTTGGACATTGATACACAGGTGTTTAATGTCACAATTTTATAAAGTGCAAGGGGAAATGCATCAAAGCAAGTATCCTGTGTTTTAGTGAATAGAAGCAGTGAAAGAGGGCATCCCTGTCTAGTTCCAGTTTGTAGAGGGAGTGTCTTTAATTATTCTCTATTTAGAATGATGATGGCCTGAGGCTTAGCATAGATAGCCTTTATGATGATGAGATACACCCCTCTATCCCTAGTTTTTCTAGTGTTTTGAACATAAAGGGTGCTATATTTTGTCAAATGCTTTTTCTGCATCTATTGAGATGATCATATGATTCTTATCTTTGAGTCTATTGATGTGATGAATTACATTTATTGATTTCCTTATGTTGAACCAACCTTGAAACCCTGGGATGAATCCCACTTGATCATGGTGCACGATCCTTTTGCTATGTTTTTGTATTCAATTTGCCAGAATTTTATTGAGAATTTTTGCATCTATGTTCATTAGAGATATTGGTCTGAAGTTTTCTTTCTTTGATATGTCTTTGTCTGGTTTTGGGATCAGGGTGATATTGGCCTCATAGAATGAGTTTGGAAGTGCTACTCTTTTTCTATTTCCTAAAATAAATTGTAGAGTATTGGTATTAGTTCTTCTTTAAAGGTCTTGTAGAACTCAGCTGTGTATCTATCTGGTCCTGGATTTTTCTTGGTTGGTAAGCTTCTGATGGTGTCTTCTATTTCGTCACTTGGTCTGTTTAAATTGTGTATATCTTCCTGATTCAATCTGGGCAAATTTCATGAGTTAAGAAATTTGTCAATGCCTTTAATGTCTTCTATTTTATTGGATATAAGTTTTTAAAATAATTTCTTGGTATTTCTGTAGTATCTGCTGTGATATTAACTTTTTCATCATGTATGCTGGATATTTGAGTTTTCTCTCTCCTTCATTAGTGTAGCTACTAAAAAGTTTCTTCTCAGCAAAAGAAACAATCTGTTAGGTGAACAGAGAGCCTACATCCTTGGAACAAATTTTTACCCCTCATATATCAGATAGAGCACTAATCTCTAGGGTATATAAAGAACTCAAAAAGCTAAACACACACACACACACACACACACACACACACACACACAAATTAACCCAATCAACAAATGGGCCAAAAACCTGAACAAACACTTCTCAGAAGAGGATATACAATAAATAAAAAAAATATGAAAAAATGTTCATCATCTCTAGCAATTAGAGAAATGCAAATCAAAACTACTCTAAGATATCATCTCACTCCAGTCAGAATGGCAGCTATTATGAAGACAAACTACAGTAGTATTGGCAAGGATGTAGGGAAAAAGGTACACTCATACACTGCTGATGGGACTGTAAATTGGTGCAGCAATATGGAAAGTAGTATGGAGATTCCTTGGAAATCTGGGAATGGAACTACCATTTTATCCACCTATCCCTCTCCTTGGTCTATACCAAAAGACTTAAAAACAGCATACTACAGGACACAGCCACATCTAAACATAAAAATCTATGTTTATAGCAGCACAATTCACAATAGCTAAACTGTAGAGCCAACCTAGATGCCCTTCAGTGGATGAGTGGATTAAAAAAATGAGGCATATATACACAATGGAATATTACTCAGCAATAAAAGTGAATAAAATCATGACATTTGCAGGTAAATGGATGACATTGGAGAAGATAATGCTAAGTGAAGTTAGCCAATCCCCCCCAAAATGCTGAATGTTTTCTCTGATATAAGCAGGCTGACTCTTAGTGGGGTAGGGAGGGGGAGCATGGGAGGAATAGATGAATTCTAGATAGGGCAGAGGGGTGGGAGGGAAAGGGAGGGGGCAGGAGATTAGCAAGGATGGTGGAATGTGATAGATGTCATTCTCTAAAATGCATGTGTGAAGACACAAATTGATGTCAATATACTTTATATTCAACCAGAAATGTGAAAAACTCTGATGTGTATATGTAATAAGAATGCATTCCGCTGTTATTTACTCTTAAAAAACAATAAAAACATTAAAACAAATATTTAAAATTTTTAAAAAGAAAAAAATTGTAATGCATTCCACTTTCATTGATTTTCTTTTAAAACAATCAATAAAAAATAAATGAGCACTCTTTGCTATTGCTCCTTTGACTTTTTTTGCATGGGTCTATGTGTGAAGTCTGTATTCTTTCCTATTTATTGATGCACTATCATTTCCTTATGCTCACCCTGAATTCTTGGGGCTTTATAATAAGCACTGGAATGAGAAGGTATTATTTCTTTAAATATGTTATTCAGGATTGTGTAGGCTATTCTACGTTTTGAATATTTTGTGAAAATCTATAAAAGAGGTTAATGAAAGTCTGATTTGGAATGTTGTATTGACCAAGTGAAGATGAATTGGCATCTTAAAAATATTTAGTTTATAAATAATGAAAAAGGTGATCTGTTCATTTATTTAGATTTTATTTCCTTCCCACAATATTTCACAGCTTTTGGTGGATATACTTTTGTACATAGTGTGCTATATTTATACCTGTTCCATTTCTTAGTAATTTTGTAAATGGCATTTTTTAAAGATTTAAAGTGAGTTGTTTATTGCAGGTGTAAGGAAACTCAGTGACCTTATGTCTTGACATGGTAGGTCGTTTTCTGTTAGCTCCATCTACCATCACTAATAATAGCAAAAGCAATTCTAAGCAGGAAGTGTGAATCTGGAGGTATAGCAATTCTAAGCAGGAAGTGTGAACCAGAGTTCAAACTGTACTACAAAGCAATAGTAACAAAAACAGCATGGTACTGGTACCAAAACAGGCAGGTGGACCAATGGTACAGAATAGAGGACACAGAAACCAATCCACAAAATTACAACTTTCTTATATTTGATTAAGGGGCTAAAAATATGCAATGGAGTAAGGATAGCATCTTCAACAAATGGTGCTGGGAAAACTGGAAATCCATATGCAACAAAATGAAACGGAATCCCTTTCTCTCCCCATGCACAAAAGTTAACTCAAAATGGATCAAGGAGCTAGATATCAAATCAGAGACACTGTGTGTGATAGAAGAAAAAGTTGGCTACGATCTACATACTGTGAGGTCCGGCTCCATATTCCTTAATAGGATGCCCATAGCCCAAGAGTTAATTACAAGAATAAACAAATGGGACTTACTTAAACTAAAAAGGTTTTTTCTCAGCAAGAGAAACAATAAAAGAGGTAAATAGAGAGCCTACATCCTGGGAACAAATTTTTACCCCTCACACTTCAGATAGAGCCCTAATATCCAGAATATACAAAGAACTCAAAAAATTAAACAATAAGATAACAAATAACCCAATCAACAAATGGGCCAAGGACCTGAACAGACACTTCTCAGAGGAGGACATAAAATCAATCAACAAGTACATAAAAAATGCTCACCATCTCTAGCAAATAGAGAAATGCAAATCAAAACCACCCTAAGATACCATCTCACTACAGTAAGATGGGCAGCCATTATGAAGTCAAACAACAATAGTGCTGGCGAGGATGTGGGGAAAAGGGTACACTTGTACACTGCTGGTGGGACTGCAAATTGGTGAGGCCAATTTGGAAAGCAGTATGGAGATTCCTGTGAAAGCTGGGAATGGATCCACCATTTGACCCAGCTGTCGCCCTTCTCAGACTATTCCCTGAGGATCTTAAAAGAGCATACTATAGGGATACTGCCACATCAATGATCATAGCGGCACAATTCACAATAGCTAGTCTGTGGAACCAACCTAGATGCCCTTCAATAGATGAATGGATAAAAAAAAATGTGGCATCTATACACAATGGAGTATTACGCACTAAAAAATTGACAAACTTGTAGAATTTGCAGTGAAATGGATGGCATTAGAGCAGATTATGCTAAGCAAAGCTAGCCAATCCTTAAAAAACAAATACCAAATGTCTTCTTTGATATAAAGAGAGCAACTAAGAACAGAACAGAGAAGAAGAGCATGAGGAAAAGATTAACATTAAACAAAGACGACTTGTGGGAGAGAAAGGGAGAGAGAAGGGAAAGCATATGGAAATGGTAGGAGACCTTCAATGTTACACAAAATTACATATAAGAAGTTGTGAGGGGAAAGGGGGAGGGAAACAAGGGAGAGAATTGAACAACAGCAGAGGAGGTAGAGAGGGAATATGGGAGGAGAGGGGAGGGGGTATAGTAGAGGATAGGAAAGGTAGCAGAATACAACAGTCACTAATATGCCATTATGTAAAAATGTGAATGTGTAACCAATGTGATTCTGCAATTTGTATTTGGGGTAAAAATGGGAGTTCATAACCCAATTGAGTCAAATGTATGAAAAATGGTATATCATGAGCTTTGTAATGTTTTGAACAACCAATAAAAAAAAGAGTAGCTCAGATGGGGATCCACACCTTGCCTTGACCTTTATCCCAAGACTTGCCCCTGAGGTAGAAAATCTCCTGTCCTTCAGGGGTAGTTGTCCTGGTTTTCCCAGCACCAAGTAACATACTGTATGCACTCAATTAAAGTTAATTTTGCATGAGTCAATGAAGGAGTGATCCAATAATATTTCTGAAGCATCCTTAGCATCAATATGTAGCCTGTGCTTCATGACGCTTTCCTTACACAATCTCTCTTACTTGCAGGTTACCTGGCAGAATTCCTTATCTTTATTCACCAGATCCACATTTTAGAGTTGTAGTTAGTTTTGCATTCACTCACACAAGCATTTATACTGTAACCACTATTTGCCAACCACTGTTTCATAGCAGCTCCACCATAGAGCTACACTCACAACCCAGCAGAAAGCATTTCTGGAAGGAGTGAGACGATGGACTGAATCCTCTCCTGAAAGGGACAAAATTGGGCTACTTCAATTATTTTTTTCTACTTGGTCTCATGGCTTTTCAATTACAAAAGCCATGCATACTCTTTGTAAAAAAAAAAAAGACACATAGTTCACAGAGGTTTATCAATTAAGTCTAAATTCCTCAGAGAACTGAGAAGAGTTCCCTTATTTTGACTTTCCAAAAGTATAAGTATGTTAATATATACCTATAATTGTTTCAAAAACATGGAAATGCATATCTCCTTAACAGATATTAAATTCAGCACAATGGCCTATGGGCAGAGAAATGAAGGAGGTTCTCATTCTCTATTTTTTGTTTGTTTGTTGACATTGAGGACCTTACATGTGTATACTTAAAATCTGATTAAAATGAGAGATATGCAGTGATATTTTATAAACTAACCAGTGCACAATATGATAGTTAACACCCAGTGAGATGAATAGTAAGTACTAGTTTTCCCCTCCAAACTCATGAAAGAATAGAGTTTGAAACCTAGCTTGAATATCCAACAAATTACCTGGGGATTGCCTTAAGGAAAAATTCAGACTTCCTCCCTCTATCAATATGTCAAGAAGAAAGCACTTTCTCCTGACCCTACCCACGAGCACATTGGTCTAATGCATCATCCATAGTGTCTCACACAATCGTCCAACCCAGCCAGGCTCTCCACCATCCCCAAGTCCTCACCTGTGGTGTCCTCATGCAGGCCAATGTCAAAAGCCAGCTTATCAGTTAAAGACCACCAGGTGGAGAGGCAGCACAGATACTAAATCACAGAACCAGAAGTGATTGCTCAGCATTTATTGTCACAGTGGAGTCCTATTCTGACAACTAATTTGATCTCGATCTCTCTCTCTCTCTCTCTCTCTCTCTCTCTCTCTCTCTCTCTCTCTCTCTCTGCTGCTTAGCCTTTTTCTAAAAATCTGGATCCCTCTGAACAAAGCTCAGGTATTTATTGGCTGAGGCAAAACAGCCCTAGCACAGCATTCATTAGGAGCAATATTTAAAGGAAATGTGTAATTTTTCCCCATAAAAGACTAAGGAAATGTGTCACAACAAGACAAGTAACTGCAGATGTGTTTCTACATCTCTCACTTCATGTGATATATTCATGATCCCCAGCTAGAGCACAATGTGATCTGACAGTGAGAACTGGATCCCAAGCAGAAATTGAAAAACTATTCAATTTTATGTTCTACTTCTGTTTTCCCTTCATTTTTTTAACTCTCTGAAATCCATCCAGAATTACTTGGATTTGGTGTGCAGGATGAAGTTTGATTGTGCCTGTGTTTCCCTAGGAGGAATTGGTTTCTCTCCAGACTATCATCGCCTCCAACCCCTAGGTTTTCCTAACTGTATGTTCATGAAGTTTTGGGTCATTTTTCAGACCAACTCTCAGCACCTTGTTATGTGCTATAAGGAAGAGGACACAAAATAAATGTGGTATGAGCTTGCAGTACACCACCATCTGCACAAAGCACACTCAGAGCCAATAATTATGGGGACATGTGAAGAGGACCCAGAGAAAGTTCTGGGGATTAGGAAAGTCCAGGACCCTCTCCAAGAGCTCTGGACAATTAAGGCAAAGGCTAGAAAATTCCCATTATGGAGCAGGGTCCATCCAGCTAAATGGTGGGTAGGGAGTGTGTGAAGGCAGGAGATGAACTGATTGGGGGGACTTCAGCACCATTGATGTGTCATCTGTGTGAGCTGGAGACTTGGAATTGGCCTGCTGACTATGATGCACTAGCTCTCATGGTAATAGAAGAGGCTTCAAGGGTCTCCAAACCTGTACTGAGTAAGCACAGGACTCTGTATCTGACCTGGAAACAGGCAACCCACAGGAATCCCTGAAGTTCAAAGGCTTCAGATATGAACTGTGTTAAATGTTTGTTTTTATTACAGAAAAAGTAACAACTTTACATTACTCAGACTTTCCAGACAAAAACAATGTGGTGCCTGATTAAATCTTCTACAAATTTCCTCAACAATATTACAGTCCTCAGCACTGCAGTTATTAACAGACAAATTGTCTTCTAAGTTTCACAGTAACATTGAGGTAGATATAGATGCTATAATTATCCTACTAACTTCATTAAGTTCCATGGAAGCATGGACTTGGCATATTCACTCTGTACTCCACACCGTATAGTGCCTAGCACACAGATGTTGATCAAGCAAAGTGATTAAAGGACCCAAAGAAATTTCCAGACAAAATTAAAAGTTTAAAAACCCCAAAAAAGTATCCCATGCTGTGTGGTGACAAAGTATGCCTGAACCTAGACCTCAGCATCAACATGCAGAGTAGACTCAACTCTAAGACACCCTTAACACCAAAATGTGAGGAGTAACCTCAGCTTAGCCACCACTGAGGAGATAGTGGCTGGGTCAACAGATACCAGTGACCAGTTTTGTTCATGGTGAACTGGGATTCTTTTTCATAGTTTTAACTAATTTGTGCTTGGGCATAAATTTTAATGCAATTCATGTAAAGATACCAAAGCAATTCTTCACAAAACTAGAAAAAGCAACCAAGACATTCATGTGAAAAAATAAGAGATGCAGAATAGCCAAAGCAATACTTAGCATGAAGAGTGAAGTAAGACATATCATAATAGTATAGCTTAAACTGTACTACAGAGCCATGATAACAAAAACAGCATTGTATTCCCACACTGACAATGAATGAATGGGCTGGGTAGTGGCTCAATGGCAAAGGGGGCAAAGCGCTTGCCTCGAATTTCCAAAGCGGTGGGTAAAAAATAAATGAACGCCAGCAAAAAGGAAATAAAAAAACTTTATCAATATATGAATTCTTATTCAAAAACATCTGCTCTGCATTTTTCAGGATATCTGTCAGATGATCCCTCATCCTTTACCTCTTCAAAACAATTTTTCCCCAAAGTTGGGAGTCATGGAACGTGTCTTAGTCATCTCTCTTCTGAACCTATGCAAGAGGTGTCTTGGATGTGTAGGATGTAATCTTGCTGAGGATCAAGGTCTGATCTGGGGCCAGCTTGGGAAGCTTTGCTGGTGATATCACATAATAAGAACTTGTTAAAATTCAAATGCATGCATGAACAAATAATATAGAACCAAAAGATATTATGATTAAAGGTGAAGAAGAAGCAAATAGGGCTGGGTGTGAGGCACTGGCTTAGATTCTCAGTACCAGATACAAACAAATGAATAAAATAAAGTTCCAGAGACACCTTACAGAGCTCAGGCTCTTCCCAGATGCACTGCAGCTGGGGCCCAGTGTAGCCTGATTTCATCCTGCCACCAGCGGGATGCTCAGGCCCAGCCCAGGACTGCTTTCACTCACCTGCCACAAGCAGACCTGCCAGAGCTCATGTACAGTCCAGATCTGACCCCACCGACCTACACAGGCGGCCAGACACAGGGTGGGCTTGCATGCATCCCTCAACCAGGAGAACTGCACCTAACTCAGGTCCAGCCCAGGACCACCTTCACACACCAGCACACACGCACTGAAGCTCAGGATCTGCCCAGATCAGCCTTACCAACCTCCATGGAGTGTGGGAAAAGGTAGGTCTGGATCCATCCCAACATTGGCCGACCCTCCCTGGAACTGAGACTCAGGCCAGGACTGCCTCTTCCCACTGGCAAACCACTGTAGGAGCTCAGATCCAGTCCAGATCCATCCTTCTCCTCCACGGGAGAAGGGGCCCAGGGTAGCCTGAATCCATCCACTCATGGTGAGACTGGCGCCAAAGCTCAGGTCATGCCCAGGTCTGCCTCCACCCACAAGAAGCTCCCTCCAGAGCTCAGGTTTGGACCAGGACAGACTTCCACAGACAGACACTCCCCAGTGGCCAATCACAGCCTAGATCAGCCTTGACGACCTGAATGGAGCCCAGAGTAGTCCCCAGTCCTTCCTGCCACCAGCAGACCCCCCCCCCAGATTCTAAGGCTCCCCCCAGATAAGCCTTGCAGATGTGCACAGGAGCCTGGGCACAAGGTAGCCCTGGGAATATATGGCCACCACCAGACCTTCACCTGAGCTCAGGTTCGCCCCAGGACTGACTCAGCCCACAGCAGGCCCCTACCAGAGCTCATACACATCCCAGATCGGCCTTGCTGACCTGCAAAGGACCCACAGCAAGGAGAGGCCTGGTTCCACACCACCACCTGCAAAACCCCACCAGAGCTCCAGCTCTGCCCAGATCAAACTCGATGACCTGGCAGGAGATGGAACTCCACCCCAGGGTAGCCCAAGTTCATCCAGTCACCATGAGACTGACACCCAAGCTTAGGCTCCGCCTAGGACTAACTCTGCCCCCTGGCAGTCAGACTTAGAAGTTCATCCCCAGCCCAGATCAGCCTCTCCCATAGTTGTGGGAGCCTGGCCCAAAGCAGGCCTGGGACCAACTGCCAAAAACAGGCCCCAAGCAGTGTTCAGGCTAGACATAGGACAGCCTCTGCCTACAAGCAGAAACCTGCCAGAGCTCATCCATGGCCCAGATTGACCTCACTGACCTGCTCCAGAGCCCAGCATGGGGAGACCCAGTTCCATGCCGCCATCTGCAGAACCCCACCAGAGCTCCAGCTCTGCCCATATCTAACTTGACAACATGGCAGGAGACGGAGCCCAAGCCCAGGGTAGTCCAAGTCCATTCAGGCACCAAGAGACTGGCACCTGAGCTCAGACTCCAACCACAACTGACTCTGCCCACTGACAGACAGTAGCAGAAATTCTGCCCCAGTCCAGATCAGCCTCACTGACAGGCACAGGAGCCTGGCCAAGGTAGTCTTGGGACCAACTGCCACAAGCAGACCCCTAACAGAGCTCAATCTGGCCCAAAGTAGGCCTGGGATCAACTGCCACAAGCAGGCCCCAAGCAGAGCTCAGGCCAGACACAGGACCGCCTTCTCCCAAAGGCAGAGCCCTGCTAGAGCTCATCCATGGCCAAGATCAGCCTAGCTGACAGGCACAGGAGCCCGGGCAAGGGGAGGCTGGGTTCCATCCTGCTACCTGAAGAACCCCACCAGAACTCTAGCTCTGCCCAGATCCAACTGGAGGACCTGGCAGGAGACAGAGCCTGAGCCCAAATTCATTCAGTCACCATGAGACTGGCACCAGAGCTCAGACTGACTCCGCCCACTAACAGTTGCTAAAGTTAAGCCCCAACCCAGATCAGCCTTGCTGACAGATGCAGAAGCCTGGCCCAAGGTAGGCCTGGGACCAATGCCCCCAGTAGGCCCCCAGTAGACCTCAGGCCAGACACAAGACAGCCTCCAACTATAGGCAGACCCCTGTCTGAGCTAACATGTGGCTCAGATCTGCCTTGATGACTTGTGCAAGAGCCCTGGCAAGGGTAGGCTGGGTTCCATCCCTCCCCCGGCTGACCTTGGCTCTGCTGAAGTCCTCCTGGCTTGCCTGCACAGGAGACACATGGAAGGGTAAGCCTGGCTCCTTCCTCCACCAGCAACCCCCCGCTGGAGCTCAGGCTCCTCCAAGATCTTGAGGATGTGAACAGGAGAGCTAGCAAGGATAGGACTGGTTGCATCCTGCCACAGGCAGTACCCCAACTCCTCCAGCTCTGCCCAGTTCTGCCTCACTGACCTCAGGGTAGCGCGAGTCCATCCAGTCAACCAGGAGACTGGTACTGGTGCCTAGGTTTGGCCCAGGACTGCCTCCGTCCACCAGCAACTACCACTGGAGCTCAGATTTCTCCAGGACGAAGTCTGTCTACTGGAAGACACCCACCAACCTCAAAAACCTGAGCAAAGCCCGAGCCCAGTGTTGGCCCGGTTCCTTCCCACCACCGACAGACCCCCGCTGGAGCTCAAGCTCTGCCCAGATCTGCCTCGCCCACTTGCACAGGAGCCCAAGCACAGGGTAGCCCTGGGTCCATACTGCCACAGTGGAACCCCCCCATACTAGCCTGCAGGCTCTGCCAGGAATGCCTGTGCCCACCCGCAGACCCTGCTGGGGATCAGGCTTGACCTAGGACTGCCTCCACTCACTAGCAGCTCCCGCTGGAATTCAGGCATCGCCCAGAACCAGCTCTACCCACTACCAGACACCCATGGGGTGTCAGACCAGACCCAGACCAGCATCCAGGACCTGAGCAGGAGCAGGAGCAAAGAGTAAACCCTGGTACTTCCCGCCACCTGCAGACTGCAGCCAGAGCTCAGGCTCCGCCCAGATTCACCTTGCCAGCATGCATGGGATCCCCGGCCCAGGGTAGCCCCGGATCCATACGCCCGCCATCATAAGACCCTCACCAGAGCTCAAGCTCAACCCAGGCCTGCCTCCACCCACTGGCAGCTCCCACCAGAACTCAGGCTCAGCCCAGGACCACCTGGGCCCACCGCCAGACACCCATGGGGGGGCTCAGTCCATCAGCACAACAGCCTCAATGACCTGAACGGGAGCCAGAATGCAGGGTAAGCCCGGGTCCTTCCCGCCACTGGGAGACCCCGGCCAGAGCTCAGGATGGGTCCAGATCTACCTTGCCAATGTGCACAGGAGCCCGGGCACAGGGTAGGCCCGAGTTCATCCTGCTACCGCCAGGCCACCAGAGCTCAGGCTAGGCCCAAGACTGACTCCACCCACTGGCAGATCCCCTCCAGAGGTCATACATGGCCCAGATCCACCTCAGCAACCTCTGCAGAAGCTGGAACCCACATTAGGCTAGGTTCCATCCCGCCAGCCAGCAGACCTAAACAGGAATTCAAGCTCTACCCACATAGGCCTTGCCATCATGCAAGGGAGCCTAGGCACAGCGTAGCACTGGTACATCCGCGCCAGCTCCAGACCCCTCACTGGAGCTCAGGCTCAGCCCAGGACTGAATCCGCCCAGCAGCAAACTCCTCCAGAACTCAGGCTCAGCCGAGATCATACTGCCTGACCTGCAAGTGAGGTGAGGCAAAGGATAGCCTGGGTGCTTCCAGTCACACAAGACTCCCTCAGGAGCTCAGGCTCCACCCAGTACTGACTCCGCCCACTGTCAGACCCCTCCAGAGCTCAGGCTCAGCCCAGGACTGATTCAGCCCACTGGTAGACACCTGCCAGAGTCCAGCCCTAGCCCAGGTTAGCCTCGCTGACAAGCATGGGAGCCTGGCCCAAGGTAGGCCTGGGACCATCCTGCTACTGGCCAATCCCCACCAGATCTCAGGATAGACCCAGGACCACCTCCGCCCATAGTCAGACACCTTCAGGAGCTCAGGCTCAGCTCAGATCAGCCTAGTCCACCTGCGTGGGATCCCGGGCAAGGGTAGGCACAGCAGCCATCCAGTAGAGAGCCCAGGAGAGAGACCTCCAATGGCCTGGGGCCTCAGGAAAGGAGTCTTAGAGGACAAGAGGCTGAGTCACAGGGAAGGCCAGGGAGGCAGAGGCAGGTGGAGGGTCAGCAGCAGGCACCACCCAGCACAAGCACAAGCTGACCTGCAGACCAGGGCACCAGGTGGGCAGGACAGGGAGACCTGCCCAGCCAGAGGCAGACAGAAAAGAAACTTAAGGAAGGTGCCCAGAGGAAAATCAGTGGAAATTCTCCTCAGTTCTGGCCAGAAGGCTCCATCCTCCAAATCCACGAACACAACTGTCATCACTAGATCCAGCACATCAAGGACACCGGCAGCAAGCCACAGAGCGCAACAGCCCAGCTTCTGAGTGAACAGTCGGGGGGCGGGGGTTCACCCTAACACACAAATTACTGTGAAGTTCATGAAATGATGACTCAGTTCCTGGCCATGGGGAAAAGGCAAATCAAAACCCCTGGTGACATAGGAGACATTTCACATTACCCAAGAACGGCCAGCTCAAAAAGCTAGGCAGGGCCAGGATGTGGGGCAGCTGGACAGCACATGCCCGCCTTGACATGCCTTGCACACTGACATGAGCCTTGTGCACACACACTGGGACAAGAGTGCTCCTGAAGCTAAGATGACGCACTCGATGGTCCAGCACCAGACATCCAAGAGCCACGGGCATACCTGCCCAGACCACGGGCAACACAGGAGTCCCCAGCAGCTTCCTCCACAACAACCCAAAGATGAAACCCAAAGACAGAGACCACAGGATCATCCATCAATAACCAGGGGAAGGGACAGACTGCGGCATACTGACCAGGTGAAAGTTCACCTGGCAACAACAAAGGCATGATCCTCGGTCATGCCACATCCCAACACAGGATGTGCGCCCTGACACTGAGAGCACCCCCAACCCGTCCATCTGGAACTCTAGGCCACGGAGGGAGAGCGGAGCTCCAGCAGAAACAGGAGATGGACTGAAAAGCCTCCACCTGACCTGAGGTGTGGCCCTGCACCCGTCCAAGTCACTGAACGTGCTCAAGTCACTGAACGTGCTCATGATCCTGTGCATTTCTCTGACATTTCTACCTCCGTTCAATTACGGAGTTTTGAGATGACCGTCAGAGTGCAAACCACGCATCATGGAGCAGTGGACATCAGCTCATGCCTTACCATGCAGGTCGCACTGGCCTCGTTCACATGCCACGGCCATGTGCACACAGTGTCCTTGGTCACCTGAAGCCTGATGCTCCACTCTGCAGCCGGGTTCTTTGCAAGGGGCAGCAGAGGGCGCACCAGGCACGGGGTGCCCTCTATAAGCACCACGCGGCCACTCACCGCCCCCCCCCCCCCCGTTATAAATGATGCAGTTGTGCAAGATCCACTTGGCGTCAGCTAGGAAGGCCTCTGTGCAGCCGTACATTTTCTTTTTAGTGTTCTAAGAACAGAAGCCACGGGGCACAGAAAGAAGTGGCTCCACACCCAGCAGAACCACTTGCTCCTCACCCCATCCTCTCACCACCACTCACCAAATTGATTAAGGCTCATCCACTCATTTCCCATGATCCTGGGAGATCTATGAACCAATTTTAAAAAATTCACCACTGAATTCATCACAGGAACTTGAATTTTGTCATCTTAACGCAGCTGTCATTTGTTAAGAGGTTCCTTCCTAGAAGAGGTTGATTTCTCTATTTGTATTTATTATAAAGACAGGTCTCACATGAGCCTCCTGAAAACTCAAGGAAGCACACATCACTATCCCCACTTCACACAACGCTATGCCAACAGTATGAAAAATGTATCCTCTTCTTCTTTGGTGGGACTATTAGGGAAGAACCCAGGGGCACTCTACCACTCAGCCACATCCTCAGTCCTTTTATTCAGTTTTTATATCATTTTGAGTCTGGGTCTCACTAAGTTGCTGAGGCTGGCCTTGAATTTGCAATCCTCCTACCTCAGCCACCTGAGTCACTGGGATGTCAGGTGTGCACCAACATACCCAGCAATATGTCCTCTTCATAGATACTTTTCATTACCCATATTGATATCAGCACCATGGTGGTGTGCATGATCTAAAGTGTTACAAGTATAATTTTCACCATGGAATTTTAGCATGAACTTGGAAAAACACCTTCAGGCATTAACAAAATAGCCTTATCATCTGAGAAGCCGATTCTAAGAAACCACGTCCTTATTGCCAATCTGGAGGTTTCCTAGCGACTTAAATGTTCTCTTCTTCCTTCCTGCTGCTCTCATTAGCACCTCCAAAAGAAAGAGAAGAGGACATAAGGCGCAAATTGATCAAATCACTAATTCCTAGAAGTATGGCTCTTTCAAGTAGAAGCTGGAATCACTCCCAGAAGAGCAGGGAGCACATCTCCCAGGACACCCTCATCCTCTGGAAGGACGTCACAGAGGAAACAAAGTGAGAGGACCAAGAGTTCTTCTCTCCAAATAAAACTGATCTAACTTGGAAGTGAGGAGCTGCCTTGGCATCTCCACACCTGGGGCCAACACAGGAGGCTCTGAGACAGAGGCCAGCATTTTCCAGTGTACAAAGGTCCATGGGGTGGATAATATATTCTGTGTAGTCGGGATACTGTTCCAAGGAAATGGGCTTCTGGAATGCATTTGTCTGTAAGAGAAAAGGTACACATGCACAGGCCAGGAAGACCATGCTCCAACCAACATGGGATCGAGAAGCTGAAGAGAACCTCTCTGAAACTGCCAGGAGGAGGCCATAGGCAGCTCCACTGGCCACCATCCCAGGCTGCCTGGATGTTGATAATCCTGGGCCCAGATGAACTGGTTGGGGTTTTGTTATTTGCTTTACTATCAACATACACCCAAGTAGCAGGTTCTGTCCCCTTCCAGTGAGGCTGAGAGTCCCAACACACCAGGGGTCACTTTAGAGCTAGGCCACACCTAAAGGAATTCATCACCACCTAAAGATGACACATCAGAAAAAGTCTTTTGGGTGCCAACAGATGTTTCTGATACGATGGGAAATTTAGACAGTGAGATTTTGTTCCTGTTTTCAGAGGTCAAATTGCCTTCAGTACAAGAAGTGTGCAAAAAGTCTTTACCTTCACCCATTTGCTTAAGCTCTAACTTGACTCAGCTCAAGATGGCTGGGTAGTATTTATTTAGCATTTTTTTTCTTTTTAAATCCAAAGATTTAATTAAATACCAAATTATACCCAAGCAAAGAATTGGGACAGATTTCCTTTTGCAATCACCTGTGTTCACTTCAATACAGAATGAAAGTTTGACCACTGTAAATTTAAAAAATGCTCCAGAGCAGGGGTATGGCTCATGGGAAAGGCACTTGCCTAGCGTGTGCCAGGCCCTGAGTTCCAGAATAGAGATTTCAACAAAATCGGTGACTTTACACCAAACAGGGTGAGAAAGTAAAAGCTTTTTTCTATGTGTCCTTTGGTTTAAAACTTGACAGAGTTGACAAATCTAAATACTCTGTCTTTTTGTAAATAGTCATCACGTTCAATCACTCCACAGTAAAAAAAAAAAAAAAAAGAAGAAAGAAAAAAGAAAAAAAGAAATTAAAAGATTTTTTCTTTTCTTGTGGTTCCAAGGATTGAACCCAGGGCCTCACACATACTAGGCAAGCTCCTTCCCTGGCCCAAGATTTTTTGTTTTTTAACTAAACTAAAGCTACTAGCACAGTTTTGCTTCCATCAATTGAGATTTAATTCAAGAGATAAATAGGTAACTAATTCAATATCTAATTGGCACATCTTAAATTTTTTCATCATAACAAATTTCAGAATATCTCAAAGCAAAACTTTTATTTGTTTAAAGAAACAAAACCATAGTGGTCACTAAATGCAGTGAGATACTCGGCTACTTGACTTAGAAAGCAAATCATAAAGGAGGGACCCATCCTTAAGCTTCTTTAGATTCATCTGGAGGGAGACAGAGTCATAATATGTCCATTGTGTCATCATATTATTTTTGACAGAAGACATTCCTCTGCCATTTTCCTGAAAACTATCATAATAATAACAGACACACCTAGGGTATGGCAGGCACTCCCAGCAGGGTGCCATGTGAAGGCACAGCCAAGCCTGGCAGCCTTGCTGTCATACAGTTTCCAAAAGTAGCAAAGGCTATTCAGCAGAACTCATTTCACAATTGACGGAACTAACCAGATTCTCACCCATTATGGAAATCCCCCTGGTTCCACACTAGACCTCAGTTATAAATAAACAGGGATGTCCTCCTCTCCCTGAAGCAGAATTCCATCCAGGCTGAGGGAAGGAGCACACAGCCCTCAGGGCCAAGGGACTGTGAAGTTCTACTTCTCAACCCATCCGGACTTTAAGGCCCCACTGACTACTGAACCTCATGCTATTTCCTGACCTTGGGGACATGGAGAGCTCACTACAGAGAACTCACTGAATGGCACCGTACCTGATGTTTACTTGACAGATTTAAAATGGGAACACACAAGACAAGTCCAAAGAGCCCGGAGAGGGATTTGAAAAGCAAAGCCAATGAGCAACTTGGAAAGCTGCTAACAGAACTAAACGGAGTCTTATCTTCATTTACGCTTACACCAGTGGACCAATCCTCTTACCCCTGGCTGTTTCATTTTTTTAATGGCAAACTTGAGCAGGTAGGAGAGCTGTTCAATGGTGAGCATTGTCGTGGCTTTGCTCTGGGTCTCAATGCACTCTGCTACTGTAATCTTCTATGAGTCAAAAATCATACACACACATCTGGTTAGAAAAAAGAAAATCACAGAGCTATGGGTTTTTCTCCTTCTACTTTTTATTTTCTTTTCTTTTTTTAACATACACATAAAAAGAGATTTCCATCTAAATGTTAATAGATGTTTCCCTTGGCAAGGACTCCAATCTACCAGACCAAAATATACTGATTCTGTGGGTAGACATTAGAAAGCAACCAGCCCACTGACTACCTTACAAGGAAGTGTCTCCAGCTCAGACAGATGACAGGATCTGGGGAAGGTTGGGGGAGATGGGAATCTGGAAAAGCATCCTTATCCCAACCTCGGTTCTCAAGAAGGGGATGTGAATGGGAAGGTCACCGATGCATTTGGGGGGGGGATCTCCTCCCAAGATGAACTTTCTTTTTTTTTTTTTTTTTTAAAGAGAGAGTGAGAGAGAGAGGGGGACAGAGAGAGAGAATTTTAACATTTATTTATTTTTTCTTAGTTCTCGGCGGACACAACATCTTTGTTGGTATGTGGTGCTGCTGAGGATCGAACCCGGGCTGCACGCAAGGTAGGCGAGCGCACTACCGCTTGAGCCACATCCCCAGCCCCCCAAGATGAACTTTCATCAGCTGCTTATCTCGAGCCTCTTGAGACCAGAGATATTGTGCAGGAACATGGCCCAGCACTGTCTGATGGCAAGAGACAGGGCTCCCTGCAGGAAGAACATGGGAGTGGGAGTAGACTAATAATTAATAGGACTCCATTGTTCATCAGCACTGATGTGAACTCACTTGGGATTCATGGGCACATTTCCAAAGGGCAGAATCTACCTGTCTGTCCACAAAGGCAAGAGATGTCATTTCACATGGGAAAGTCCCATCAAAGAGGAGACAGAAATCATGGAAAGTAGATTCTGCAATGGGACTGTGATATCATATCTTGGGGATTCAGAAGGCCCATGTCTCAGCAACAACAAAAATAGCATCCGCTCCTAAGTCATGCAATGTTCCTCAGCCATCTGTAAAAGGAGCGTGGATAATTTTTCTTGGATAATTTGGACTGTTTCCACTCTTCACTTCTTTGGGAACTCTCAGATGTGTCTGGTTGGTTGTTGAGGAGAAGGACCACCCAAGAGTCACTAGGAAGTTAGAAAGGCTGCATGATGCACGCATCTCATCTCTGGGCTACCAGAGCCTGAATAGCAAGTCTTGCCAGCAGCCTACCTTACCAGGCAACCCTGGAAGAAAATCAGGCTGTGGATCATGCACGCAGAAGTCCTGATTGTTTGAATTGCAGTTTGTTTGTGGGCTCCACCCAAGGAGAACACTCGGGTTACATGCCCAACTGTCCCTCACTCCCTCACCCCCTGCTCCTACTTCCCGACTGGCACTGCCTGGAAGTGCTATATGAAGCCCTTAGGAAGCCTTTGTTGCATAGGAACTGAGGAACGGAAGCTCACCCTGAGGCCAGGGTAAATCAGCTGGAGAATGAGGATAAAATCCTTTTGCTAGACAAAGAGATGCCAGAAGAATCTTCCTCTTAGAGGACCACTACTTGTTCTGCAATGGGATAAAACAAGTGGGAACAGTCGCTTAGGACCAAAGAACACTGGTGGAGGGTCCAGGTCTTGTTCTAGGTGTAGGAGAACAAGATCTGGCTCCAAACACAGGCAGGCATGGGTGGGCAACACCCAGCCCATCTCTGTCTCCGTGGAAGAGTGACCAAGGGAACCAGCAGCCACCTTCCAGCCATTTCAGAGGCAGAGTGCCATCCCAGGGTCTTCACCAGACCAACTCGATGCCTGATTGCTTTTCACCTATTTTCTATTTTCCTCCTTTCCCTGCACAGAAGTAGCTGCAGGGACACTATCTGTGTCTTGTTTTCTTTTTCCACAGAAAACATGTGGGCAGCCTCTCCAGGGCTCCCCAGACACATCTTCATGTGCAATCTGAGGCCAACGTGCCTTGGGATCCAAAAGACATTCTACACCAAATTACTTTCAGATGATTCTCTTGTTTTTAGCATTTGAAAGAGCCTCCTAGTCCATAGTTGCCAAGAACAGATGCTGCCAAAGAATGCTGCAAGTCCAGGGACTGGATAGCTTCAAGCAGCTCTTGGCTACCCACGAAGTCTACGCTACTTTCACTGTCCCCCTGCTCTGCCCAGGCTGCACCTTTGCCCAGAAGGTTCCCACAGAGGGAGGCAGGGCCCACCTCCATCAGCTACTTCTCAAATCTCAGGGGGGGGGGCCTTTCAGGCCTGGACATTTAAAATGGAACACCCTGTGGCTCCTGAACTCCCTACTCCCCCTCTTCAATTTGCACCTTTCTTCAAACTCAATATTTCTAACTTTATTTTCACTTTTGTCCTTTTCTGTTAAAAGGAAAGTGATCTGTGCCTACTTTTCTGAGCACTATCCCATCTCTGTTAGAAATATTTGTTGTATGAAAGAAAGACTCAGATGGCACAGCCACCACCCATAACACAGGGCCCAAACTGGGCATCCCAGGTCGGCGGCACACCCAAGAGAAGCTGTGCAAGAGTGTTTCAGACCATGTGAACTGTTAGCGGTTCAAAAGTTATCATGTAAGATGTGCATTCCAGAAGAAGAAAGGTAGTAGCAGATGTCAAAATGATTCAAAGACTGAAGAAGAACCCAGACAATATTCCATGTGATCATTTCTCCAAGAGCTGCAGGACCACAGCCAGGGACAGATGCTGGACCAAAAGAGGGGTGGCCAGGACAGAAAGGGTGGGAGGCAAGAAATATCTTTTTTTCCCCTTATCTGGATTATTAGAAAGTTTGTAAGTCAAAGGAAGAGAAGAGAGGAAACAAAGCAGGTAATGTATTCATTCGTTGGGAACTAACCTCACATTCAGGACAAAACCAGTCCCCCTCTGGTTCCGATGTCAGTCTCAGACACTTAGCGTGATAAACCCAGGGACAGAGCTCACAGCAAAGGACTTGGCCTTCCCAGTGACAAACCCAGCAATAGAAATCAATCCGTCCATTCTGTGGTATAACATCAACAGGGTCTGTGGTGAGTGGCTGCTTCATACAGTAAAACGGACCATGTCTTAGTTATGACTGAAATGTAGGCAAGAAAGACAGATTTGGTTTCAAAACAAATGTGCATTCTCAAGAGGAATTTGAACAAGTACATCAATAACAACACAAGAAAATCACAGCATTTCACATCTGCTAAACAGTCGAGCTAGCTGCACTTCCTCTACTGTCCACAACATTAGCAGGTCATTGGATAATTATGAGGGTCTTTCTCCCTCCCATTTTAAAAGGCCACAGATTGAACACTAGTGTCTCAGAGTCACCATGCGGCCCTGGCATATGTAGGTACAAATTTTAACTACCACTAAACAGCCGCATGACCTTGGACGGGTCTCCCCACCTCTGGGCCTCAGTTTTCTCATCTGTAAAATGAAGGTGAGATACCTAACATCACGGGATTATTGGGCTGTGTTCAAATGAGAGGATAGAATGTATGGAATTAACACAGTGCTACCATCACCAATGTCATCCCCACGGTTAAGAGCACAACGTACACAAGTTCTTGGTAGTGGGGAGGGAACCCAGGGAACCCACCTATATGGCAGGCAATAGCTCTACCACTGAGCTACGTCCCCAGCCCAATATAAAGTATTTTAAAGGTCTTCTTAAATTCCCACCCTGGGGCCAAGTGTTCTCCACCAGGAGGATCCCAAGTTCAAAGCCAGCCTCAGCAACTTAGCGAGGCCCTAAGAAACTCATGGAGACCCTGTCTCTAAAGAAAATATTAAAAATGGCTAGGGATGGTGTGGCTCAGTTCAACATCCCTGGATTCAATCCCCAATACCAAAAATATAATAATATTTTTTTTCCTTTAAATTCCCCCTGGGGATACAGCTCAGTAGAAGAGCTGTATCCCCAGGGGTAGTAGTTCAGCCTTCAGGAGGCCCTGGGTCTGATAAGTACCACCATAGAAGAAAAAAAACAGAAAAACAGAAAGCTTCCCTCTAAAAGTCCTGAACTCCCAATATATGAAAAACAGAAAAAAAGTGCCTGCACTTAAACTTGGCTCAGCTCTTGATAATAACAGGTCTCCATCAAAAATGGAAATGCATGGTTTGCTTTTCTTACAAGGCCAGAATGGCTTTCTTTCAGAACACTGGAACACAGAAAAAAACCAAGGGGGTGGGGGGAGAAATGGACATAAGTCAAAAGTCAGAAAACTGTTAATCCCACCCCCCCACACACCAGAGATGAAAGGGATGAGCAGAGCTGACTGCTTGTGACCCTATAGGGAGGGATGTGGAGTACGCTGAAGGCTGACATTAGCTCAGCCTGACACTAGCTCAGCTCAGTGTCTGCAGGGAAGATTCTACTCAGCCTGGGGTTGCTGGATTCTGCTAAGTGCTTTAGTCTAAATCTTTGTGTCTCCCTCAAAAGTCCCAAGTTGGTATCTTCCAGAAGGCAGGGCCTCTGAGCACTGATGAATGGGCCTTATCCAGGAGAATACCAGAGGCCCTCACCCTCTACCACAGGACACCCTCTATCACACCTCTATCACAGAACACAACTGTGATGGCACTTGATCTCGACTTCCAGCCTCCAGAAATTCCTGCTGTTGGTAGGTCACCCAGCCCATGGTGCTTTGTCATAGCCAATCAAACAGCTAAGACAATTAGTGTTTATAAGAACCCAGAAATGCAAGCTTTTATTTGAAATCTCATGATCCTCAGAGGTTGGTGACTGACAGAAATCATGACATATTGGTCAAAACAACATATGGGGAAGGGGAGGGAAAGGAAAGGTAGGTATCCAGGGGCTGAGGCTGGGGCTCAGCGGTAGAGCTCTCATCTAGCATGTGCGAGGCCCTGGGACCACATAAAAATAAGTAAATGAAATAATGGTATTGTGTCCAAGTACTTCTAAAAAAAATTTTTTTTAAAGTAGGTATCCAGTATCATTTCTTATAAATTCCCTATGAGGAAAACAGAGATTGCACATGAAGAATATTGGCCCTACTCTGCCAGCATTTAAAAAAAAATGCTGTTCGGAATGACAGGGTCAAAGGTCAGGGACATCTTCCAGTTTCAATGAAGGTCACTCCATCTTTGCTAACAAAAGTCTCTGGGCCTTTGTGCCTTGGAGTTTTGGATCAGAAATGAAAACGTGCAATGGACCGTAGGATGTTTTAGTCCAAAACCCTATTTTAGGACATAAACTGAAGCTCAAAGAGAAAGCCACTGATGTGGCCACCTGGTGATTCCCCCAGCTGCCATGAACTGGAAAGATCCCGTGTCTAAGAGGAGCACCTCCCCTATCTGTGGATACTGGAGAGGACAGGAAGTGTGCTCAGGCCCTGTGTCCCCCGACCTGGCCCTGCTGTGTCCATGGCCGAGTGCCTTCTGCATCCACAAGTTCCCACCCTGTGGCAACATAGCCCTGAACACTCACTCAGGCTGTTCTGTCTGTAGAGCCAGGATCTGAGTCTGCTGGTCCAAAGCAGGGGACACCAACTTACAGACACATCAGTTGGTCATGAGGTTTCTGTGCCACAGAAATGGTCTTCACACAGGGTAAGAAGGCAAAGCAGCAAATACCCGAGTGGATTAGCTTCCAGAGGAAAGAACTGTGAGCAAATCCTTAGAAAACAGTAGGGACTCCCACAGTGAGTGTACATGAGTGTGCATGGGTGTGCATGGGCAGAGGGAGGAGACAGGAAAGGACAGCTTCTGGCCAGGAAGGACATCTGCTCTCAGGACTCCCTGGGAACTGGAAAGGGAGTGTTGGCTCAGGAAGCCAAACTGGTGGTTTAATTAAGGGCTGAGGGTTATCTGACCACCATTTTCTTTCTGATAGCTCTGAGGTGGCTCCAGGGCAACTGTAGCGGGTCCTCACCAGCTTCTGGGACAGAAGGAGCAATTCAATCTCTGTGTTTTCAACTGTAAAATGGTGATGCACATGGCCCTTCCTGGCACAAACATTCAGACTGACATAAATGTTTGCAATGGCAGGTGACATGGGGCAAATGCTGCTTTGGTATCATCATGAACGCTTTTTATTTCCCCAAGTAGTTTTTCCAAGTGCCCCTGAAAACACACGTGGGACTCCCCAGTTGCTCCTCCTTCAATAGGATCCCTAACTGACAAGGCAGCTACCAGCCACAGGCAGCCACATCACTTTAAACAGAATGAAAAAACCAAGTTGCTCCCTGACACTGGTCGATTTCGAGGGCTCATGAGCCACATGTGAATGGGTTGACACCAGACGTCAGGGTCTAGGGTACATGTCAAATCATTCTCTGGCGATGGAGCCCAGCTGCACTTTTTGTTTCTGCTCTTGCCCTGTCCTTTAGTCCCGTGAGTTTCCATGACAGCCCTGGGGCCTGAGCAGCAGTGCCAGGATACCCAATTCCATGAAAGAGGAAACCAGACCCATGGAGGTCCACGTGCCCATAGTCACAGAGCCAAGGGCAGAGTTGGCAGTTCACTCTACAATTTTGAGAATGAAAATAGATTTGCGCTGGACACATGCCTCTCCCAGGCCCGGGCACTTAACGTGGCTAGGGCTCTTCCCCTGAAGGCAGCAATATCGTCTAATTCAACCTTCCATCCCCAGGGCCCACTCCAGTGCCTGATAATGCACAGAACAGATGAGCTGGTCACCAGGAACTGCTGCTCAAGAACCACTCAAGGCCCCTTGACCGCACAGTCCACAAAGGGGTGGACACTTCTGCCAGTGAGCCCACAGTGCTCTCACGTTCCCTATTTGGAATGTCTAAGCTGCACCAGAGAATTTTAAAGCCAGAAGGTTCCCTAGATGAGACCCAGGATGGTGAAAAGGTTTTCCCAAGCCTCTGACAATCCTGTCAGCCAAGGAGATGGGGAGCCTGTGCTCAGGGGAAGGAGAGGTGACCCTTGAGCCATGCCTCTATGAGGGGCCATACCCTTCATTTTACAGATGAGAAAACGAGACCACCAGGGAGCTGTGTCGCCCAGCACTGGTCAGCAGGGGAAATCCTCAGGCCACCCGGGAAAACAGTCCTAAGAGTATGGAAACATGAAGCCAAGGAGAAGCCCCAGCCCCTCAAGAGCTATATCCTCATCTCCTCTGAATCACTGCTCTGTCTCCAAACAGATCTGAGAACCCGCTAGAAACCTCACACAGGCCCCTCTGAGCTGCTCTTTCTACACATGCAAATGACAGGCAGCACCAGAGCAGCCTGCTAAACAGATGCTAACCCAGCTCTGAGGAAAAGAGCACTGTTGCCCACTGGCAGCCTGCTGCACGGCCTTACCTGCTCCTTGCTGTTGCTCAGTAAGCCAGGCTTCTTTTTCTTTTTAATTGGGCTTGTTGAGGTGTCCTGCAGCAAGTGGCCATTAGAAGAATGTGGGGGGCTGGGGGAACTTTCTTTTCTGGGCTGTTCTGTCTGCAGAGTCAGGATCTGAAAGAGACACATAAGACCACACATTCTTAAGCACCAGGGTAGCAAGGATCCCATAGGAGGGTGAGTGTGATGTGGTACATTTTTCCCCAAACTAAAGGTCATTTGAAAGTATACTCCTCCTCCTAGAATATACTTGCCGCCCTTTTTATTGTCCAAGGTCAAGGATGTGCATGACTATTTTTTTTGGGGGGGTACTATGGATTTAACCCAGGAGCACTCTGCCATTGAGTTACATCCCCAACCCTTTTTAAAAATTTTATCTTGAGACAGGGTCTTCCCAGGCTGACCTTGACCTTGTGATCCTCCTGCCTCAGCCTCCCAATGAGCTGGGATTACAGGCATGAACCACCACACTCCACTCCTACGTGATATTTTTATGAAATCTTGGTTGGTTGCCAAAACAAAAAAGTTCAGGGCCCACAGGCCGTGATGACATGAGATAAATTTGAGCAACAATCCCACGTTGGGGTGAGAATGAGTCTCCACCTTGCACACTCATCACTGTTCCCAACTGTGTCCCTGTTGACAAGGCTGCAACCAAGCTCCTAGGAGGCGTCACATAGGCGCCTGCTGCTGTTCACATGCCCAAGAACTTCTTTTCCACACCCACAAAAATGGCCAATCAGGAAACGATGAAAGGCAGGTCACCAAGGCCACACACCAGGGCAACGACAGCACCTTTCTCTGTGCAGAAAAGGATAGCTGCTGTGTATGCTCACAGATGACAAAACAGAACGGGTAAAAAGAATGACATTGCCCATTGGAAAGTTCTCCCAGCTTTCAGCAGTGGGCACTCTGAGACCTTCCTCCCAAGAAATCAATACAAATTACGTTCTTATTGATTCTCGCCTGAAAAGTACCAGCCCCCATCTTACCAGACGCCCCTCATTTCTAGCCTCCCTCCCAGTCAGAATTTCAGTGTATCCTTCTACCACCATCCATTCAGTCTTCACCTGCAAGGACCAGAGTCCATCCCGTGCCCCAAGGTGGCCTCCTGGGTTATGGACAATAGTGGCACAGTTTGGCACAGCTGGCATCCTGAAGAGCAGAAGCTACAGACACAGGAGAGTGGAGAGTGCATCCTGCACACCAGGGCTGGGGCAAGATGTAAGATATGGGAAGATGACAATCCCCAAAGATGTTCCTCCTGCAGCTGAGCACGGGGCAAATCTCAGCACGCAAATCACCCTGCACCACATCTCCTGCCTTCAGGGTCCAACACCACTATATGCAAGGCCTCCAAGTGTCTCCCTTTGGTTTGGGAAGGCAGGCAACCTCTAGCAAGTGCACAAGGCCTGACAATGAGTGGACACTCCTGCCTCACCACCAGGCTTCCAGAAAGTTCAGAACCAATGATCAGCAGAGGAAATTCAATACTAACCACAGGTGTCCTGAGGATGAAGAGCCCAGGGTCTGGGGAAGCATCCCACAGACACCAATTGGAGGCCCAGAAAGCCCAAAGGGTTGCCCCCAAGGCACAGGAGCTAGTTAGTGAGAAAGCTAAAAGACAGAACCTGGGGCAGGCTCTGGGAATAGGGACCATCCCCAGGGAAAACGGCTTTCCCAGAAAGGTCCGCTCCACTGTCTGACGGGAAAACTCACTTTATCCACACTGCCTGGCTCCACAGACCCCTCCTGGAGCAGAGCAGGAACAAGAGAATACCACTCAGCCACTGTGTGTTGTGCCCAGACCTGGACAACTTATGTGTCCACGAAGAGCCAGTCCTCAGACACAATGGAATGCTCCAGCCCTTTGAAAAAACAGGCAGCCAGGTGCCGTGACCCACACCTGTCATCCCCAGTGACTCAGGAGGCTGAGGCAGGAGGATGGCAAGTTCGAGACCAGCTTCCACAACTTAGTGAGACCCTGTCTCCAAGTAAAAATTTTAAAAGGCCGGGGATGTTCGAGACCCTAGCATGTTCCCTAGCACTGCAAAACAGAAAGGATTCAAAGGGCACCTCCCCATGAACTGAGATTGCCAAGCTTCGGTGCCACATTGTAAAAGCAACAGGTATCCAGCACATTAAGGGACCCATAAGGATGTGATTATACATCGGTGCTTGTGCATCCTCAGAAGACTCCCATATGAACACAAAAGTACAGCAGGACTCTAAATGGGGACAGGTGGCCGCCTTGGAAGAAGATGTGTAGGGAGCGGAGAGAGATTATTTTTCACTGTACACCTCTGTGTATTGTATTCACTATGTGCCTGAATGACTTTATCAAAATAAGGGAAATTAAAAGTATTTACAAAGTTCAGTTACACATTTAAAAGAAAGAAAGAAAGTCCCTGATGAATGAAGAAGGAGGCCCAATTCAGGATAAAAACATCCCAGGTGGATAAATTTGGGACTGGATTGAGAACCACAGAAGGCACTTGGGATTTGCGCTATGTGACTCTAGTACACCCCCAAATTCTGCTCAAGTGTCAGAGTATAAATGTTTAAGGAAGGTGTTTTGAGCCAGGAGTGGTGGCGCACACCTGTTATCCCATTGACTCAGGAGGCTGAGGCAGGAGGATCACAAGTTCAAAGTTAGCCTCCAAACTTTGCAAGATCTTGTCTCAAAAAATATAAAGGAGCCAGGCCCGGTTGCACACGCATATAATCCTAGCGGCTCAGGAGGCTGAGACAGGAGAATCGAGAGCTCAAAGCCAGCCTCAACAATGGTGAGGTGAGGCGCTAAGAAACTCAGTGAAAACCTGTCTCTAAATAAAACAGGGATGAGCATGTGGCTCAGTGGTCAAGTGCCCCCCAAGTTCAATCCCCAGAACCAAAATAAATAAATAAATAAAAAAGATTAAAAGGGCTGGGGTACAGCTCAGTGGCAAAGCACCCCTGGGTTCCATCCCAGCCACACAAAACACATACATAGAGAGCAATAAGGCAAAGGCTTTGCTTGGTGTGTTTTCAAGTGCATTGTGAGAGAAGAAAAGCTCACCAGTGGGAGAGGGAGTGAAGGTTTTCAATGTTTCTCAAGAGAATTTTGGAAGGGAAGGCTCATCCTCACTGCAAGGACCACCTCAGCACTCTGCCACTCATTTCCATCAGTCCCCAGACACACAGGGTCTGGTGATCAGACTAGCTCAGCCAGTGCTCAGATGGCTGCTGGGGCCGGAGCAGTGCCAGCTCCCCCTGGCACCCTGTTATCTCTGTGACTGAGGTCCCCTGGGGTGATGGCAACCAGCAGAAGTAGCAGCAGAATCACCTGAGAATACACTAGAAATGACAATTTTGGGGCCCTGCTCTGGATCTACAGGATTAGAAACACTGGGGCAGGGCCCAGCCATTCTCTTCAATGGCCTTCCAGGAGATGCTCTGGGTGGTGTGTGGGGGGGGTACTGTGAGGTCTCGGGCCTGGGGAGGCATCTCCTCCACCTCCCATCACCCTGCGGGGGCTGGTATGGGGCTCCACAAACAGAGCCAGGCAAGGTGACCAGGCCGGAAAATGAGGCTACATAAAAAAGAACCCTAGGAAGTGTCTTTCCCTTTCAGAGCCTCAGTGCCTGGTCTGCAAAGTGGGAAAGGAAGAAAGAAAGGGACCCAAGTAGAAGCTCTTCCCTGGAGTACACCACCAACACAAGGCACGTCCTGCACACAGACATTACTCCCTGGTCCGAGCTGCCACAGCCTACTCAGGCTTCTCAGAGGTGTCCTAGAGATCAAGACCACAGGGCCAGAAGATCTCAAAGTCCCTCTGGGACTTCAAAATCCTTTAATTCCATGGGAAAGATTCAGAAAAACACTAGAAATCAATATTCCCATCAACCATTTAGAGTGCCCAACGCAAGTTTGCCCAAGTCCACCAGGATACCAAGAGGAAACTGGGGTCCTGAACTGTGGAAGGACAGGTCTGGCCCAGGGTCACCACACTGAAGAGTATTCCAAACTTTCCAGTCTCAGCAAAACATATAAACCCCAATTGTGGGCTGGGGTTGTAGCTCAAGTGTTAGAGTGCTTGCCTAGTTTATGCAAGGCCCTGGGTTCAATCCCCAGCACCATATAAAACTAAACCAACAAAATAAAGGTATTGTATTCAGGGACAACTAAAGATATTTTTTTAAACATAAATAAATGATTTTAAAAAATTGTCTGTGTTTACAAAGGCCCCGATTCCCCCCAGAGTTAATGAGAGTTGAGTGGCTATATCTAAGGGGCAGAAATTTAATAGCCTCCAATCAGCAGACATATAAGAGCAGGGCCTTCTGTGAAGCCTTTGAGGTAGAAACCTCAGGAAACATCCGCTGGACCCCACACCCTTCAGAGGTCGGAGATGGCGGTCAGCTCTGACGCAAGCCCTTAGCTGAGACCAGGCCTCTGCTGGTGACAAGATGGTGGTAGAAATCTGGCTGTTGTCATAGTAATGAAGCCGCCACGGGGAGCTTTTCCAAAAGGCTGAGTAAATTTCTTTTTTCTCCTTTAATGATTTAATTCTGACGAGGCCATATTGCTAAGCACATTTCATCCACGAACTTGAAAGGATGACAAACCGTCACTTGGACTGTGGCATGGGGAAGGGTTCACCTTTGATCTGAAGGGTTTCTTGGTTCTCTTTCGGTCTGGGTTTTTCTGGCCACCTCTCTGGGTTAGGGAGACTGGTGACTCTATGGGGCTGGCCCACCAGCAACCCTGGGCCCCCACCCGCCCTCCGTGTAGGTCTGGCCTGTGAGGGATCATCTGGGTGAACTGGGCCAGGTAGGGGTAGGGTAATGACTCTGGGATACACATTCAAACTGATTGGTTCGGGCCCTCTATGCCTATGTGACAAGCTGCACAGGGCCCTAGGCTATTAATCAACTAAATGGCTAGTAGGGCATTGTCTTAACTGCCTAAGGAATTTCAGGTTCTGGGTATAGCAGAGGAACTTAACAATACCAGGTCCTTCACTTTTTAACTCAGGCTTTGCAACTTAGAAACTTTACCCTTTCACTTTGTCACATGCAATAAGCACAAGGCACCATTTAAAATGCTTCCCTGTGGTTCCCTCCAGGTCATTTGTCCAAGACAGCACAGCTGCTGAGTGACAGGCTAGGAATTGAACCCAGGCAGTTGTGCTGGCTCTGAGGCCCATGCTGCCCACCCTGGCACCAAAGGACCTTGCCCCAGCAGGGCCTCATCCTTGGCTCCAAGCATGAGGACTTCCTAAGTTAGGGCCCAGGGTTGAACACATGGCTCTTATTTTGCTTTTGTTTTTGTTTTTTCCCCAACAGCTGTGGGGACAGGGAAGGTCCCACAAGGTGTTGCGGGAACTGGGCAAAGGTGGCACACCATTCTCTCCAACGACAGTCGCCCAGGAGCACATTCACCTTCAAATCTTCCAACGGTGGCATCAGAACCTGCCTGGTGTTACAAAAGAGGCTGGGGGCTCCAGGGTCACCTCCCCTCCCTTTCCTGTCTCCACCAAGGCCTCCCGGACAGACCACACCAGGCACCTCATCCCCACCCATGCCCAGGGCCTGACTCAGCACTGGATGCTCTCCTGGGTCTCAGAAATGACACATATTACAGGGAATCGTTGCCTCCCTCCAGGGGAAGGGCTGAAGCTCCAAGTCCCAGGCCTCCTGTTTCTGTGGGTGTTAACATCTGCACAAGCCTGCTGGGGCCTGCATGCAAGATAACTGGGAAAAGCATGTCCACCACTGCATGTCCACCACTGCAGCAGGGTACCCTGGGCAAACTGGAACAACTAGTCATCCTACAGAGTAGAGGCACCAGGTCATAGATGACAAAGACAGGCGGTCAGGAAACTGCTCTCTGGCAATAACAGCCTCCAGAACATAGTTCTGCTCTCCCCAGCAGTGTGACTGTGAGGAAGCGATTCAGCCTCTCTAGGCTGTTCTGTAAGACAGAGATAAGGGGCAGAGTCACCAAAGAAGGAGATGAGTTGATTTTGCTCAGCTTTCAGGAGAAGACTGGGCACAAAGTGAGCTCAATTAAGGAAATATCTCAATCATTGCTCCTTCTCTTCCTCCTCTTCCTCCTCCTCCCCACCACCACCCTGCCCCCAAAGCAGAGCATGCCTTCTCCAAAACACATGTTAAATCAAACAGTTTAAAGTTATCAAAGACACCAGTCTATGTGGAATGTGGAATGAGCCAGGATGGATTTCTGCATTTCAATCAGACCATAAAAATGCAGAATTTCTGGGTAACAGCAGCAGAGGAGGTCAGAGAAGGCCGCACCAAGGCTCAGACAGCTCTCAGTGACCACGGCCCTTGCACAGGCCCTCGCACAGCCTGCCTCAAACGGGACCACCCGCACCTGTCCTTCCAGAAGCAGCGAGTCGGAGCATGGTTGCCCTCCTGGGACATGGAGCAGGGACCCAACCAGCCTCCCACTTCAGGAACCTTGGGGCCTCCACGAGGAGCAACTACTAATAAAAAAAAAAAAGGCCCAGAATTTCCTCCTGGCAGAGAGCAGGAATCAGGGCAAAGGATGGGGGCAGGGAGTGAAACTGTCCTTAGAGAAAAGAATGTTGAGCCTCCAGAAGCATATGAGTCCCCACAGACCTGGGGCAGACTCAGCCTCAGAGCCACAGGAACCCATGGGGAACATGGTGCCCACCCCCCTGGGCCTGCCAGGTCAGAGGACAGCAGCCTCCTCCATGGCCCTGGTGGATCCTCCAGGACGCCCTCGGTGACAGGAGCTTCCCACCCAGAACCGGGAGATGGGGTGAAAGGGAAAACAAGGCAGTGGGATAAGAGGGTCACTTCCCCAGCAACTTGGGCACCACGACCTAAAGTGAGCACAGGAATCAGGGAGGGCACGCTTACCCACCATGGAGGAAGCCTGGTTTCTCTGAGGGCCTGGCCTGTCCTTTTCCAAAGACACAGAGTCTTACTTTGCAGATATTCCTGCTTCCAGCTCCTCGGCAGCCTCTCCCAGGGGGAGGAGGAAGAAGCAGAGGACAGGCTAAGAGTCACCAGTTACCAGGCCAGCCCTGGTCCTGGACATATTAGGTCACCTGATGGGGCAAGGACACCACCACCTCTCTGCAACCAGGCCATCTGGGGCAGAGGCTTGCCTTCATGTCCCTGAGCCTTCACCTCTGATTTATCACTCTCGACAGCAGCACAGCCAAGTTGCAAGTCCTCAGTGCACTGCACCAAAGAGCCATTTATTCAGGTGAAGGTGAATAAACACAAGGAGTCTGAGTTGTTCTGCAGGCCAGGAGTGAGGAGGGGAAGGGCACAGCGGGCAGTCCCTTGTATTTTCAATGTGCTTTCAGTTGTCTTAATAATTGCTTCAAATTGCCTTTGAGTTCTGATGCGCTTCCTGGAAGGGAGAAGCCCATCCTGGTGCGGGAGGAATGACCCTGCCCCTGCACAGCCTCCCCCACTCCACACTCCACAGGGCAAAATGGGATCAAAGGGCAGTATGAATGCAAGAGTTGGACCTGCTTCTGCCCAGGGATGGGGACTGGTTTACAAATGGCTTCTGTATTCAGCTCAGCAGCCTGAGCAACCTCACTTCTCCTTGGAGCTGGATCGAGGCCCCGGGGGAGGAAGAGGCAAGAGCACAGGCCAGGCATCTCCTGCTGGAGAACCAACTTGGTGCAATTTATCAAGAGACAGAGCCCAACTTGCTTCAGGAAAGGACTGACCCCCCCACCCTCAGAGGCCAGGCCTCGAGGCCACTCCAACATGGCACAGAGGGCGGCCAGCCACCTCAGCCAGACCACACAGGCAATGAGGAGGAACCATTTGCCTCAGGCCATCCCAAGGCTGTGGCTCTGCTGGCAGAGACCCATCTGCCTGATTCACGTGGCTGCAGGACTCCGTGCCCACCCCCACTGTGCAGCCGGGCTTCTGGGAAGCTCAGGTGCCCCACGCTTTCAAACGGGGCAGTGCAAGCCATGGCGGCTCAAGGGCCTGTTCAGACACAAAAAGGCAATTCTGTGGCGGCTGCAGCTGAAGCCCAGAAGTGGTTCTGTGAGAAGAAAAGGGAAGAAAGGCTCCTCAGAAAGGAGGTGATGAAGGCCGAGGAGCCGCTGGGAACCGGGCAGCATTCCGCAGGCCTCTGGAAAGTCCCCTTAATGAAGACAAGAGCATGCTGACCAGGAAGAAGGGACAGCACTCCACAGCGAACTCAGGGAACCCATCTGGGGAAGGGAAGATTTCAGATGCAGAACATGGCCTACATTTCATGGAGCCGAGGGAGGGAGGGAGGGAGGGAGGGAGGCTTCCCATCCCTGGGACACCAGTGGGGCGATGCTGAGATGCCCTTCCTACCTCCTACAGGCAAGGCGCGCTCAGAGCAGGCACCAGGGCAGCCACTGCAGTGTGGCCATGGGAGCCCATAACAGGATGCACAGCAGTGCCCACCCACGGGGAATGTGACGCAGACAGAGCATCACGGGTCAGCCACATGGTGGGGTGCAGAGACACATCTGTGTGCTATCAGGGCATAAAGCCCTCAGAAACCAGGCAGCCACAAGACCTAGGTGCAGGAGGGGTCAGGCACGCACTGGGTTTGCCAAAACCTAGGACACTCAGTAAGTGCTGGGCCCCTGAATGCTCCGACACTTTAAGTGGTGAATGGGGACAACAGATTGATGGAACACTCAGGACATGCCAGGTGCTCCTACCCTGTATCCCCAGGATCCAGTATACAGCAGGAGCTCAGGGCAGTTCTCCCCCAACCGCACATCCATCTAGGGCCACCTTTAAGGGACTCAGATGTTTAAAACAGTGTGGAACAGAGGTCATCAACTGGTTCCCCCCAGCAGAAACATCTGAAGATAATTTTGGTAATTGCCAAACCCTTCAGAAACCCCATTTTATTGATACGGTAGACAAAGAGAGGGGCTGCTACTGGCCTGTGGTGTACAGAGACCAGGGACTCTGCCAAACACCTCACAGGATGGCCCCAGGACAGACTGATCAGGTCCATAATGTCCACTGTGCTGAGAAGCTCTGTATCAAGGACCTTCCAGTGAGCCTGCAGGAGGCATAACCCTGAGTAAACATGCCACCTGCTGCTGCAAATGGCCTGGGCTGAGGACACCCAGCGTTTCACCTGCATTTCAAAGGGAAGAAAACAATGGCAACAGTCACTCACAGATAGTCACTGAGCAACTTCCAGATATCCAGGCCACCAGCATCAGGGGAGGGCCTGCCCTCCAGGGAGGACAGCCAGAAACAAACAGTTGCCTCCTGCTGAACACTTACTGGGGGGGGGTGGATTTTCTAAATAAGAATCAACTTATTTCCAGCTCACCACAATTTTGCAAGACAGTAGGTTTTCAGAAACCCCATTTTATTGATACAGTAACTGAGGCCCAGAGGAAAAGAGCCCCATGGTAACATGGCTAGTAAATTGAAAATGACTGACTGCATTCTAGACAAAAAAAAAAAGAAAGAAATTTAAAAAGAAACATCAGGAATGTGTGATTATGTATGGGAGGAAGGTATAGCAAGGGAAGTACTTCTCTATTTTCTTTTTGTACAGGGCTCATACAATAAGTTACTGCTTATTGAGAAGCTACTTTAAGAATCCTCCACCTCCCAGGGTGCAGGGAGTGTGGGGTCTCAGGCCTGATCCCAGGAAATCAGGAGGCTCAGGCAGGAGGACTGCAAGTTGGAGGCCAGCCCGGGCAACTTAGCAAGACCCTGTCTCAAAATAAGAACAGGGATAGAGGGCTTGCCTGAAACATGCAAGACCCTGGATTTGATCCCCAGTGCTGGGAAGGAAGGCAGAGAGTGAGGGAGGCAGGTTAGGATGACAGGTCGGGTGCCTGGCACCTAAAAGGTGCTCAGCAAAGGGTGCTCCTGCCTCTCCATCACTTCTGCCCATTCATTCTAACCTTCTTGGCTGCCATTTTCCAATCCCATTACTATCCAACCACCGGCTGGTCTGCTTGCCTCAACAAGACCAGGAAGGGTGAATCCTGCTCCAGTCCTCCTCTGAGAGCCTCTTATCAAGACCTACAGCACTGCCAGTGTGCAGCCCTGTACCCCTCTGTTCTTCATTCACTCAACTCCAAGCTCAGTGGCCCCCTTTCTGCTGCTCAAACAAGCCATTTGCACATGGAGGCACCTTTATCTAGAATGTTCTTTGCAATCTTTTCCATACTGGCCAACTTCGGCTTTGGGCTCAAATATCAGCTCCCCAGAGAAGTCTTCCCTGACCACCCTGGACTCAGCCTCCTCATTGCAGTATCCAGAAGTTGTGGCGTATTCCCTGGGTCGCCGTCCCTCACTGAGGACTATTGAGTTATTTTCTGCCAGGCGCTCGGGAGGCCGAGGCAGGAGGATTATAAATTCAAAGCCAGTCTTAGCAATTTAGTGAGGCCCAGAGCAACTCAGTGAGACCCCGTCTCTAAGTAAAATACCACAAAGGGCTGGGGATTGGGCTCAGTGGTTCAACACCCACAGGTCCAATCTCTGGGACCAAAAATAAAATAAATAAGTAAAATAAGTGATTCTCCTCCTTTGCCAGTTCACTGGCTGACTGTCTCCTCCTGACTGTGACTTCCATCTCAGCATGTCTGTCCTTTGCTGCAGTCCACAGCTGGGCACACAACCTGGCCAGGTGCCCCCAAACACATCTGGATAATGAGGTTAGGACCAGAGGGGCACCAGCCACCTGGACACTCTAGGTTGTCTTCCCCAGCATTCAGGAATGTCTTCAGCAAATCCAGTAGAGCAGGAATGTGGAGTCAATAGCCCAAAGGGGACCTGAAAACAGGAAATTCCCCTCTCCACAGGCTCAGGGCCATTCGGGCCCATTTCCCCCTAAAAGAAAGGGATTAAGGGAGGATTTATACCCTGAATGTGTCAGGGCTGTGCTCAGACACACCACTGGAAGACCAAAGTGGGGGACTTGGGAGGCTTCCTGGTCCCCACTTCCCACTCATCCCACTCTTGGGGAGAGCTATTGTTCTGGAGAATCAGGGGCAGTAAAAAAGAGAAGTGACTTTCCCTGGGGAAAACAAACTCCCTGCCAGGAGACCCCAGGCACTGGAGGCCCCAGCCTCTTTATCCTTTGTCTTAGGGGCCTTTTAAGCTTGAACCTCTCTGTGGGGACACCTCCCCAGGTCCTCAGCCACTGGGATTCTCAGTTCTGCAGCTGCATGGTGATGCCTCCTATAGCCAGGACAAGGCCAAAGCTGCCTTTCAAGCCTGTCACCCCATCTCAGTCCCGCGAGGAGTCAACCTTCCTGCCTCTGCTCAGCCTCCTCAGCCTCCGCTGGGCCTCCTCAGCCTGGCGAAGCATCTGTGGCCCCAGATTTGGTCCAGATTTCACAGATGCCCACCTACCCTACCACACAGTCCCTTGCTCTTCATAGCCTACTGTTTTTGGCCCCACAAAAATAGCCACTGGTTTGAAAGATGGTCCCCAAAAACTAAAGTGCCACAAAGGGAATTAGGCTCACTGGGGAGGAGGAGGTGACAAACCAGGTCAGCCTGGTAAGGAAGGAGAGCCCTACTAGGGTAACAAGGGAACCAGTGATCCAGGATGGCTACCACTGGCACTCAGGCCAGGGCAACCCCAGCAAGGCCTGGGCCAGAGGTGGCCAACAGAATCCCTCACAGCTGGACATCACTATTCTAAAATTTTTAAATTATCAGCTGGGCACAGTGGCACAGGCCTGTGATCCCAGAGACTCAGGTGGCTGACGGAGGCCGGCCTCAGCATCTTGGCAAGAGTCTCAGCAACTTATTGAGAAAAAAAGGGTTGGGGACCTGGCTCAGCAGTCAGGTACCCCTGGGTTAGACCCCCAGTACCCCAGATAAATAATTAATTGATTTGATTTTTAAAAATTGGCAGAAAGTAGGACTAGGGGTGTTGCTCAGTGATACAACACCAGCCTAGCATGTGTGAGATCCTGGGGTTCAATCCTCAGCACCACAAAAGAAAACAAGAAAGAAAGAAAAGTAGAAACTAAATTTTAAAAACCAGATGTGAAGTCACCAAATCAGGCCCTGCAGGGTCCCCATTCCACACAGACCACTTGCCAAGGCTGCCCCTCAGGTGGTACTATCGACTCCCTGGTGGCCAGTCTCCACTGTTAACCGCTCACAGGGCAGGGAGAAGATGCAGCCAAGAGGTCAATGAGAAAAAGTGAAGGCCAGAGAAGTGGGACTGGGGGACATGGAGTGGGGGTTCAGGTTCAGCCTCCTAGTATCTGAACAGGTTTTTCTATACATGGGGCGGGGAGTCCAGATACAAGCACACCATTGATAACAATGGTCACCTGCCAAAAGAGGGGTCTTCACTTTTTCTCTGAGCAGTGTGACTTGTTTCAAGGAGATCTACACTGATTTTATTGTAATTGGTAAAGGAAGACACCCTTCATTGAAAAAGGCATATACTCAGCAACTACTATGAAGTGACCACCCCACAGTCAAGAGATGCAAGGGCTGGACCCTGGGGTGCAGGGACTGGAAGCAGGCCTAGCCCCCTGGGTGCAGGGACAGGAAACACACCCAAAGCATGGAAGGAGGCAAGGAGAGGGCAGCTGGCTCTCTCCACACCCCCTAAGGAACCTCGATGCCGGGGTCTGGCAAAAGGCAGTTGCTCAGGACCTGGGCAAGAAATGCCAACTTTGGAAGATAGGAAGAGAGATCTCATCAAGGAAAATGTCAACTCAACACAAGGTGGAGTATTCACCCGGCAATGGGCCAGGCTGTGTACATCCCCTCCAAGTCCAGCTCAGTTCACAATGAGCCCATTCACCTCTGGAGCCACAGAGGAGGGCAGCCGTGCAGCGCTTGCTATAATGGAGGCCCTGATCTGGGTCTCTTCTGCATCTGTGCTGTCCACTATGGCGGCCTCCAGCCCCGCTGTGCTGCTGTGCACTTGAAGTGGGGCTAGGACTGGTCAGGAAAGAGGTATGGTTTTGCAAACTGTGAATCAAACACACACTGCCATCCTGTGGCTGCCATATTGGGCAGTAGGAGCTTGATACAAAGACCCAGAACAGGCCACAGGCTGGCAGGCAAGCCCCTCCCCCATTGGCCTGGAGGGTTTGGAAAGTGAACTCAAGGACTAGAGAGGTGGACATGGCCTTGCCTTTCAATCCTCCTTTAGTCTAGGTTGAAACTTCTCAGACCTTCAGTGAGTCTAAGAATTTCTGATCAAAACAGATTCCCTTCCTGAACCATTTAATCACTTTCAAGAGTGATATTGTATGAATCAAGGGCTCAGGAGGGAGGGCCTGGGTCTCCAGGGATATGGAAGACAAGGGGAAGTTGTCCTCAGAGAGAGGAAGCTGGAAGGAGCTGAAGGGCAGCTCAGTAAGGGTGCAATCACAGGACCACAGGCAGCCAATCTGCAGAGCCCTGCGGGGCATCCCCAACCCAACAAGGAGTCTGCCTCTGCACCACCCAATCCGCAACAGCCCTCAGACACAAAGCAGGACACACACCTGGATTTGTGTGTTAGAAAGAGCTCAGCAGAAACAGTATGTCAAGAAGGAAAGCAATCAGAGGGAAGGGGCCATGTCTAACAGTCCCATGTCCCTGGAGGAAAAAGAGAAGACACAAGGTATAGCACACAGGACAGACACCTGAGCCAGGGAAGTATTTCCAGTCACTGAATTATGCTAGAAATCAAGCCAAAATGATCAAAGTTCCATCCATCAGATAGACAAAGTTCAGTCATTCATTCAAAATAAAGATTCATTGCGCACCACCTACAACAGGCACAGTACTAGTTAAGAGGATGAACCAAAACAACAGGCAGAACTCTTCCTCTCCTAGAGCTTTAAATGGTGGGGTGGGGAGGGGCATCAAGGAGAGAAAGGGGAGGAGAAAACTTCCAACTCCACAATGCTTCTGGTCCCAAGTATTTCAGACAAGAACACTCAACCTGTAACATTAACCAAAACTTCAAGTGAAAAAATGTCAGGATCTCTAAAAGCTCTCGGAGGCCCTTGGGGTTTACTCAAAGCATTGGGAGGGAGAAAGAGATGGGGCTTCTTTTTAAGGCTGAAAAGGGTCTATTTCTGACCATAGTCCCTCAGAGTAGTAATAGTCCCACAAACAAGTTCCAGGGTCAGGCTTCAAACGTGGAGCAGGTGCAGGGTTTCTGCAAGTGAATCCCAAAGCTAAATTAAGTCACCCAGGCGTCACCAACGGGGCTCTGTGCAGGGAGGGTGGACCACGTCCCAGCTTCTAGTCAGGCATCTTCCAAGTTCCAGGATAGTTCAGATCTTGTTGGGAGAGGAACAATCTGGTGGTTATCTAACTCACAAATACACTCTAGTGCACAGTTCACAGATGTTGCTACTTGGAGAAGTAAAAACAAAAAGGCAAAGTAGACTTGAAATCACAGATGCTCATTTCTTCAAAGAAAAAAATTCTCAGCACTTCTACACAAAGTGTTTAAGGTTTCATTTTCTTAAAAGAGTTTCCATGAAAAATGACAGAAGGTCTCTATATCGGAGCCATCCTCATAAACAATCCCTCTGTGAGAATCTTAATTCACATACAACAATGAAAATGAGGATCCTGTACTAATTAAGGTCTGGGGCTGGTTAGCAAATTGCTTTAATTGTATATTCTCTAGCATCCTGTCTCCGAATACATCTCCTACCCAGGCAGATCTCAGCAACAATAGTACTGTGCAGGATTTTAATATCTCGGGCTTCTGCTGTATCTGTGCCTCCTTTCCAAGTGGCTCATTCCCTTGTGCCGGTGACATTGCACAGACATTTTTAAAAAAATATTTTCAGCTTTGTCAGCCTGGCAAACGCATACCACAATCAGTGCTGTGAATGCAGGCATGGCTGGATGATGAATGGCAGAACCGTGCCTCCTGTACAGAGACAGGATTCAACCCATGCCCATAACTCCTCAAGCTTCTAGAGCCAGACCTTCCAGGGGCTTGTCTTGACTCACACATAGGGTGCCCAAAGTCCTGCAAGAACTCTGCTGTGACCAATCCAACACAGAGAATGCAAACTGACAGTCCTCGGCCACTTCCGTCTCAAGATATGTTTCATTGAATTCATCCACAGTCTTTGAAAAGCTGTTGTACCTAGACTACATCTCTCCTCTCTCTTTTACCACATTTCTAAACCAGGTAGGCCATATCCCTAGGGGTCAACAATGAAATGGAAGCACCCCCGTTCACAGAAGCCCCCAGAATCCCACATGCCCCTAACTAACTACTTGCTGGGCCCTACACGTATTTAACCCAGAACCCTTGGATATGGTCCATGGTTAAGTGAAAGGCTTAAAGCCAAAGATAAAGTCTGACCACAGCGCTCTTGTCAGCTCATAAGAGCCTCGATTTCCTTCACTGCAAAATGGGGACAGCATACCTACACCAAAGCCTTTGTCATAGAACCAAATGTGGTCATCTGAAATTTTTTTGTGAGCCCAGTAAGTACTCACAAAACACGAGTCCCGCAAACACCAGATGACACTTCCTTGGACAGGAATGTCCAGTGTCATCTTGAAAACCTGAAAGTTTTGTCTTCTGAGAAGTTAACACTCTGAAAAATGCCAAGACTGGTATAATGGGAAGGGTGACATGGTTAACAGGTGAGCTCACTGGGCAGAGGGCACAGATGGAAATCCAGTCAGATAACCTAGAAGGTGTAAGGAGCAGACATCGGAGAAGGAGGAAAGGATTCTGAGCCAATCACCAGTGTCCAAGGTTCCCAAGTAGAGCACGGCCCAGGCCTGTTTTCTAACTGTCAGCAGAGTACTGCTGCCAGCTTCCCCACATGCCAAGGGGAAGATTCTATGGTCTTTTCTGCTTCTTTTGAGAACTCTCTCTTTCCTGGAGGGGACGGAGTTGGTGGGTCCCTTCCCTAACCAAAGGACAGACACATGACACATAGACTCAGTTTGTTCCTGAGAGGCACAGAGTGATTCCACTCCCCAGAGCCACCTGGACCACTGGCCTTCCTGGGAGCCTGCTGACCATCTTCCTATCCAAATGAATGAGAGCTGGCTTCCATGGCTCATAACCAAAGAACACAGATGGGATGTATCATGTGGAACCAAAGCACTAACTTTCCCAAACAGAAAAGCAGGCTGGAGGAGTAGCCAGTGTTCATTGAGTCAGGAGCCCTGTGTTGCGGACTCAGAGGTAACTGGAGCTAAAGAGAGATCAGGCTCCACAGCTGTCTTATTCCACTTTTACAAATATCCCACTGGCTAAGCACGGTGGTGCACACCTGAAGTCCCCACTGCTCAGGAAGCTGAGGGAAGGGATCCCAAGTTCAAAGCCAGCCTCAGCCACCTAGTGTAGCACAGCTCTAAGCAGCTCAGTGAGACCCTGTCTCTAAATAAAATACCAACAGCTGGCAATGAGGCTCGGTTGGTAAGCACCCCTGGGTTCAATCCCTGGTACCAAAAAAACAAATGACACCTTTGTGCACACAGACTTGGGTTCTTGAAGTCTTAGCAACCCAGTCAAGCCCAGGTCACTACACGTGTCACTACCTCACCTGGTGCCAGTGGATCTGTGAGAAAGGTGTCCTGGACACAAAAGCCACCACCACAGCCACCCTCCCCAAGAAAGAGCATTCAGCTACACCCAAGGACAGCCTCCAAGAAACACCCAGTAAAAAGGAAGGTTGCTCTCAAAACAAGGTGAGCCCCTCCAGGGACTCCCCATCCAAGCAAGGTACAGAGCACCTGGGAGCTCATCCCAAACAGTGGCAGAGCAGCTCTCTCCCACTGCCTTGGGGGCCCCAGGACAGGCAGGTGCAGGGCGGTGCCCGGGACTGAGGTCTAGACAGAGGTCCCAAGCCCTCTGTGGGGCCACCCTACATGATCCTTCCCTGTTGAGCAGGGGTCAGTGTGGATACCGTTTTCCCATCTCCCTGCACATCCTCTTCCCAGAGGCTGAAGATGCAGGGAGAACAGAACAGTGAGGAGAACCTGCCCCGGTGGCCCACCTGGACACGCCCACCTCTGCAAGCCTGTTCCAACCGTGGCCAGCCCCTCAGCCCTCACCACAGCCCAGCTCCACTCTGAGCACTCTACAGGTGGGCAACTTCACCTCAGCACTAACCCTATATCCTTGTCATCCCCAGGTGGGGAAACCGAGCAACAAAGAATAAATACTGAACTAGGGAGGAGGCAACCCAGAACTAGGGAATCTGGCTGGAGGAGTTTGGCTTTTGAAACTTCTGTGGTTCCTGACCCCTGAAGGGAGAGGAGGAGTAAGCATGGAGGCCCAGGCCCTTCTAAAAAAGGTATCCGCATTCTGGCACAAAAACCAACAAATACAGTATGAGAGCAATATCAGAGCGATCAAGGAAACATCTGGATGCTGACTATGCTCGATTATCTTGACCTGAGTCATAGCCCCGAGTGTTCACTTGGTCACTCATCAAGCTGTATGTCACAGATCATGTTAACTGTGCATCAGGACATGGTACACCAAGGGCAGACAGCAGGAACCACCTTTCTCACTGCTGAAGGGGGAGATTTCCACTAAGGGGATGAGGCTAGAGCTGATCCGTGCAGGAATAGGAAAGCATGGAGTCAAGTGCAGGATCTCATGGTGTCACATTTAGCTAGTACAGATGGATACATGCAGGAGTATGGACAGACAGGTGCCTATGCCCTGGTGACCACACAGGTAAATGTTTCCCTGCTGTCAATCAGAGAACCTAGAAGCACAGACACCCAGGAATCGTGAGCATGCCCAGCACATAGATCTTGATTTTTTTTCTTTTTGGTGCTGGGATTGAACCCAGGGCCTTGTGCATGTGAGGCAAGCACTCTACCAACTGAGCTATGTCCCCAGCCCCAGATCTTGATTTCTAATACCATTCTCCAATTAAGGAAGCCTGAGGAGATAAGACAACCAAGTATGGTGGATGGGAGCCTGGAACAGAAAGGGGCCTCAGTGGCTAAACTAAGGAAATCTGAACACAGCAAAGGCTTTGTTGGTAATGACATGCCACTCCGACTCAGATTCTGACAAATGCTTTGCACCCAGAATGCTAGGAGCGGGGTGGGGTGGGTGCACAGGCTAGGTGATGTGGGAATTCTCAGCACTGTCTCCACAACTTTCCTGGAAATCTAAAGTGACTCTAAAATGCAAAAAGCTTATTTCAAAAAACAACAGAAAATGAAGGAATGACTCTTTCAAACCAGGCGACCAAGAAAAGTCACCCTCGGGGATGGATCCAAGCAACAAGACACAGGCAGCCAGGTCCTAGGGCAGCGTGTTCCAGACAGAGGGCACACAAGCCCCAAGGAAGGCACAGAAGGAGGCCAGAGAGCTAGAGTGGAGTTGGGAGAAATGGCTCAAGGAGAACAGGATGTCACAAGAGGAAGGGAGCAAAGCCGTCCCAGGAGGCAGGGCATAGGGACTTCAGACTGGAATGAAGGGTGCTGGCAGGTCAGTGGAGGGGCCAACAAAAAAGAGACGCTTTTTAACATCCTCCTAGCTCCAGCAGGGAGAGGCCATGATTACCTGAAGCAGTCACTCAGGCAGAAGAGGGGCTGCCACCTGATGACGAGTCAGGAGCATCCAGGCATGAGATGAAGAGAAGAGGTCTCCACGCTTACAGGACCAGAAGAGGCATCTCCACAGGCAGATGGGGACTTAGCAGGGCAATGCCCTGGTCTAGATGGTGATCCCTGACTGTCACCGTGAGGGTCCATGGGCCACTGCAGGCACATCCAGGATGGAGGGACCTCTTTGGAGCCAGTCTCAGTTCAGTCCTGCTGTGCTGCTGACCACCCAGGAGACCCCACCATCTGGAGCCTCAGGTTCCTCATCTGCAAGGGGAAATGACAGCTCCCACCTCAGAAGGAGACTGGTGGCTGAGCACAAAAGTGCTCGCCTAGAACCCCAGCCTCCGGGGAAGCTGAGGTAGGAGGATCACAAGCTCAAACATAACAAGACCCTGTCTCAAAAAGAAAAAAAATCAGCTGGGCACAGTGGCACACACCTGAAATCCCAACAGCTTGGGAGGCTGAGGCAAGAGGATCACGAGTTCAAAGCCAGCTTCAGAAACTTAATGAGACCCTAAGCAACTCAGGGAGACTCTGTCTCCAAATAAAATATTAAAAAGGGCTGGAGAATGTGGCTTACTATTTGCGTACCCCTGATTTAATCCCTGAAACAAAAAAATAATAATTAATTAATTAGAAAGCAAAGGGATTGCAGTGAGGCTCAGTGGCAAAGCACCTGCCTAACGTGCACAAGCCCTGCACCACAAAGACAAAGATTAGAGGAATTCATCAAGAGAAGGCCCCAGGTATGGGCCAAGCCTTCATAAGCACTTCATAGACACAGTGCCAGTTTTATAGCTGTGGGGGAAGAAGGAGCCTTAGTTTCAAACTCAGGACCTCTTTCACAATAAGAAAACAGCAGGTCAGACATAGACAGCAAGCAGCAGAGCAAGGACAAAGGCCACCACACTTCTCTAGACTCACTGCACCCAGCTACAAGCAGGCAAGGGGCACAACTGTCTCTAAACACGGCTCTGGGAAGGCACTTCCTCTGTATGAGGCACTCCGTGACTCTCCCCAACAATGGAACCTGATGGCCCTGCACAGGAAGGAGTTTCAAACTCTCCCTACTCCCCAGCACAGGCCACCCCCAGCCAGCCCAGCCTTGCTGGTGATCTGAGCCTCAGCTGGGCACAAAATTCCATGCTGACCTGTCATCACAGTCCCTAGGGAAGCTGAGGCAGGAGGATCACCAAGTTCAAGGCCAGCATGGGCAGCTTAGCAAATACCCTGTCCCAAAATAAAAAGAGCTGGGGTGCAGCTCAGTGGTCAAGTGCTTGTCTTTCATGCACAAGGCCCTGGTCACACCCCAGTACTGCAAAAAATGAGTAAATAAGTGTATGTGTATGTATATGTGTGTGTGTATGTGTGTGTGTGTCTCTCTCTCTGTGTGTGTGTGTGTGTGTGTGTGTGTGTGTGTGTGTGAGAGAGAGAGAGAGAGAGAGAGAGAGACAGACAGACAGACAGACAGACAGACAGACAGACAGACAGACATGCTGCTTTATACAAATCCTCAAATCATTTTTTTTTTGGTTGTTGTTGTTTCAGGAGCCTTTAGGGAGTCACTTGTGATCCTCTGGCCAGATGAGAATGTCCTTCTGGAATAATCTGTAAGTGCCCTCTCTACAGCCCCTCCGCACCTCCCTGCACGCAGAGCAGGCACTCAGGGAGGTGCTAAAGGAATAAAGCACTGGTACAGCTATTAAGTTTAGGGACAAACATTTTCATCAACCAGACATGAAAAGGACTCAACAGCTCACTTCTAAAAGCACAATGAGGAAGAAGTGAGGTCCTGCTCCCTCTGCAGAGGCCTGTGAGTCTCACAGACTAGCCCAGGAGTACCAATCCCTCAGCCATGGGTAGCGGGAAAAGTCCGCTCACACCCTGAGCAAACAAACTGGATGTGCCCTAATGTGCCACGATTTGCTCTAAATGCAAACACTGCCCCCAGCATTCCAGAAAGCCCAGATCTTCCTTCTCATCTCTGACCCAAGACCACCGTTTCCCAAGGCACCAGGCCAACTTCATCCCACTTCTGAGATCCCAAAGAAACCTGTTGCTAAAATCAGGAAGCCAGCAGCAGCTGCCCGTCTCCAGGCCCAACACATGCCCAAAACCTAATGTCGGGACAATTCCTGACAATTAGGTACACCTAAGCATACATGCAGGGGAAAGATAATGAGAAGATTTCTCCAGAAGTTAGGTTCAGCCATTAAAGGATCCACATCTCACAATTCACGGACTGTTGCAATGCCAGCTTAGAGGGCCACCCTTCACGGCTCCCCAACAATAAAAAGAAACCCCATTCCTTCCTTTGTGCAGAAATAGATAATGCAAGAATTTTACTCACCTTTGAAGCCAGTAGAAATATCCATGTCCTCTACCCCCTCCTGTTCAGTTTTCATTTCCTCTTCAGCCAAGCTGAAATAGAGTAAATTATGTTCATGTTTAGGAGGGATAGAACCTGCCTGGGGGCAGCCGCTGAGAAGCCTAGCCACAGCCCATCGGTAAGAAAAGCCCCCCTCCTTCTCCACCATAGGGGAAAGAACAAACCTGATTTCACAGTATTAAGATTCCTAAAGGACTCCTTTAAAACACTAGATGGTTCTTTAAGTCAAATTACTATTTCAGTTGTCATGCTATTGGGTATGCAAAAAGTAAATCTTTTTGGATACACAATTACAACCTACTCCTTTGGGCTCATGAGAACCCAGCCTTCAAATAAACAAGCTTCTCACTGCCAGCACTGGGTTCAAAGTCAGACAACTGGAAGGGTTGGCAGAGTTCCCAGAGTTCTCATCTCTAAACTCTGCAGTGAGTATTTCCCAGATGGCTAAAATCTTACAATTCTCTGATGAGGCAGGAACACAAGGAGGGGGAAAAATGATACAGGTTAAATTACAAAGTAGTAAAATATGCCCAGACCAACTAGAAGAAGAAAGAGCTGGTTGCAAAACAATTCCAACAATCAGCATCAACTCCACAAATTAGGGGTCTATGCACCCCCCACCCCCCATGGTGCATCCTTGTAGAGCAGGCTTGGCTCCCTCTGGATTATCCCTTTAATTATCCTCCCCCACAAAAGTGGAATGAGGAAAGACCCTGCCAAGATTCAGGGATAGGGAGAGAAGGAAGGTAAGCAAGCACCCTTAGCTGGAAAGTCTTCCAGAACCTTCTCTCCCTCTCTGCTGGAACTTGGGCCATTCCAGATCCTCCCCCCATACCACCTCCCAAGCCAAACCCAGGGAAGAAGTGAAGTCCTGAGTTTATAGGTGTGAAGAAGGGCTTGAGGTGCTAGAACTTTCCACTCAGCCACCACTCAGAATGTGATTCCATCAGACCACAATTCCACAAGAAGCAAGAGGTGCATCGCCAACTGACAGGGCTGGAGTTTTGCATTGGGAAGACTCAAGCCAGGGCAGGAAGAAGGCTAGAGAAGAACATCCTGTCTCTGTAGGGCTGTCTGAGACAGTGACAAAGCAAAAAAAAAAGAGTCCAGAAAGGCATCCTGGGCCTGGAACCCCAGTGTAGGATGGAGACGTGTTTAGAAGAGCCCCAGGTTTGCTGGGAGGAGAGTTCAGGATGGGCAGCAGGCAGAAAGGAAAAGATGATAGCCAAGCCAGGGCGAGGATGGCACTGGCTCAGTGTCAGCCGGTAGGTAGGTGACCATGATGGGGAGGGCCAGCCTGGCAGGCTCAGGCTGCAGAGTTGGCGTGGCCACCGCCTGCTTATTTGCCTGTAAGGAGAGTGTGGGGGGGCAGCCCCAGTGCAGCAACCTGAGGCCAAGGGTGAATCCTTACTTGTTTGCGCATTTTAAGAACAACTTGGGGCCTCCAAACAGGCTGGTTTCAGGTCTCTGCTGCAGGGTGGGGAAGGCCCCCTTGAATTTATCTTTCTTTTCAGGGTCAACCAGAGGCAAAATAAGATCCAGGGCTGACTAATGTTTGGCTGCCTCTGCCAGAGGACAGAAGGGGAGAGAAGGCCGAAGAAACAAAGAAGGTCACCCATTGGAAGTGGCTGGTCCTTCTAAAACCCACCCCTGCCTGTAGGTTTTGCTAGATCACTGTTACCCAGCTTTCTAAAGAGTGACTCAGTCTTCTACTTCTGAGATCTCTACTGGCTCTTCCAGGGAAAGAAAAGGGGGATGTTTTGTTTAAAATAAAAGGGGTTACAAGAAAGAAAGGAAAATATCTATTGTTTTCATCCCTAACTTATAACCAAGAGGCCACTATGCCTAAATGCCTACATAGGAGCCAAATAAAAATAGCTATTGCTATTTTTTTGAGTCTTACAATTAAAAAGAATCTTGATTAATTTAACACTAAGAAAGAGATCTCTGCTGTTTATTCTCCAATTCTTCTCTTCCATTCTTAGGAATGGGAAATTAAAGTAACGAAAATGAAAAACTGAACAGACCTGTTTATTTCCTAAGCTTGCTGAACCTCACAGGGGCCCTAAGCAGGAGGCAGAGTTTGGTGGAGGATTTCAAAATCTTTTCATTAAATATAGTACTTGTTCAAAAGTATCCCAGGTCTCCTAGGATTACAACTACTCAGTAAATATTAAACGATCAATCAACTGTTAACTTCTTCTCTTCTTTCTCCCTCCCATGGATAGAATGCAAGGGTTTCTTGAAGTCTGCTCTCAGAAACTCACTGGTTTTAACTCTCTCTTTGTTTTGGATGGTCTCATCTACTGAGATGTGTCAAAATGCAAAAGACCCTTCTGAAACCCATGTGTAAATACCAACTACTATTATTTACCCTGGGGTTTCTTTGGATGAGTTTTTGTTTGGTTGGTTGGTTTTGTTTGTTTTTGTCCTTGTTATCCTTCTACACATAAATATGAAATTGAGAAAATTTATCATCTCATATGATTCTTATTAAATTAAATGCATTTTTAGGGAACTTTATTTAGTCAGAACAATAGGAAAAAATTATTTGCTTGAAATAAAACTATAATAGATAAAATTGATGGTTTCCATTCTAAAATCAATATTTATTTCAAAATAAAATTGGGTGAATTGTATTTTGCAACATGTTATATTTTATGAATTACACACACACACACACACACACACACACACACACACACAAACAAACACACAATTTTCTAAAAGAGAAAAATCAGGTCAGTGTTGGCATTTTTCCCCCTTAGGATCAGAGAGTATGTATACACTTCATGTGCTACATATAATCATAGCGGTGTATTTATTCTTTGTTTTGTCTTTTTTATTTGTTTTATGATTCTATAAAAAGGTAAGAAATATTTGTAACAAGCAAGCTATTCAAAAACAAGCAGATGTTAAATATGGTTCTAGGGCCACATTTAAGCTCAATCTTAAATTAGAAGCTACTATGTACCTTAAAATAAGCAGGTGAGCATGAAAATGCAGAGGAAGATGGGATATGTGGAAAAGACAAGATTTTACTTTTTGTTATTCTGCTATTAATAAGTAAATCAATAAAGAAGAATATTTACTATAAGCATCTACATTTTTTGCCATCAAGAGTATATCCTAAATGATCCACAGCTTATATACATATTGGGGTGAGCAGCCTCTAAAGTGGCCTCTAGGGATACTTACTTACTGTATTTGACATCATAGGTTGTTCCTTTTCCTGGACTGTGGAATACATTTATCGATACACTCCTGAAACATAGAATATGGCAAAAGAGACATAGTACATAGACATAGTCCACATAGACATATGGCAGAAGTACATCAGTTCTGAAACTAGGATATGCAGAGACCATGACTTTCATTATGGTTGTATTTTCTTATTTCCTCTATCAGTTCCTTTGATCTGGGACAACCAGTTGTGATGTTCTAAACATACCCTATAGAAAGGCCTTTTGGTGAGCAACCGTACTTTTAGACAATAAGAATTTGTTTTGCCAAAACACAGGTTTGTGAGCATGGCAATGGATGTTTATCCAGTCAAGTCTTGAGATGACCACAGCACCATGCTAATTAGTTTTGGGTTTCAACTTGACTGAGCCATGATACCTACCTTACATACATGGTCACCCATTATTCTGGCTGTTTCTGAGAAGATTTTTTTTGTCATTGTTTGTTTTGTTTGTTTGTTTGTCGTTTTTTGATGATGTCAACATTATACTCTGTGGACTTTGAGTAAAGATTATCCTCCATATTGCAGATGAGCCTTATCCAATCAGTTGAAGGCCTTGCTAGAACACAGGCTGCTCTCCCTAAGAAAGGAAAAATTTCACCAGTAGACTTCCTTTGAACTCAGACTACAGCATTTTCCTAGTCTATACCTGCTTTGTCCATCAGAATTTGAACTTGTCAAAATTTATAATCATGTTAGCCAATTTCTTAAAGTGAATTTTCTCTCTCTTTATTAACATACACACAATGAGCCCTCCATATATGCAGGTTCTGCATCAGTGGATTGAACCAAATGCGGATGGAAAATGTAGTTAAGGTTCTGTTGACTACAATACACATAAAGACATATTTTCCTTGTTATTATTCTCTAATACATTATAGCCATTGTTTACATAGCATCAGATATTATAAGTTACCTAGAGAGAGTCTGAAGCAAAAAACAAGCACTTTGACATGTGTGTTTTTTTTAAATACTATATTGTGAATGAATGGATTTCAGTAAATTAATAGTTAAAAATACATACTAGTTTATGATGCCTTATCACTCATTGTTATAGAAATCTTTAGCTATAAGAAATTTTGTTAGTGTACATCATATTGTGATTTAATAGAATTTTGATAAAATATACAATAATAATGGTGAAGTCTCTCATTGAGTCTATATCAGTGTATAAAACAAACAAGTCATATATGATTTCCTCAATTCTAAGTATCCTATCTTTTGAGAAACTATATGGACAATGCAAATTAAAATCATCATGCTGATACTAGTAGCAGCAGCAGAAGCACAGAAAAGATGGAAACAACAAACTGGGAGATTTTGTCATTCTAGTTATAATTTTCCCAACATCATTTAAAAGTACCTAACACAATATGAATAGCGAATTTAAGGAGCAATCTATTCTCATGCTGAATGTGCATGATGTTATTGTATAAAATGGAAACAATTGAAATGTATCTAAAATGTATTATTGAACATTAGTTAAAAATGCCATTGATTGATCTGTATCTTACCATGTTTGTCCCTAGCAAATACCGTCTCAGTGTGCAAGGCATATGGGAAAAAAGAAAAAGAAATCAAGTAAAATCCATATAACAATAACAAATATTTTTCATAAAAAATCTCAATGTCTTTTTGAAACAATATGAAAATAAAATGTTCCCTGTCACATAAAGAAAAACAACCGTTCTAGGATATTACATATTTTTAGTCATTGAATATGCCAAGTGTTCTGTGGCAAACTGCCACATATATCGTTTTTCTCTCACAGCTGTAAATTACGTCTCATTTATTCTACATTTCTACCTAGTTAATAGTAATTTGTTGAAAAAATATTTCTTCATGAGCTGACTAGTGAAATATTTGAAGAAATACAGATCTCAGAATTGTGGAAGAAAGCAATACATAATGACTAGAAACATATTTAATCCATTGCAGGTTCATCCATTGAGTATTCATAGCTAAATAAACTATTGGAACATAGTTGAAACTGTAGGATGCATGTCATTGTTGAAGTTGGTGGGCCTTTGAGGGTACATCTTATATCTTTTGCATTTCAGATGCTACAAGGTGAGTGGTTTTCCTGTGCCACATTCTTCTGCCATGATGTTCTGCCTCAACTTAGAACAAAGAAATGCAATTTTATGACCATGAACTATAAGCTCTGAAATCAATAGCCAAAATAAATTTTTTCTCCCTTAACTATTTTCTCTGTTATTTTGAAACAGTGGCATGGCTTTGAATAGCTAATACTGTGTTCATTTTGGAGAGGTTTGAATTAATCATTATGAAAGCTGAAATTACCTAGAATTTTAAAAATAAACTTTTGTCATCAAGGAAAAGTTACTGAATTTTATGTGCTTCTATTTAATAATCATGTAATTGAAAAAATACATCAAAATTTTTCTATAATCTTCACTAAAATATAATCTATTAGTACACATATTTACTTACTTATTTATATTTCTGTACCGTGGGTTGAATTCAGGGGCACTTGATTAAAGGTTTTAATCACAGTACGTTTTGTAATACAGAGCTATATACATACAAGAGAACAACATTAATTTGAAACAATAGGACATAATGACATTAAACAGGAGTATTGCAAGTTCAAGAGCAGCCTCAGCAATTCTGTGAGATCCTTTCTCAAAAATGGTTCCATCTGTTTCACTTAAATAAAATGCTGAGTATCTAGCTTGGTGGAAGTGAACCCCTGGGTTCAATCTCCAGTGTTAGAAAGAAATGAATTAAAAATAAATAAAAAAAATAATCAATTAGTTGAACATGTATATTTTCAAGATAATATATTAAAGGTTGTTTTTATTATTTAGGTGGAACAAACAAAAGGATAATGTTATTTTGTACTAATCCTATTATTATACAACTCATAGAATTTATTTGGCAATTTTTAAATTACTAAGAAATTGGAATACTAGTTTAATTATTTATCTGTGTGTTAATAACTAGTTGGCAAGTAGTTGTATCTAGTGTATAGTGGGCATGGTTTGGCCACCATTCTTTGAAAATATCAATAATTTAACCATAAATATGGCTTAAGAATCTTAATCTGGAGACTTAATGAGGCTGGGGTGTGAGTGGCATATACTGAAGTATGAAAATAATAACGAGGACTTTGCAAAATGCTTTTTCCTCTCTCTTTCTCTTGTTAATATGGGAATCTATCTATATGTCTACCCATTTATTTTGAGACATGTTTTATTGGAGATTGAAAAGGCAACTTTATATTATAGCTTTTTATATGACAAAGGAGAAAACAGTCACCTTGTCCTCTATGAAGGACCCAAAGATGTGTGTTCTCTCAAGTCAAGTATTCAAGATTTGAACCATTTTCTCTATGGGGACTGAGACAATTTACTTATTTTTATTTTCTGTTCCTTTTTCTCTATCTAAAAGGTAGAAGTAAATATAGCAGCTTGTTTACAGTATTTTTCATTATTTTTAAATAAATGATGTGAAGACAGCTGACATGTAGACAGTGCCCATCAAAAATAACAGTGACTCTTGCCACTGTCATCCATCTTGTGGTCCTTTGTCGTCATATTACAACAGTGCTGTAGGATCAGAGAGATTTAATCCCTCAGAGTATCATTGATTCTCTGTGATCTAAATTATGACAGCTAATCTTTCTGGGTTTGGTTTGTCATAATTAGTTGGTGGTGAATAGTTGGTTCCTTTCCTGCACATGTTTGAAAAATTATGTGCATTGTTCATACACTGTTGGGTGACATTCTTGGAACACAACCAACTGCAGCTATTTGAATTATTATTACTAACAGCCTTCCAAATTGTCTCCATGACACCTAGCTCCTGTAGCTTTTCCTATTATTTTAATTTACATCAGAATTTTTTTTAAAAAAATGAATTTACTCTTGTCACATTACTTTAGATGTACCTTTAGGATAAAAATACAAACCAAAATAAACTAACATAAATATAATGAATTCCTTTTGTTTTTCAATAAGCTAAACATATTATAGAAGTTCTCTAAAATAGTCCTTCCAGTGATTCTTCAGTATATGTAATTGTTTTCCCAATTTTTACTGCTGAAGAGACTGTCAGAAGTAAGATGAATCATGTTCTAGTGGCATCATCTTCTTTTTTATATTGAGACTTAATGAAGAATCTGTCAGTGATTTTCTCCTCCTTGCAACTTAGAAATTAACATGCTTTAATGCACTGAAAATAAATACTAAAAATAAAAGAAATGTCATGTTACACATCTTTGTTAAGGGAATAATATAGTAAAAATCATAAATATCAACAGTCAGATATAAGGTAAATAAATTTAATGTCTGCATCAGTATTTCTGGGAATAATTTGAAAAAGTGATCTAAGGTATTTGAAAAACAAACTACAACACTTCACTGAAATAAATAGTACTGTTCTTGTTTTGGAAAAAAATAAACAATCAGGATATGTTGAATTTAAAAAATTAAGTTATAACGTTAAGCTATAAAGGATAATACTTAAATAGTTCAAATTTAACAAAAACATTTGTACAGGATGCATAAGTATGATCAAGTATAACTAATCATAATAGAGATGCATGAAAAATTAAAGTGAGTAGTTCTACAAAATATTTAACTCTATCATGATACTATAGTAAAACATTATAGTGTGGACACAAGGTTGCAGATCTATTATATGAGAATAACAATGGAGAACTAGAAAATTTCTAATTCTTTTGAAAATGAATCTGATAAATTAATTGTAGATCTTGAAATTTTTATACTATTTATTCTATTTCTAGAAATCTTGCCAGAAGTTACAGAAAAAAATGTGTGATATTTTATAGATAATCACATGCATTGTAAGTTAAAAAGTAGAATACATTGCATGTTCATCTTCTTACAGGTGTGACATTAAGCACTTTGCAGCAGAGGAAGAAGCTTTAGGTAAATTCTTCTCTGTGACATTATCACCTGTATATTTAGTAGAACTGCATGAGCATCACAATAAAGTTTAGAATCAATGCACCATTAATGAAGGCTGACAATAATTTTTATGTAATTTTTTATCTGCCATCATTAGAAATGTAATTAATATAAAATTTTTCTACAATAAATATAACATTAGCATTTCAACTGTTTTTGCAGAAATATGATTCCTGTGTCATCACAGTGAAAACTTTAATAAATTTTGTATATTCTTAAAATATTTATTGTAAATATTATGCTAATTCATTATAAATAAGAAATCAGTCTACTTTATATTTTCTCGTAAAAATGGCATTTTGAACAAGAATTGCACATTTATATCTACTTCCATTTTATTTTCAGATGTGCATCTATAAGAAAACTGGTTCTTTTTTTGAAAAGTAAAAATAAAATACTTTTTGGTTAGCTACAAAGTAGGTTATGCAATTTTCAAAGAACACTGTGAAGTATGTACACATTAAATACATTTAATATATATATATATATATACATGTATGCAATATAAAGCAATGTTTTGTTGTTTTAGGACAGAAGTATTTAGGGAGTTCTTTCAGATTTTGTTACACTAAATTCTAAACCAGCAAACTGAAATAGATATATTTCTCTCAATACAACATTAACTAATAGAAATAAAGAAAACTATGATTTTTTAAATTAATTTAACAATTACCTCTTGTTTTAAAAATAGTGAGGTGCTAAAATTAGAATTCAAATTCATATATTTTTTTTCAAATATTTGAGCTCTTTTAATTTTTGCATGAGTGCAAAATAACAATAAAAATACCTAAATCCACACCCTACAAGACAAAATTTTCACAATAACTTATTACATACCTATTCTGTCCTAGTTCCATGGTAACTCCTGGCAATGACTAAACATGTTTCTAGTAGTATTAGTAATAGTAGGTAAATGTTAATGTTTTTAAACATCAAAATTATTTTTTCAATTTATAATCTTATTATGGTTTATTTATTATTATTTCTGCCCACGTGTGGTTAAGAGTTATGTGACAGAGGAGCCATGAATTGGACTATGTAATTTTCCTGGAAGTTACATAACACAATACCATAAACTGTGTAGCTAACAACAGACATTTATTCTCTCAAAATTCTAGCAGTCAGAATCTGAAATCAAGGTGTGAGCAAGGCTGTGCTCCTTCTGAGACTCTAGATAAAATCCATCCTTTCCTCTTCCTAGTTTTGGTGATAACTCATAATCCTCAGCTTTCAGCTGCCTCACTCCAATCTGCTTTTGTTCTCACAGGTCCTTCCCTTCTCATTATCTTGTAATATATAAGTCCTTCAAGCATATTGGTTAAGGGGCAACATTAATTCCCTCATTTTTACTGCGAGTGATAAAAAAATAATTATTTTATCATCTTAGGCATTTTTTATAGACAGATTAATTTTGTTCAAAATATAATTTAAAATAAACAACTTACAAGAGTAACAGGCTTATTGCATATTTTATTTTACAGTCCCAAGCACTATTAAGTATCTAATTTTGTAATGCCATATGATAATTCTTAAGTTAGATATATACATAGTTGTTTTGTATTAAAATATGATGGCATTTTCAAGCTATAATTTTCAGTTAGGAATAAATTAATTTAAAAGATACTTAAGAAAAATCAAATAGTAATTCCTTTAAAATAACATCTTAGCCTTTTTAAGTGTGTAATAGAGTAATATTAACAATTAACATGGTTGGAACAACCTAGGTGCCCTTCAACAGATGAATCAATAAAGAAAGTATGGTATCTATACACAATGGAATATTAACCAGCCTCAAGAAGAATGAACATATGGCATTTGCTTGTTAATTGATAGAATGGAAGCTGTCATTCTAAGTGATATAAACCAGTCTCAAAAAAACCCAAGGCCAAATGTTCTCTCTGAGGTGTGGATGCTAACCCATAATGAAGGAGGGGAAATATAGAAGTTCACTGAATTGGACAAAAGGGAATGAAGGGAGAGGTAGGAATTGAAAGACAGTAGAATGAATTGCACATGATTTTTCAATGCACATATGAAAACATGATGAGTGAACCTGCACAAGAATGGGATAAAAATTGTAATGGTTTGCACTCCATATATGTATAATATGTTAAAATACATCCTAGGGTCATGTGTATGTAGAAAACAAAATTTAAAAAAAAGAAATAATTTTATATGGGTTTTGTATTTAAATTAACATATTTTATGTTGTTAGTGATAAAAAGTATAATGTTTTCTGATAAATAAAGAGAACCTGTATTTGCATATTTTTCTTTCCCAGAATGATTGTTAGACAAAGATGACAAAAATATGCACCTGAGAAAAGACAGCCTCTTCAACAAATGGTTCTGGGAAAACTGGAAATCTATATGCAACATAATAAAATTAAACCCCTATCTCTCACCGCACATCCAATGTGGATCAAGGACAGAGAAACTAAACCAAAGACTCTTCATTTAATAAAACAAAAAGTAGGCCCTAATCTTCATCATGTGGGATTAGACTCCAACTTCCTTAATAAGACTCCTGTGGCACAAAAAATTAAAATCAAGAAAAACTCAAACTAAAAAGTTTCTCCTCAGCAAAAGAAACAATCTGTGTGGTAAATACAGAGCATACATCTTGGTAGCAAATTTTTACCCCTCATATATCATATAGAGCACTAATCTCTGGGATATATAAAGAACTCATAAAGATAAGCACCAAAAACAAAACAAACAAACAAACAAAAACAAATAACCCAATCAATAAATGTCCAAGGACCTGAACAGACACTTCTCAGAAGAGGATTATAAAGTCAATCAACAAATATGTGAAAAAAAATATTCATTATCTCTAGAAATTAGAGTAATGCAAATAAAAACTACTTAAAGATGTCATCTCACTCCAATCAAAATGGCAACTATTATGAAGACAAACAACAATAAGTTTGGTGAGGATGTGGGGACAAAGGTACACTCATTCATAGCTGGTGGGACTGCACGAGCAGCTGGTATGAAAAGCAGTGTGGAGATTACTTGGAAAACTGGGAATTAAACCAGCATTTGACCCAGCTATCCCTCTTCTTGGTCTATACGCAAAGGACTTACAAAAAACATATTACAGAGAAAAAGCCACACCAGTGTTTATAGCAGCACAATTCACAATAGCTAAACTGTGGAGACAACCTACATGCCCTTCAGTAGATCAATGGATAAAAAAGTGGCATATATACCCAATGGAATATTACTGAGCAATAAAAGAAAATAAAATTATGACATTTCAGGTAAATGGATGGAGTTGGAGAAGAAAATTCTAAGTGAAGTTATCCAATTCCAAAAAGACAAAACCTATTTTTTGGGTGTTTACAGGAAGCATGGGAGAAATAGATGAGCTCTGCATAGGGCAGAGGGATGGAAGGCAAAAGAGGGAGAAGGTGGATATAAATGATGGTGGAATTTGAAAGACATTATTATCCAAAGTACATGTATAAAGACATGAATTGGTGTGAACATACTTTACATATATACAGTGATATGAAAAATTGTGCTTATGTGTGTAATAAGAATTGTAATGCATTTCACTGTCTTGTATTTTAAAAATAAGTTAAATTAAATTTAAAAAAGAATTGAATGTAGGGACTCAAGATTTTATATGTACACCTGTTCTCATACTAGCATTTTAAAAAAAACCTCTGATGGAAAAACCTCAATGTCCCCAAACACATGCAATTATAAAAAGAAACATGGCATTGGCATACCATAGAATATTATTCAGATTGGAACAATAACAAAAATGTTTCAGGAGTAATTCACGAACCTTTCAAACATTATTGCAAGTGACCTGTAGGTCATGAATTATCCAATGTTGTAAGACTTTAATGTAGAAGGTAAAATTGAGGGTAGAAACTCATACAGACAGAAAATAGAATGACATTTACCAGGAGCTGAGAATAGGTGTCAGTGATATTTTGAAAAAAAAAAGTCAATGGAATGGATGATGAATATTTCACAATAGTAAAAATGTGCTTTCTGCTTCTTATCTGCATTCTTAGAAAGCATCTAAAGGTTCAACCAAAAAAAATAACACCAAAACTTTAGTGGGTGGCAACTTAAATATGTATAATGTTTCAAAATTATATATACATATACACACACACACACTCACACACACAAGTAAATAAATGATGTTGGTATTTAAAAAAAAAGAAACAAAGAAAAGGATCAAAATGGTATATTTTCTATTTTGTGCACCTTATCATAACAAGAAGTACACCTTAACCTTTTTTATATGTTAAGTGTAATATGCCCAGAGCAGAAAGAAAAAACACCAGAAGTTCTCTTTTATTTGTTAAAAAGCAATAAGTAAATATAGTAGAACAGGATGGAATAGTGATCACAAGAGACCGGGAGGAGATTGAAAGAGTTCATTGAGGAGCACAAAGACCAAAATGGAGGAATCACTCCTGATACTTTTATGGCACAGTTGGGTCACTACTGTTGAAAATAACATAAAATGTGTTTCAAAATATAATTTGCACCTGGCAGGTGGCACATGCCTCTAATCCCCCTGACTTCACAGACTGAAGCAGGAAGATCTTCAGTTCAAAATCAGCCTCAGTAACCCTGTCTTTAAGTAAAATAACAAAGAGGGCTGGAGTTGTGACCCAGTGGCTAAGTACAACTAAGTTCTAACTCCAGAACCAATAAATAAATAAATAAACAAATAAATAAATTTGCAATACATAAAGATAATTAACATTTAAAGAGATGAAAATACTAATTACTATAATTACTACCACTCCTATATATGTACTGAATTATCATAATGTACCCCATAAAATGAATATATAAAATATATATTAAAGAGTTTCCAGTAACTTTATAAACAGCTGTGAAAAACTTCTCTAAAATAAATAGAATTTTATCTGTCATGATTCTAAAGATGTCAACATATAATTTGTATACTTTCTGAAAATTTTAAAGCATTTTAGTGGGTTGGGTTCAAATCTTTTTTTCTTTTCTTTTCTTTTTTGCCCACAAATTATACCCAGTGATGATTAACCATTGATCAACACCCTCAATCCTTTATTTATTTATTTATTTATTGAAACAGGGTCTCAGTAAGTTGCTTAGGTTCTTCCTAGGTTGTTAGTGAAAGGGCTCAAACTTTTGATTCTCCTGCCTCAATCTCCAAGTAACTGAGATTACAGGTATGTGCCACATTGCAATGTATTCAAAGAAGGAGGAGGACTTCTTGTTATGCATTCAATTAAACCTCAGTCTATGCTGCTCATACTTTCAAGGGTATGTTGCCTTATGTAGCAACAGTTTCTCAATTTTCTGGGTTTATGTTTCACAAGAGATCAAAATGTAAAACTCATATGATAGAGAAATATATGAAAAATGTCTGGCCTTAATAATTCATGCCATAAAAATTATGGATTTTTAGTATGATTTTAATAAGAAAAAAATATTAAAGTTGCATTTCTAAAGAGATGCCTGTATTTTATGTCACTGAAAATATCAAAAAATGTACTGTGGGAAATGTTGAAATATTATATATATCTTATATATTACTGTCTCAAAATATTGTTCCTTTTGTGTGGTAATTTTAGATTTAAAATTATGATGTAATAAGCAACTGAAAACTGAGAACTGGTTCAGGTAACTTGTAGAAAAGTTGTACAAGTTTATCTTCTAAATAAGTAAATAATCAAAATACACAATAATAATTCCTCAATGATCATGTCCAATCAGTTGAAATGGTGGGATGCTGTGCCACAAGAGTTACAGTGAATGACAAGTATAGAAGAGAAGAAAACATGAAAAGACCCTTCACAAAATAATCTCCAGAAAGAGCATGAAAACATCAGTAAAGATATTAAACAGCAGCTGTCAAATGGGAAATAAAATTAAAATTAATACTAGATTCCTCAAGCCACTAATAAATGGCACACACTCACACAGAACCCAATAGTAACAAATATTGATTGGTTGTGAAGCAGAGGAATTCTTTTTGATTGTTGCGTGGATGCCAACATAGTCTTCTGGGAAAGAAGCACTGTATTTTTTACCCTTAATAAAGTTAATATATGATGCAGTGATCACACTTCCACATTTTATCCCCATTATCTGTAAACTGATGCCTACAGAAATGGTGTATATACTACCAAACCTTGATCCTTCTCACTGATGCCAATTTAATAAGGAGGACATGGTTTTGAAAAAAAGGCAAAACAGGCATATTATTGCTTTGCTAGTAAAGAAGAAGCACAGAGGACTCCAGTTGTAGATGCTTTGATTCTGCTCATCCGAGGGAATAGAATCTTTTTTGTGTGTGGGGTGTGTGTGTGTGTGTGTGTGTGTGTGTGTGTGTGTGTGTGTGTGCATGCACGTGAAGGGGGATTGAACTCACAGGCATTAAATCACTGAACAACATTCCCAGTATTATTTTAATTTTTTATTAAGATACAGAGTCTCACTGTATTGCTTAGCACCTTGGTTTTGCTGAGGCTGGCTTTGAACTCAATCCTCCTGCCTCAGCTTCCTGAGCAACTGGAATTATAGGCATGCGTCAGCATTCCTGGTAGAACAAAGAATATTTTCAAAATAAGCTATTCAAAGACTGCCTGCCAGGTACTCCCTGTAAAGAAGAGAAACTGTTCACATGTTAATTTGGAAGATATCTATTCCTTAGTTCTCCTGGGGCCATCTTTGAAGTCTGAATTATTTCGTTCCTCTGGTGGATGTGCTCTCAAAGCTGTCTGATTCATGGATAGGAAGTTCCCATCATAACAGAATTTTTTTTCACTGTTCTGGGTAAATTAACACCTCAAAAACAGTTTTTCTTTTTAAGATTCATTACCTGAGAATGAAAAAGGAGCTTCTTTTACCCCTCTTTTCCCCCTAACCTTTTGAACCATTACAATGGAGCCCAATTAGTCTTTGAAATATAAATATCCCTGTGAATATCTCTGGCCCAAAGACAAAGACTTTGTTACAATAAAAACACACTTTTTAAAATACAGTTCCCACTTGAAAAAAATTTACAAAGTATATTATATCATTGCAATAATAGATTGCTCAAAAATCTTGTTAAAAACTAGTAAAGAGGTGTTCAGCATCTGATACATTGATCTCTTTCAGGCTCATGGTAAAATAAGATAGAGCAACAGGAAATAGGAAGCTTAACTACATTGAACTCTTTTGTATTTTTTTTGCTCATAGTCATAAAACAATTATGGTGAATATTTGTAGAGAAGCTTAATTAAGATTTTCTGTGTAGAAGGGGATTTCATTAGAATAAGATGTAAAGGGTATTTCTTTATTTCAATTAATACGACATTTCTGAGAAGGAGACAACATGGAGTAAACTAAGGCTACAGATTTTCATGGTTGGACAAAAGTACAGCCTCTGATAAAATGTGGATGTTTTTTTCTCTTCCTGAATCACAGTTCCTGATATTTCTTTCAATGAAATTCTATTAGAAAAATATTGATGCTTTTCATTTTTTGTCTATTAATATGTGCATGCTCATATCAAAACTACTCAGTAGTCTTCAGGAGTATTGCAAGTCTGTGGGAACCTTGGGTAACTTAGTGAGACTTTGTGAACAAAAGAGGAAGGAAATGTATCTCATTGGTGGACTACCTTAAGGTTCTCTTTCCTATACCAAAACTACTACAACAAAAACCTGAACAACAGAAATCCAACAAATAACATGAAAGAGTACTTTATGAACAAGAAAATGCCTTCATTATGTTAAAAATAAAAATGTTGGGCACCATGTGAAACAATTGGAAGCTACCCACACTTCTGTTAAATATATAAAATGGCATAGTAGGTATAGGAATAAAATTGATGATTGCTAAAGTTTTAAACATAGAATTACCAAATGACTTACCAACTTCATTCCTACCTATATTTCTAAATGAACTGAAAACAGATGTTAAAACACTTGAACATGAATATCAATGGCATCACTATGTCCACTAGGAAATATACGAAAATCCAAATTTCCATCAAGAATGATAAACAAATGAGTCTATGTATTTATATGTATCCATGTCTGAGTAAGCACATATACATATAAATATATTGATATAAATATACACATATATCTATATCTATATATCTATATCTATCTCTCTCTCTCTCTCTCTCTCTATATATATATATATATATATATATATATATATATATATACAAAAAACACACACAGACATTAAAAAGTAGAAATATATATGCCAATCAAAATTCATCATGAAACATATATCATACACAGACCCAAATATATTTATTTTACTGAACATGGATTATGTATCATGTTGTTCAAGTAGGAAGCTCACCTGTAGGATAAATTTTCAGTTCCAACAGTATTTATGAGGAGTGATCTCTTCTCACAATTTGTATCTGCCAAGTCAGCCACCTCACAAGAATGTACATGGGATGCCAGGTAGGATTCTATATGTGCATGTAAAAATTCATGTGCAGAATAGGCTACAGAGAAAGGGAGGCAGGAATTCACATATTTGTTAACTTTAAAAACACATGGAGAGCTATTTCTATTAAATTGGACTAGATTTATTACACGTACCCTTTATAATACAAAAGGCAAGTCCAACTATACACCATGACTGTTCTCAACTGCTTGTATTTCTATTCTGTTTGAGTTATTTTTCTCAATCATATTAGAATTCCTAGTCAGAGTCTAGTAGGGTATGGGTTAGTGTCAGGGATTCAGTATTTCAAATGGAAAATAGGTAAATGAATCTAATGTGCATGCAAATATGTGCTACACAAAAATCTTCCCACTCTCTTCCAGAACAATGCCTTGACATTACCTTGGCCCCAAGTAAGACACAATTCGAGGAGAAGACTTTGAAAAGCTGTGAATACACATGTGGAATGGAAAATGCTCAGGAGTTCACAACCTTGGATGTGGTAGAGGAGTTTCCATAAGTAAGGGACAGGGTAAACACTCCACAAACATGGAGCTCTCTGGCCTAAAGACTTCTTGAGAGACTGCCTCTGAGGTTGGGCACTTGAAATATATGTTGTTGTCAGGAGCTTTAGCTTCCTTTGTAGTGAGACCATCAAAGCTGGGTCTGCATCTAAGTGACCTGGAGGACATGGTTTCTGATTTTTCAATGAACATGAGGCAGAAGTGCTGAATTCTCTCTTTGTAGGTAAACTGTGGCCACTGGTGGCTAAGTGTCTCCCCGTTTGGACTATGAAGCCATTTGGTCATTCTCCACTTTTCGTTGTGTTTCTGGGAATTTGGTATTTGGTTCATGAAATACAAGGAGTTCAACTGGGGCACAGTGCTGGAGGGAGTTCTGTCACATGTGGTGGGTCAGGGTCCTAGGAGAATGCACCAACCATGCTTCTGTCCCACAGAGCTTGCCCCCTTGACCATAGCAAGCTGATTCTGAACACTGCCTTGAAACCTCTCCATATAACAAGATGCCCTTACATATAACGGTCTGCTGGATGCACCATGTCAGTCTCAAGCCATTTGGAAGACAATGACAGATCCACATGGCCCCACCACAGATGTTTTATCACACACCTGCACATCACTGCTCTGGGCCCACTACTCAGCAGGCCTCAACATACTGGCATCTCTGTTCTACACCATTTTCATGAAACCCAGTCAATCAAGGCACTGTCTGGTACACTCATGATCAGCAACAGGACATCCAAAGGTTCTCCAGTGCCACCTGGTCATGGGAACTTCAAAAATTTCATGGTATTTATTAGCCATTTTTAAAGGATGAAGTTGGAGCCACTGTGGGTTTCCATTCATTCAGGAACCATTAAATGGTGAGGAAGCTCATTTCAATGAAATCGCTGGAGAACTATCACAAACAAGGCTTCCCAAGAGTGGCCAAAAGGTCACATGGAGCCAGGCCCATTGACGTCTACAATATGAGGTCCATGTGTGTTTTGACTCTCAACTATGGCTGCCAGGTCTTTAAGAATAAAATCATGTGATATCCTGGCTGAGATTCCCAGTGCTCTGTGGAAAGCCACCCTGGGCCAGGATCTCAGTTTCCAAGGGCGACTCTCATGCGTGGCCTTCTAAAATCCCAACACAATTCATGGCGATACTTTTGTGAGGTCAGTTCAGTAACAAAACTTTACATATCTTATTGATAACAGGTAAATAAATCCCCAATATATATTTTTACCATACAACTTCCGAACACCAGCTTGATATAATGCTCTTTCAAACTTTCTACCTTGTAGACTTGTATACCTGGAAGATATGAGCACATTAATAGCATCACAATTACATTGATGTTTCTACATTAACCAAGTTTAGCTTTTAAAGAAATGGCAGTACAGTGCTCTAAAATAACAGTTCTTATTTAAACAGTTGTTTAATTTTTATGGTTGCTTGCTCTAGAAAAAAGTAAAACTTAATAAACACAATGTTATGGGTAAACTTATGTTTTAAGAAATTTTTGTCTCTTTAACACATGACTGATTTTTACATTCTTATACAGACTTTAGTACAAACTTATACAGACCTTAGTAAATCAATCAGATATCTAACAAAAGTACTCATGAATGAGTAATCCCATATCAAATTTACTTTACTTATTTATCAAAATATTAGACAAATGTATTGAACAGTGTAAACCATTTTTTGTTGAAGGAAAAGTCCTAGAACCAAGGCATATTAGACATTTTATAGACATTAATATTTTATGAGTTTTTTGAACCCCTAGAAAAACTTGTAAGCTTAAATTTAAAGACATTTATTTTTATCTGTTTATCCAATTTAAATTGAACCATTTAAATCACATGAATTAAAGATCTTTGGATCCATTTTTTAAATTTGTTTTTATGAGCGCTCCTTATATATGTTAATTTGTATATCATATATATGATATACAGACATATGTATATATAGACATACAACACATAACAAAAGTGTGCACACATAACAATAGTAAAGGCCTTAGTAACTTTTTGCAGGTGAAATCTCCATTGCAATGTTTAAAAAACTCCACAGTTTGTCAAAGATAGGACTGATCAGAAAAACATTAACCTAGGTCTGTAGGGTCAAAATCATGAGCTCAAAAAAATACAGAATCTAAGGAAAAAAAGAGTCCTAGTAAAAATGACTGGCCAGTAATTAGTAAATACCATACAATTTACTTCTTTTTTTCCCTTAGGTCTCATATCAGTCTCCTACTGAGCTTGCAGGCTTCTTTCATTTGCATTTCAACATAAGTCCTGGCTGAGGTGTGGAAGGAGCAGGGAAAAACTGCTATTCTGAGCAGACACCTCAGGCCTAAGGCATTTTAACTATAAGTCATAATTTTCAGGTTCGAATGTTGAAAATTATGATACAAGTTTAAGATACAATTCACAAAATTTTATATCTTTACATCTTGTTTTGTCAACAGATACCATACTATGATTTACTATCTTTGTCCAAATTAATGCACTGGTACACACAGTAACATTTTCCCAGGCTACCCAATTCAAAATTGGTGAAAAAAAGACTGAATGATTGGGAAGTTACTTGCCAACTTGGAAGTAGAGTTCTTTGGTTTTCCATCCTAAGTATTTAAGTTCTCTGGCATGAATTATCTGAAATCATAAACTAAACAATTACCTAAACCCAACTTTTAACTACAGCATTGTGCAATGCATCAAAAACCCATTGAGATACCAGATTGTTACAATAAAACATCATCTTTTAGACACACATTCAGCCAAGATCATTCCCAAGAAACAATTTATAATATCAACACACTATTGCACATGTCTTAAAGGGTCAGAAACAAAGACACAGGACAGACAGAGAGGAGCTCCAGACTATGGCTAACAGACAGAAACCTTTAAAACAGAGCAGATAAGAGAAAAATCTCCTACACCAGTGGCATCATAGATGCCCCCACAAGGGAACCAGATGTTTTCACAGAGGGGCAACCTGAAATATAAAATCAAGGGTCTCCATGGCGACTTTACTGCATTGTCTCCTTTTTCTTTTTCTCTTTTCAAGAAGATAGAGGTGGCATAATCCTTACAGTGCAGGGAAAGAAGGAGGGAATTTCCGAAGCAACAGGGCTTCGGCAGCTGCTGGGAGTCCCTCAGTCCCTCCTATTACTTACAGGATTCCACCCCATGCACACTCCATCTCCTAACATTTCAGTAGTCAGCTCTCAAAATGTTCCCGGGGGGGGGGGGGTGGTATCAAAATTTGTAACTGAAAGTTCGGTTCCTGACCTTAGAGCCAATTAATGCCAATTTAATAATGAGGACAGGGTTTTGAGAAAAAGAAAAAGGGAGTTTTATTGCTTTGCTAACAAAGGAGAAACACCGGGGACTCTGCCCAAAGGTTGTGACTCTCTTGATCTGGAGGGACAAGGGGTTTTAAAGGAGTCTCACTTGTTAACCTGGGAGATACTCAGTTCTTAGGTCCCCAGCAGGCATTGCCCTCTGCACTGGAGGTGCTTCAAAAAGCCAGCTAGGGGCTTCTCTCCTCCTGCTTAACAAAGGGGGGTAAAGTTCATCACAGTTCCTTAAAACACAGTCCAAAGGGGTATCACGCTGACTTGCTTTATTACCCATTTTCACGTCCAATATCCTTAAGTTATTACCACTGAAATCACACAACAAAACGCACAAAAACAAACAAACAAAAAAACATATAGAACACAGAACAAAAACAAGAAAACAGAAACCCGGTGCCGAAACAGAAAAACAGAGGAGCAATGCAACATCTTGCCAAAGCTCTGGGGTAGGAGTGCGTGCGTGCCCATCGGCACCTCTCTACCCTTCCAGAGGAATTCCCTACAGAACAGAACAGAAGACAGAACGATTTCTCGTTACTGTCCAGACAGGAGTATATGTGAGCCTCGCCAGGCCACCTCTCTGTCATCAGAAGAGATCTCCCTTAACCGGATATCAGATGTTATAAAGGCACCACTTACCTATGGAGGCCTCCTCCACGAGGTGCTTGCTAATAGTTTTAGTGCTGCAGTTCACTGAAGGGTTCCAGGGACCGAAGGCTCACTCCGAGGCCTTGGAACGTCTCAAGTTGTGCACCCCCTAGAGTGGCTCTCCAGCCTGGAGCCCTGAAGCAAAGGCCAGCTTCAGAATTTCCAGCAGTCTGGTCTTGTGGTCTGGTCAGGCCGGGTCATCTCGCTGGGGCCTCCAAAATGTTAGACCAGGACGCAAGAAAAGACCACTGACTCCAATTAAAATTAAATTAAAGCAAGCTTATTATTTCGACCGGCCAGACTGCCTTTTCCTCCCAAAATGGCAGGAACAAGACAGCAGCCCCTTCTTTCCTATAGCCCAGCTTTATAGCCCAGAAAGTTACACAAAAGGGGTGGGGTTACAGATAACAGAACTCTGACAAGCAGTTTACATTTTTTGCTGGCCCCAACATCAGAATTTATGAGGACCATTAGAGCCTCAGAGAGGGTCGTTGTCTGGCCAGGGAAGGCCAATATTTATGAGGTGTCACTAAAGTTTCAGAGAGGGCTGCTATCTGGTCAGATAGCCAGGCATGGGTGAGTTCAGGGCACGGGCAGGCATTACAAGCAGGTTTAGAATTTGCAGTAATTTATAGTAAAGCTGAAATTAGCTTTTCATGGCTTTGTGGCAAGATGGCTCCCAATTTAATAAAAGATCAGGTTGGGTTTATCACAGACCAAGACAGTGTCCACAATAAGCTCCCTTACCCCTTATTTGCCTAATGTCAGGGAGGCCTGGACACCCTTCCTGTGAACCAGGAGTGATCAAATAGGCCTGCCTTTAATACTGCTCTGCTTCTCCAATTTGAGGCCTACTGACTCTGGGCTATAGATTCTTTGTGTGAATTGGAGTCATGAGAAAACCCAAGCACCTATGGGCTAGCCTCTGCAGGGCTTTGAAGAACTCATTTGACCCAAAGGATCCCTATTCTCACTTGATGGAGGTCAGGGACCTTACAGAGGAAGGACAGAGACTTCATCCACAATGACTGCTCTTTTTGCCCTTTTGGCTTTGGATGCACACATGGGATCTTTCTTTAATCCATCAGGTGCTGAGAATCTAAGCCACATCCTCACACAGGGCCAAGAGGCTGATTCAGACACATCCCTTTGCAAAGCAATTAAGCAAAAAGCAACAGGTGATGCCCATTCATTTCCATTTGAAAACTGTTTCCTTCAGGCTTCACAAAGGGGTGGCCTGAGGCAAAGAACTTCCTGACATTCAGGACAACAGAACAATAGGTAAGCAAAAGGCCCAAAGCCTGGTTTCTTTACTGAGACTTTACTGGTCACATTGATATCTGAGTTTTCTGAGATGCTCGCCATTCCCTTCAGCTATCCAGTACATGGCCATGTCACAGAGCTTGGAGTTGGTACATATTTGGACACAAAACCATGAGCCTATTCTGGAGTGTGGCAGAATTCAGGAAGAAAACAGGAACTTGGGAAGATAGTAGGTGTTGCCCACCGATAAGGCAAGCTGTAGTCCATTCATAAATTGGGCAGGATGAATGCTGGGAAGCTTTCTACTAGACAGGACACATACATTGATGCATTCTCTTCTCAAATATCTACAACCACGGACACAGTTGGATACATAGACATAGAAACACTTGCCTTGTCAAACGACTTACTAGAAACAGTCCACTCCAAACCAAACAAACAGTCTTTCCTACCTTTTCTCACAACATGAGACAAAACCACAAACTCACACCCACACCCACAAAGGCACCTCCTTCCCCCAAGTAGGTCTGTGACTATTCGGAGTGTCGTCTGACTGCTGGGCCATACTCTGTTCCCCCGAAATGGCCTGTCCTAAACATAGATTTATGTATAGTGTTGTTCATCTAGGAAGCTCACCCATAAGTTGAAATTTCAGTTTCAACTGCGTTCAGGAGGAATGATCTCTTCTCACAATTTGTATCTCCCAAGATGAAATAGAAGACATCATCAGAAGACTACCAACCATGAAACGACCAGGACAGGATGGATACAAAGCCGAGTTCTACAAGACTTTAAAGAAGAACTAACACCAATACTCTTCAATTTGTTTCAGAAAATAGAAAAAGAGGCAGCACTTGCAAACTCATTCTGAGGCCAATATCACTCTGATTCTAAAATCAGGCAATGATACACCAAAGAAAGAAAACTTCAGACCAATATCTCTATTGAACATAGATGCAAAAATTTTCAATAAAATTTTTGCAAATCGAACACAAACATATCAAAAAGATCATGCATCACAAATAAGTGGGATTCATCCCAGGGATGCAAGGTTGGTTCAACAGACTGAAATTAATAAATGTAATTCAACAGATCAATAGACTCTAAGAATCACATGATCATCTCAATAGATGCAGAAAAAGCATTTGACAAAATACAGCACCCTTTCATGTTCAAAACACTAGAAAAACTAGGGATAACAGGAACATATCTCAATATTGTAAAGGCTATCTATGCTAAGCCTCAGGCCAACAACATTCTAAATGGAAAAAAAAAATTAAAGGAATTCCCTCCAGAAACAGGAACAAGACAGGTATGCCTTCTTTCACCACTTCTATTCAACATAGTTCTTGAAACATAGGCTAAAGCGATTAGAGAGAAGAAAGAAATTAAAGGATTATGTACAGGAAAAGAAAAACTTAAATTAGCAGTATTTGCTGATGACATTATTCTATACCTAGAAGACCCATAAAGCTCCACCACAAAACTTCTGGAACGAGTAAATGGATTCAGCAAAGTAGCAGAATATAAAATCAACACCCATAAATCAAAGGCATTTCTTTATATCAGTGACAAATCCTCAGAAAGGGAAGTGAGGGAAACTGCCCCATTTACAATAGCCTCAAAAAATAAATAAATAAATGAAATACTTGTGTATCAACTTAATGAAGAGGTGAAAGATCTATACAATGAAAACTACAAAACCCTAAACAAAGAAATCAAAGAAGACCTAAGAATATGGAAAGGCCTATTTTGCTCTTGTATAGGCAGAATTAATATTATCAAAATGACCATACTACCAAAAGCACTATAGAGATTTAATGCAATTCTGATCAAAATCCCAATGACACTCCTCTTAGAAATAGAAAAAGCAATCATTAATTTTTTCTGAAAAAATAAGAGACCCAAAATAGGTAATGCAATCCTTAGCAGGAAGACTGAAGCAGGTGGCATTGCAATACCAGATCTTAAACTATACTAAAGAGTAATAGTAACAAAAACAGCATGGTAATGGCACCAAAATAGACTGGTAGAACATTGGGACAGAATAGAGGACACAGAGACTATCCCACAAAATTAAAATTATTTTAGATAAAGGTGACAGAATCAAGCATTGGAGAAAAGATACCATCTTCAGCAAACGGTGCTAGGAAAACTGGAAATCCATATGTAACAAAATGAAATTAAACCCCTGTCACTCACCATGCACAAAATTCAACTCAAAGTGAATCAAGAACCTAGGAATTAAACAAGAGATTCTGTGTCTAACAGAAGAAAATGTAGGCCCTAATATTTATCATGTTGGATTAGGCCTCAATTTCCTTAGTAAGACTACTATGGCACAAGAATTAAAACCAATCAATAAATGGGATGGAATCAAACAAAAAAGTTTCTTCTCAGAAAGAAAAAACAATTTGTGAGAAGAATAGAGAGCCTTCAACCTGGGAGCAAATTTTTACCCCTCACAGCAGAGAGAGCACTAATCTCTAGGATATATAAAGAACTCAAAATGCTAAGCACACACAAACACACACACAAAAATAATAATAATAAATAAATAAATAAATAAAAATAACCCAATCAATAAGGACCTAAACAGACATTTCCCAGAAGAGGATATACAATCGACCAACAAATATATGAAAACATGTTCATCATCTCTAGCACTTAGAGAAATGCAAAAGGTAGTATCATAAGAGACACTGTAGAAATACAAAGGATAATTGGGAATTGTTTTGAAAACTTATACTACTCTAAGATATCATATCACTCCAGTCAGAATGGAAGCTATTATGAAGATAAACAACAATAAGTGTTGCTGAAAATGTGGGGGAAAATTCACACTCATAGATTGCTGGTAGATCTGCAAATTGGTTCAGCCAATATGAAAAGCAGTATGGAGATTCCTTGGAAATCTAGGAACGGAACCACCATTTGAACCAGCCAACCTCTCCTCAGTCTATACTTAAAAGACTTAAAAACAGCATTCTACAGGGACACAGCCACATCAAAGTTTATAGCAGCAAAATTCACAATATCTTAACTGTGGAGCCAACCTAGATGCCCTTCAGTGGATGAATGGATAAAAAAATGTGGCAAATATACACAATAGAATTTTACTCAGCAATAAAAAAGAATAAAATCATGGCATTTGCAGGTAAATGGATGGATTTGGAGAAGATAATGTTAATTGAAGTTAGTAAATCTTCCCCCTAAAAAAATGCCCAGTGTTTTTTTCTGAAATAAGGAGGTTTACTCACAGTGAAGTAGGGAGGGGGAGCATGGGAGGAATAGATAAATTCTAGACAGGGCACAGGGGTGAGAGGGAAAGGGAGGGGGCAGCGGATTACCAAGGACAGTGGAATGTGATAGATATCATTACCCAAAGTCCATGAATGAAGACACGAATTGGTGTCAACATAATTTATATACAACCAGAGATATAAACAATTGTGCTGTATACGTGTAATAATAATTGTAATGTATTCCATTGTCATTTATTTTTTTAAAAAAATTAAGAAAAAAAAAGAATGGCAACCAAGATAACAAATAATGTCAGCTGGGGTTGTGTCTCAGCAGTAGTGCTTGTCTAGCTCCTGCAAGGCACTGGGTTCAATACTGAGCACCCATAAAAATACATAAATAAAATACAGGTATTGGGTGCAACTACCAAAAAAAGAAGAAGTAAAAGACAAATAATGTTGCCAAGCATAGTGGCAAATGCCTGTTATCCCAGTGGCTCAGGAGGCTGATGAAGGAGGATCACAAGTAAAAAGCCAGCTTGAGCAAAAGCAAGGCACTCAACAATGCAGTGAGAACCTATCTCTAAAAAATACAAAATAGGGATGGGGATGTGGTCAAGTTCAATCCCCATTAGACCCCCCACCCTAACTGCAAATAAAATAATGCCTAAATAGGAACCTATGTGGGTGAAGAAACAAGAATACTCCTCTAGCCCTTTGTTATGTGAAAACAACAAATAGATTTTCCCGAGGCATTACAATGACAGGAAATAGATGCAGTACATGATTCCTTCCACTGGGGAGACATGCTACAATGGGAGTGGTCAGTCAGATGTTTATGGACTTTGGGACATCAAATGCCACCCACCAGCTCTCCTGCAACCACTGTCTCTACATCTCCAATAACTCCAGAAGAGTGCTACCACCACCCATCTTACAACCTGATCAACATTGGAGATCATACCCAGGGGGAGACTGGACACAAGATTTTACCCATATGCCCTAGTACACAGGATATAATATCATAATAATCCCCATATATATATTTACAGGGTGGTTACAGACTTTTCTTTTTGGGAGAAAAGGAATAGAAGGTGTCAAAGGTATTCCTAAAGGAAATCATCCCCAGTTTGGCTTCCAAAGACCTCTACAAGGTGACAATGGTCAAGATTTCAGGGCACAATTTACCCAGCGAGTAGCAAAAGCACTGGAGATATAGTATTATCTACATTCCAATAAGCACCATTTTCTTCCAGCAATATAAAAAGGGCCAATCATTCCCTTAAGAGGACTTCAGATAAGTTGTCAGGCAACATCCACAACTGAATAAATTTGTAACCCATTGGCCTTAAGAAAGTTAGAAATACTCTAAAAGTTAATCTGATGTTACTTCTGTATGAGCTATCAGCAAATATAATCATAAACCCAAAAGTGAATCAGATTCTGCACTACCTGATTGATCTGGGATGAGTTCAGGCCACAGTCCAAGAATGAGAAAATGCCTGTTGGTCATGCTCAGTAAATCCCATAGAGATCCACAAGAAAGGAAAGCCAGGAGACCAAGTTCTTATTGAGACCTGGAAAGATATGATGCCATCAAAACAGCTACAATCTAGATTGAAGGTACCTTACACCATCATTTTAGCTCCCTCTATGGCCATAAAGGTACTCAGCATAACAAGTTAATCAATCTCTCTTGGGAAAAAAACCTCCCTCAGGATCCTAAAGATATTCAAAGCTCACACACAGCTTCACAGAATTCATCCTATGCCCTGTGAACTTCCTGAAGACCTCTACTCACTGTTCTGGCATTATAACTCCTCAAAATTATGTAATTCATAATTATTAAGTGATGTTTGCTTGCTTTCTTTGCTACTTCACTTCTGCCTTATTACAACTTCTACAAGTATGAGCAGTGACTAAAGCCTTTAATTTCTCCTCTTCTTGGCTGTGCCCTTCTGAAACCAGGCCAAAAGTAGTTTTTACTGAGTCTCTGAAAACAATGAGTTGAGAAACAACTCTTCAACTTCCTCTCAAGTTATTAAAGTTCCCAAATGAAGCTACAGAAAAAAAAATTCTCTCAACATTCCTTGCTCTTATGGAGCAATATTCCATATCCCATCATTAACTTTAACATCCCAGATATGGTGTGTGTGTGTGTGTGTGTGTGTGTGTGTGTTTCTCACAGCCATCTTCCCAGTCCCTTCCTTGCACCCAGCCCTCACATTCTTATGGATGAGCCCACTGGCCCTTTCTAAGGCAGTGTACTCTCACTTCAGTAACTCCCCCCTGCTGCCTACTGGGTGCCTCCTCCAATTCTCTGTTCCTAACAAGAACCTGTAACTACAATCTGGCAAGAACACCGTTTCATGACTAGAAGTCCAAAACAACTATATAAATAGAAGGAAGAAAAATAGCTGGCTGTGCTAAAGCATACCAGTAATATCAATCTATTCAACAACTGAGGCAGAAAAATTAAAAGTTATAGGCCACCCTGGATCCCTTAACCAGACCCTGTCTCAAAATAAAATTTACAAAAGACCCCAGATATAGTTCTGTGGTTGGTATAATTATGTCTAGCATGTGTAAGGCCATGGGAAAAACCCTTAATACTGAAAAAGAAAAAAAAAGAACACAAAGGAATAACATAAAGACAACAAATTGGAAAACACACAGCTACTCTATTTAATCATCAGAGATTAAAATCTTTCCCCCAAAAAATGAAAAACAGAAAAGATACATATTTTCGCTAGCTCTTTTTAACATACTAGAAGTTCTAACCAGATCAATCAGAATAAATAGAGATAAAGGGCATACTAAGAGGAAAAGAAGATGTATAATTACCTTTGACTATAAGCTGATATAAATTCATATCTCAAGAACCTTAAGATCCCAAGAAAATAATTAGCAGAATGAATAAATGCAGTAAAGTTGCTGATACATAACCCACCCACACATAAGCTATGTTTGTATGTACTAAATTAATAATATGGGGAAAATCAAGAAAACAATTCAATCTATCATATCAAATAAAATATAATACTAGACCCTACGTAACCAAGGAGACCAAGGATTTATAAGCTGAAAATTACATAACAATGAAGGAGACATAGAATGACACCAAAAAGTGAAAGACATCAAATACCATGGGCAAGAACACTTAAATGTGTTAACACAAATTTGTCTTTGTAGTGTCAACACTACCCACAGCATCTATAGTTTCATTGCTATCCCTAAGAAAATCATAACTTCTTTTTTTTATTAATACCATATTCATATTATAGTTTCATATTATATTTTATTTTTTCTTCTTAGCTCTACATGACAGGAAAGTATATTTTGACATATTTATACAACTACAGACTACATCTTATTTTAATTAGAATCCCAGTTTTGTGGTTGTACATGAAGTGAAGATTCTTGGTTGCAAAAATTTTAAAATCCATCCTGAAATTAATGTGAAATATAAAAGCTACCAACTACCAAAACAATTTTGAACAAGAACAACATTGAAGATCTGACACTTTATAATTTCAATATTCTCTGCTGAAAAGCTACAGTCATAACAAATGGTGTAAAAATAAAAGACAGAAATGTAGGTTTATAAAAAAGAGTAGAAAATCCAGAAACAAACAAAACAACCCTCAGTTCTGGGGCTGTAGCTCTGTGGCAAAGCACTTGCCTAGGATATGTGAAGTACTGGGTTTTATCCTTAGCACCACATAAAAATAAACAAATAAAATAAAGGCATGTTGTTCATCTACAACTATAAAAAATGTTGTTTTTTAAAAAACATAAGTTCTCAAGTGATTTTTCACAACACCATTCCATAGAAATGGACAGTCTTCTCAACAAATGCTGTTAAGAAAACTGGATAGATTGCCACACACTAAACAAGGAAGTTGGACCCTTATCTGACACCATAGAAAAAAATTAACTCGACATGGATAGAAAACCTAAACGTAAGACCTTCAATTATAAAACTTGTAACACACAACAGAGACAATGGATTTCACAGTGAGTTTTTGGACAGAACACCGAAAACACAGGCACCAAAAGAAAGAACAAACTACATCAAGCCTGAAAACATGTTTCATCAAGGGACACAAACATCAGTGAAAAGTCAATACCCTGAATGGAAGAAAACACTTGAAAATCACATTTCTGATAAGTTAAGATCTGTGATATAAAAAGCCCTTATAGCTCAACAATAAGGAACAACAACCCAATATTAAAACAGGCAAAGTTCTTCCACAGATGTTTCTCCAAAGAAGATATGCAAATAGCTCAGGACACATGGGAAAATGTTCAACATCAATAATCCGTGGAGAAATCAAAATCACAATGAGATCCAGCTTCACACACATCATGAATGTTACCATCAAAGAAACAGAAAACACCAGTGCTTCTGAGAATGTGAAGGAACCAGAACTCTCATGCACTATGGGTTAGAATGCAAGTGGTGCAGACTCTATGGAAAACTGATTGGTGGTTCCTCAAATTATCAAAAGTAGATTTACATGATCCTTCAATTCTACTTTTCATCAAACACCTGTAAAACATTACAAGAATGAGTTTGGAGAGATATTTATCACACACAATCACTCCAGTTTTGTTTATTATACTCAAGGGTCCATTGAGGAAGAATTTTTAAAAATTTTTTAGCTGTGCATTATAGTTATACATATGCATGGAATATAGTTTGTTCCAATTCAGTCTCTAGAACTTGCCCATTCTCTCCCCTGATACCTAGCTGTGTTTCCTTTCTTCTTGTCTTCTGATCTTCCTTCCATGCACATATAGTTTTCTTAACTAGTGCTTTACAGACATACATAAAGATGTCATTCACTATGGTCTCTTCATATAAGTGCATTGAATAGTTTGGTCAAATTAATTCCACTACTTCAGCCTTTTCTTAACCCAAGGAAGAATATTTTACATGTAGCATATGATGGAATATTATTTGGTCTGAAAAACGAAGGAAATTCTGGCCTATGCTAGAACAGGGATGAAACTTGAGGATGCTAACTAAAGGAATATATACTGTATGATACTATTTATATGAGGTACAGCACACAGAGAGATTGAAATAAAACAGAGAGGAGAACAGTGGTTTCATAGGGCATGAGGAAAATTAACAATTATAGTCTAATAAATAAGCTTCAGTTTGGCAAGATGAAAAAATTTCTATGGCTGCATGCTGGTATCAGAAAAATGGCAAAATACATGAAATGAACACTACTGATGTGCCTTCCCAAGTAGTTAACTTGGTAAAATTTTTCTGTATTTGATCACATATAAAAAATTAAATTCCTTTTATTTATTTCAACATAAATGAAAATCAAAGAAGTTCTCCACTAGTAGAACTGATCAGTAAGAAATGTGAAAGGATTGTTCAGGATGAAAGGATGAATCACTCACTCAGTCCTGCCAAGAAATGATCAATAACAATGATGGGAGCTCCGCAGGAAAATTTAAAGCCAGTATCATTGTACATTTAGTTTTTTTTTCTTTTATTTTTTATTTGTTTTAATTAGTTACAAATAACAGTACAATGATCTTGACATATCATACATTTGAATCAGATGGGATATAATTTCTCATTTTTCTGACTGTACATTTTGCAGAATAGCATTGTTCATGCAGTCATGTATATACCCACAGCAATAATAATGTCTATTTTATTCTGCTGTTCTTCCATTCCCCCTTCCCCTCCCTTCCCCTCCCATTACTTCTCTCTACCCAATCTAATGTGACCCACTTCTTTTTTTTCCCTCACATCGTCATACCTGTATTCTATATAACAAAGGGAGTCTCCTTCCCTCTTCCATGCAATTCCCCTTCTCCCTCCCTTTCCCTCCCACCTCTCTTCCCTATTAGAGGTAGTTATTTTTTCTCATGCTCTTCATTCCTACCCTGTTTTGAGTCACCTCCCATATATCAGAGAAGACATTCAGTATTTATTTATTTATTTATTTATTTATTTATTTTGTGTGTGTGGGGGGGGAATTGGCTAACTTCACTTAGCATAATCTGCTCTAATGCCATCCATTTCCTTGCAAATGCCATGATCTTGTTATTTTTAGTGCTGAGTAATATTCTATGATGTATGAATGCCACTTTTTTATCCATTCATCCATTGAAGGGCATCTATGTTGGCTTCACAGTCTAGCTATTGTGAATTGTGCTGCTATAAACATTGATGTGGCTATGTCCCTGTAGTATGCCATTTTTAGGTCTTTTGAGTCTGAGAAGAAGAATAGCTGGGTCAAATGGTGGTTCCATTCTCAGTTTTCCAAGGAACCTCCATACTGCTTTCCAAATTAGCTGCACCAATTTGCAGTCCCACCAGCAATGTATCCCCCTCCCCTCACCAGCACTTGTTGACTTCATAATGGCTGCCCTTCTTACTGGAGTTAGATGGTATCTTAAGAGTAGTTTTAATATGTATTTCTCTGATTGCTAGTGATAGTGAGCATTTGTTCATGTATTTGTTGAATGATTTTATATTCTTCTGATAAGTGTCTGTTCAGGTCCTTGGCCCATTTGTTGATTGGGTTATTTGTTTTTTGTTAACTTTTTGAGTTCTTTGTATACCCTAGAGATTAGAGTTCTATCTGATGTGTGAGGGGTAAAAATTTGTTCCCAGGATGTAGGATCCCTATTCACTTCACATATTATTTCTCTTGCTGAGAAAAAACGTTTTAGTTTGAATTCATTCCATTTGTTGATTCTTGGTTTTAATTCTTGTGCTATAGGTGTCTTATTAAGGAACTTGGGCCTAATCTCACGTGATAGAGATTATGGCCTACTTTTTCTTCTATTAAATACAGAGTCTCTGGTTTGATTCCTAGATCCTTGATTCATTTTGAGTAAACTTTTGTGCATGGTGAGAGATAGGGATTCAATTTCATTTTGTTGCATATGGATTTCCAGTTCTCCCAGCACCGTTTGTTGAAGATGCTATCATTTATCCATTGCATGCTTTTAGCACCTTTGTCTAGTATAAGGTAGTTGTAATTTTGTGGGCTGGTTTCTGTGTCCTCTATTCTGTACCACTGGTCTGCCTGCCTGTTTTGGTGCCAGTACCATGGTGTTTTTGTTACTATTGTTCTGTAGTATAGTTTAAGATCTGGTTTAGTGATACTATCTGTTTCACTCTTCCTGCTTAGAATTGCTTTAACTATTCTGGGTCTCTTATTTTTCCAGATTAATTTCATAAATGATTTTTCTATTTCTGTGAGGAATGCCATTAGGATTTTGATCAGAATCACGTTGAATCTGTAGAGTACATTTAGTTTTTAACTCCTCTCCTAATGTGACTGAGGTGCAACTGTGTAATAATTATAGAGCTCATGGGTTTGCCAGTGAATGTACACCAAGAGCTCAGGCATGTGCACACATGGGCCTCCAACAGACCCAGGCTGGGAGGGGCCTGTGGGGCCCTTCCAGGATCCTGGAAGCTAGCACCACTCAAGCACAAGAGGCACATCCACCCACCAACAACTAATGTAGCCAGATATTAGATAAGGACGAGAAAACATAAATCACTCTTGGAGCTCCAGATCAACAGGAACAAGGGTCAGTGCACATGGAAAAGGTTTGCCATTATCACTAATGTGCTCCTGCCACCCCTTATAGCCACAGACACACACATGCCACCTAACCACAGAGATCACCCAGGTACTGATGGACATGCAGCTACAATATATATTTTTCCAAATATAGGCTTATACATTCCCATATACTCTACACTCCCTAAAATATGTGCACATGATATCACCAAACACTGAGTTTCCATACACAGACACACAGACACACACACACACACACACACACACACACACACACACACACACAAACCTACCTGTTAACAAAAGTTACACAAAGTATTAAATTTTCTGGAAAAATCACACAGACTTGATTCTCAAGAGAAATAAACACTCGATAAACATAAGTAATATTGCTTCATCCCCAACATACACAAAAATCCCTTAAAACCTTCCCAAGATTGAATACAACTAGGTACAACTTAATTATAAAAATGTAACATCCATAACCCTAAAGGACATAGGCTCAACTACCAACATACACACATAAACATGACTCTACATCCCCAAAATCATTTGATCTGCAAACACCTACTCCCAAACACACATAAATTGTCCTAGGCCTTCTCCAAATGTACACATCAATGATGTCAACTACAATCTAGCTATCAGCATTTCCCAAATACAAATGTAACACATGTGTGGCCCAAATACATATATTTTACCACTGCGCTCTCTAATCTCACATTTTCCCAATCAAACAAACAAACAAATAAAATACATATATTCACAAAAACATTCCATTCAAACACTCCTCTTAATAACTAACCACAAGTCCCACCATGCAATAATTACCATATATACTGTCAGTACCCAAGCCTCCTCACTCATATTTTCATATAAACATAACTCCTATATTCCCACTGTGGAAACAAACACCAGCTACCTCCAGCTCAAGAATGTATACATAGCCACCACATATCCTAAGTGCATTCACAGCCCTAGATTACACGAGCTTGAGAACACAGATGTCTGTCTGAATCTACATATCCACAGTACTCTCACAGACCCAAAAGCACATGCAGCCACTCAGTCACTATGAACAGGTGTGTACAGAACTGCTCATATCTCCTAATGTACACAGTCACAAGCACACAACACAGCGGAACTCTGAAAATCCTCAATTGCATAAACTTCCTAACCGCCAGAATGCTTGACTGTACACCCAGAGTAACTCATGCCCAAATCTAAAACAAATACACACCAAAACCCAATTAAATCACAATCAATGGTCTTTCTTTCAAAGTCTCATATTCCAGTCACCTCCAAGAAACACTTAAACTAGATATGAAGTAGGACAGAAGAGGGTGAATACCAGAGGAATTTTCAGGAAGCAGGTTTATTGGCTGCAGTTGACTGAACCAGAATATGGTTCATGCCTAAAACATCTGGAAATATACTTTAAAAATATTTTGAACTTTATATCCCATGGCAGGTTGGGGCTTGAAGGTTCACTTGACAAGTGCTTTTCATTCCATTATTTAGTCCAGACACAGGTTTCACAAGTTTTTACTAAGAAAACAGAGACAATATCTTTTGTACAACAATTTTACAGATTTTAACTTTACCACATCTTTTGTGCATAAATCTAGTATTTACATTAGTATACTACCAACCACAGGTAGACATGCTGATCTGACAAGAGGAAAAACTCAATTAGGCAAGCATCTTTTGGATGAGGGTATTTGGTGTGCTTCAGATACACATATCCTCATACCCCAGAAAAACACACACCAGTCACTATCATGCAAAATGCAATTACAAAAACTCTATCTCAATAAATGCATAGACTCAGACCAAACAAATATAATTATTAATATATGAAACCAATTTCTATTCTCAAATGAAAACATATATAGTCACCTGTAGATTGAAAACATGCACATACGCAGAATGCCTCAGAATTTGAAGTTCAGCAACAAATCTCAGATATACACAGACACTGCTAACTCCTACATACTCACAAAGGATACCCATCCATTCCCAAGAACAGCAAGATCACCATAAACCCTAAATAAGAACATAAACAGCAGTCCCTCTTAAGACATTATCAACAGAATCTGTACAGAATCCATGGGCCACATACACACAAATCCTAACACCCCAAAAGACACCTTGATCCCATTCTCTCCAAATCTCTGTACACCAAAGACTATGTCCCTAAATTCTCACCTAGGCAATGTGAACATACACATACACGCTAAGATCTGAAAATGTCCAAATCCAACACTGAGTGGTAAGACAACATCCTAGCTCTTCTCAAATGCAGACTCACATGTTCACAATATGCCACAATGCCAATAACACCTACATAACCATAAATAACACCCCAAACACATCCTACCAGAAAGGCATTGACCCAAGAAATCACTCAGACATAATTTTTACACACAACAATCAAACACTTACACATAAGATAATTCAGGATGTCCTGTTTCATGTTCTTTCATACCTCTACACATGAAACACAAAAGAACACAAAGTCCTAGTGATAGAAGCCCAAGTTCACAAACACACAGGATAGGATACCCCATACACAGTCTGGACACAGACACATCCAATTAGCAATTTGCTCAATGCTATTGATATTCTAACATTGCAGATAAAAGAGGAGGGATGAAAATTCATATTCCAGGCACACACCTTGGTGTTGAAAATATAAGAGAATAGAAGAGTGCAAAGTAGAGAGCACATTCCCTCCTATGAAAAAAATGTTCTTAACATTCACTCAATGAGTGCTCAATATGAAGAAAACATTTCAAGTAGAAAGAGAGCCTTCTCAGGTAAATATTCTTCAGAGGAAGCTACTCTGGGACACTTAAGGTGTACCTAAAGGAGAGGATCATCCCAAATAGAGCCTTTTGAGTACACACTGTCAGCCCAAACAGATGTCTCCTAGCTGGGAGGCCACACCATTGTGCGATGTGTGTTCCCATGCCAGGCCCAGGCTTGTTCACTTGGGGTCCCTTCAGCCACATCTACTTCTATTTCTGAACGGGGTCTACAGTGCTCTCACACAAGAGGTCGTGGGCATCCATATATGACTTAATTATAAACTGGGTACATTACTATCATGTTTGTTCCTCAAAAGTTGAGTGAAGGAAGTATCAGCTATTTCCTGGTACTTAGAAACATTGGAGATGGGTTTGATTAGAGGATGTGGACAGAAGCTGTCCTAATCACTTTCCAACACTGTGACAATTTACCTGAGATCAATACCTTCAAAGAACCAGAGATTTATTTTGGCTCATGATTTCAGAGGTTAAATTCTATGTTTGCTTGGGCCTCTAGCCTCTGGACATGTGGCAAGGCAGAACATCTGGAAGAGACTACATTCTGCTCACCTCATGAGAGCTGGGAAGCAAAGAGAAACAGAAGAGAAAACAGAATAGAGACAAATGCACAGAGATCCCAGTATCCCTTTAGGCACACATCCCCAATGAATTAATTTTATCAACTGAGTCCCACTTTTTAAAAGCTTCCCACACCTCCCAATAGTGCCATCAGGTGGGAAACACAGGTAAAATGGTGAATCTTTGGGGGAAACTATAGATCAATACCAGAATATCTACCCCTTGTCCCCAAAAGCTCATATCTGTCTCACAAGAAAAAAAAAAGCATTCAGTCCATCTAAAAGAGCCCACCAATCTCAATGGTGCCTGCCTTTCTCAATAATCCTCATACCAAGTCTCCTCTGAGACTCAAGGGAACACAGTGATGATGAACCCTAAATTAAAAGTTATTTTTTCCTCTACTCTCTTCTTTTGGATTTACAAACATAGCGTTCTTTCTCCCCACACTCTCACTCTATCATATTGACTAACCATAGAGTTAGTTAAAAGTACTAACCCTTGTACTGAGCACTTCTCCTTGATAGGTCATAGAAAATGTCCAAATGAAAAGACATGGGCAGAAGTGTAGAGCAGATTCTGACTAGAAGGGAAACCAGATGCTCACATCTTCAGAATGCAAGCATCTAAACAATCACATTATCTTAGATTTACAGATACAGATGGCTCAATGTCCACTGGACTCAGATAAGACCCACACAACACCAGATCCTCTAAAGGACATTCTGTCAACTCTAGTGAACTTCCCTTGGACCCACCTTCCCAAGACTGAGAGAACAATACTGAGAGAACAAGTGTATAATACACTGTATACATTTCACTCAACAGCACTAAGCAAGATGAAACCAGGAGCTAGGCATTAATTTCTGACAAAAAGTATTATTTAAAAATGAAGCCTTTCTTCTCTTACCTCTCTGCCTCTTCATTACTGGCTGTCTCAGGCAGAGCAAAGCAGCACAAACATTTTATAGTTGTTGTGATGTGTCCTGATGCCCCACTCACAACACATGCACAATCTGTAAGATATAAACACATGGTTGCCTGAATATATTTACTTCACACAGATGCCTGTTCATAAAAAAGTGGTATACACACACACACACACACACACACACACAATAGAAGTATTCTAGTAAATAATCTAGAGGTAGGTAAGAAAGCCTTAACTTTTAGTGTACAAAGTATATCTATCTCAAGACTAACTTCTTGAGATAGATATACTTTGTACACTAACTAATCTGATGCTTCTGAACACCAAACTGAAAGGGGTGAGCAGCATCAGCTACCATAGCTGGTTATTGGAAGCTCCAGCACACAAAGAATATGTGCACAAAATTTACCTGCCCCAGGGTACTAACTTGAATTCCAATCCCAAATACACAAACAAAACTTCATTAACACCTCTAGACAAAAATACACCTCATGGCTTCTGATCAGATGAACATCAGATATCTCCATCCCAAACGCACAGAAACACCACCTGTTAGTACATGAATTTTTGGAGAAAAATACACTATTCAAACTAAATGTTCAAGCATATTCCTACAAGTATTCATACAGGTACAACATCAGTTGGACACATACCTGTACAACAAATACACTGCTCATATATACCCTGTGAATATCTTACAGGCAAAGACCCTGGAAAACCAAAAATATACAACCAGTCATCTCTTGAACTACACAACAGACCCACATGAAATCCCACAGTTCTAAAATACAAACATTCCATAACATCCAAATATATTTTCAAGCACACAATAAACCTCTCACATCTGCCAGAGTACACATCACAAGAGCCCAATGAATTCAAAACACACTCAGCCACCAACAATTTATACTTCTCAAATGTATGAGACTAAACATAATTATATATCAGAACCACAAATTCTATGAACATCACCAAAATCATCAAGAATTAAATGCCACAATAAACACAAAACACAATTCCTGAAAATCCTGTATACAAAGATTCTAAATACACACATCCACAAATCCATGAACATACACCTAATCACTTGGGTGCCTACATACACACAAAACACAAAAATGCTAGTCTTGCATGCAATCACACAGAGAGTTCAATACCACAACACATAAAAAAATGCATACATTAATCTCTATCTATGGATCAATATATAGATAATTTCTGAACAGGAAAGAAAAGAGAGGCACATAAATATATCCAAATCATGAATATAGAGTGTCTTTAAAACATTACACAGTATTCCACATCTCCAGAATGCAACCTGCCAACCTGACCAGCCAAACATTTCTATCCACACCTAGAAATGGTACAGCATTCTTCAAAGAAATACACTTTGAATACTCCTAGCAACGTCATTCCTAATGAAGAAATTTATAGAATTCAACCATCCATCTACAAATCCACAAACCAATTTACATGCCTGAGACAAAAAAAAAATATCTCAAGAATATCATCTAAAATACACATAAGCTCACTTACAAAATCCAAATTATCATGGGCGAGTAAAACACATTTTGTTTTGCTCAAATGCTAACAAATAGCTGTATCATGTATCCCTAAAACATATATACAAAATTCTCATAATCCCCATATATATGCACAATGTCACCTCTTCATCACATACCAGTTACAAATAACTTTCTACTTGAGGAAGTTACAAATAAATTCCTCACCTCCCAGTTACAAATAACTTTCTAATTCATACATATATGGCCCCAGAAAGCAGACATCAACTGCCATGTCCCTTAAGCACACATACTAATTGACACCTAAATATTCTCCTTCTTACAACTATTACTGGTACATGCAACACAAATACACCCACACACACCTGAGCTGTGGTAGTTAATACAAACTGAAGACACAAATAACTCTCCATAGGCATCTAATTTCTACGTAGTTACCCATTACATGAAAATATGCAAATATATGCCAAAGGCGCCGGGCATCGTGGACTTTGCTTGGGAGACCTGGGCTGGCTCTCAAATGAGAGTCTGGGTCGGGATGGCCTGTGGCATGGCTAAGAGCTCTGCAGGACCCGGCACCAACTGGAGCCCTAATTAATGTTTGCTTTATGATGTCCCAGGGAATGATTGCTCGATGAGATACTGCAAATAGGATTTATTAAAAGCTCATGTTCAATTTAAAGAGCAGCACAGCAGATGCGCAGCAGCGCAGCCTGCTAGAAGCCACTGTCGCCTTCCTGAGTCTGGGTTTGTAATACTCCATTAGCTGTAGAGAGTGCCCTGGAGCCCCACCTGAGCCTCCTGGAGAACACAGGTCAGGGAGCCCTTCAGGTGGCACTCACCTGAGATATGGTCATCAGGAGGCTGAAGGCCGCTCAGCAGCCTCTGGTTACAAGGCAGCAGGGCTTGCTGGGTGGGACAGAGGGACCCCTGGATTCAGGTCTGGATGCCAGAGTGAGGACTAGAGTGTCACCTGCCGAAGGAGCTGGTAGCCAAGCCCAGGGCAGAGAGGGGGCTCCTGTTCCCTGAGGATTTCTGTATAAATGTTCTGCTGTTGAGATTGCAAACCCCAGACTTAGACTGTGCCTCGTGACTTGGGGATCAGAGGGCCAGAGTGGGTCCGTGGGCTGGAGTGTCTGGAGCATTGACAGGGGCTCCTTCTGCAGCTCCAGGGCTGCCCATCACCTGCCTTTTCCAGTGGCCCCCCATGGTCCTCGCTTATGGCTGCTGCCTCCCCTGGAGGCCTTGGTGGCCTCTCCTCCTGCTACTTCTCCTGTTCTGACTTGCCTGCCCTTTCTATCTCCAGGGAGCCTTGTGACCACTGGGCCCACCTTGTCTTCCATAGTCCCTCAGTTCAAGGTTAGTTGCTTCAAGGTCAGCCGGTTCAAGGTCAGCCGGTTTCTAACCTTAATTCCCTTTGCATCCTGAAGCCCCCCATAGTGGAGCCGGACAACCTCCCGGGTTCTGAGGCTTATGATGTGGATATTTGGGGCTCATTGTTCTGCTGACCATGATGCCAATGTTCTGCCTCAGAACAATGATGCTCTTTAGGATACTTGCTTTTCTATTTATCTTTTAATTTTGAAGAGAAGATGAACAGAAGGAGCCGGGACCTGCCAACCTGGGGTTTGGTCACTGCTCAGGCCTGGTCTGTGCTGCTTAGCCTCTGGGCTTCAGGTGGCTGCTCCTTCAACAAGAACCAAGTCCTTTGTCCTGTCTGCCCCGCAGTGTCACCTGGGGGTGGGGGACAGATTAAAGACAAGGAAATGCTTCCAAAGTGCAAATGCCCTGAGATGAGCTGTGATTGTGCCCCAGTTTAGTGGGTTGATCCCAAACCTAAGTCCAAGCCACACCCCTCAGGAGCACGTCCGGGTCCCTGGAATGCTCTTGCCACCTGCCCCTCCACATCCCAGGACCAGCACAGAGTTGTTGGAACAATGACCTTGGAGGAGAACTGGCTTCACCCATAGCTCATGCTTTGGTGTGGCTGGGGACACCAGCCTGCATATTTCCAGGCTCTCAGTCACTCGGCCTCTGTCCCTTTGCCTCTGACTTGGTCTGAAAATCGAGTCCAGGAGATGTCTGTTGGTTAGTTGGCAGGAGCACCCAGGAACCCCACTGGGATACAGAATGTGCCAGCACTTGACATCCCTCCTGCCCCCCATCCCGGCACACAGTAGACTGATTTCTCAAAACCGAATTCTGTTCCTCGGCTCCAGAAGGTCATGGAACCAGGAGTTCCCTCTGGCCCCTGGCTGCTGTCCCCCTACCATGTCGAGCTCCATCTGTGCCTTTTGCTCTGTCCTTCATGCCACCGATAGTCCTCCCTGGTGTGACTGTGCCCTCCTCTGCCCTCCTCCTGATGGGCCCTGGGGAGGTTTCCCATTTGGGGTAGTTAGAAATAAAAACATAATGGATATTTTTGTTTTAAAAAAGAACAGAGAGCAGGGAGTGTTTGGGTTCCCTGTGTGACACGTTCCCTGGCTCCTGAAAGGGCCACTAGCAGTCCCTATAGGGGAACAATGAGCACGGGTGCTGTGCCTGCCCGGCAGCCGCTGTGCCCAAAGCGAGCCCCCACACTCTGGCCTGCAGCTTGACCCAGGCCGGCCTGTGCCCAACACCCTGTCCTTCTGCTGCCCACAGCTTTTTGCACCCTGCTGGGATGAGGGAGCAGCCTTCAGGGACCCATCTGCACGTCAGACAGCCAAGTGTCACAGAACCCAGCGCTGCAGCTGTGACCACCTCCATCCCTACCTGTCTCCTTCCCATAGCTGTGGGGCCTTGATTTGATGTTTGTTTATATATTTATGAGCCCCAGAATTGCTGCTCCTGGCATGCTGTTTACTGAACAATACAGCAGTAATTGTGGGATAATTGTGCCAAGATAAGGGTTCAGTCAGTGTCTATGCAGTAACTTGATAATAAAAACCAGGGTTTATGGCTGCTCCTACTGGGGAGATTTATTGCCTTAATATTATATTATGCAACTAATCATTTCCTGTTCAGAGTGGCTTGGGATGGGCACTGAGACCCTAAGCCAGCAGGTGGTTCTCAGGGAGTAGGAAGGAAGAGAAATGCTGTTCTGCCCTGCGCAGACCTTATTAAATACATGGCAGGCCTAGGCCGTGCTTAATTTGACTGCAGCTTCGCCATCCACAGAGAGAACCCTCATTCTCACCCTGGAATTTGCTTGTGTCTCCTGGTTTCTGAGTACTAGACTGGCCAGGGCAAGGTGTCAGGAACAGGGATGGCACTGACCCTCAACCTGGGTGCAAAGGGAGGGAACTAACTTTCAGGGTAATGTTGTGTCATTGATTTAAAACACCAAGGGCCTACTGGGTGTGAACAGATCTACCTGGGTCTGCAGACAAATTAGGGACACAAGAAAGTCCCTGTTCCCTTCATGCTTACATGGGACTATCAGATCCTTGGGGAGGGAGGACAGGGCCCCATATTCTACATAGAAAGCCTTCTAAATTCATGTAAGAAAATAAATAAATAATAAATAAATCCAGTTTTCATATTTCAAACCACAGAGTGGATGCTGTGATTTCTTGGTCCCTGAGAACAGTCAGGGGGAGTGATCCTCAAGCTGAAGCCACTGCACAGTTCCTGTTGTGACGAGGTCCTCGGATCCCACTCATCACAAAGGAGCACCGAGGGCTGCCAGAGTGTGTTATTCCCCTGAACAGGCAGCTTCATAAGGCAGGTCCACAACCAAGCCCAGGGGATACGTTAAGAGGTGGTTCCAGGGACAGGCTCCATCTGCACGTGTGCAGGAGTGACCTCCAGCACAGAGGTGGCATGTGGCATCTGTTTAGTGCTCTGCTGAGGCCTGGACCCATCTCTGGGCTGCATAGAGCTCCATCATAAGGAGCCCAGGAATGGACGGAGCCAGCCCTCCTGGGGACATGTCCCTGGGGAGCCATTGGGCCTCCCTGAGCTGCCTTTTGTGCTCATTGCAGATTCGTCCGTAAGCTCAACCAGATGCCTTGCTGGCGCGGAGGGCTTGTGCACATCTGAAACCTCAGTAGATCTCTGCGTTTGGTGCTCCTCCAAAAAGGCCACTCCAGTTCATGCTGCCAACACCAGAGAAGTGTTTTCCGACCACCTCTGCAGAGGGTAGATGACAGGGGCCCTCTCAGGGTGACTCTGTGGCAAGGTCTTGGCCCCCCACCTTGCCACACCTTCAGGAGCCTGCAGCTTCCTCTTCTGCAGATGGCACATTGCCATCCTGGGCTGGCCCTGAGGACATGGAGAACACAGCCACCACTTGCCCTCCCATGTCGTATCCAAGAGCCACATGGAGTGTTTGGAAAGTGACTTGGAGAAACGCTGTTGTAACAACTTGGTGCCATCCTGCCGATGGCCAGAGCTCGCAGCGTCTTTCAAGATCAGTGACATCCCTGCAGGTGCTGGCTGTGGTCTGTCCCCTGCTGTCCTTGACATCCTCTCTGAAGGAGGCAAGGCAGAGGCCAGGAGAGGGCAGCTCCCTGGCGCACCACGCACGTGCGGTCCCCTGCCTGCTCTCCACTGAGCTCACAGAGGGGTCCTGGCGCCCACCACTGTCCACTGCAGGGAACACTGGGCCATCTGCACTCAGGTAGGGGCCACTGTGCCAAGGCTCCAGGACGTTGACACTGGGGGGCTACAGCACTCCAGTGTGCAGAGCCAGGGGGTGGAGAGCAGGATGGAAAGCAGAAGGCTGTGAGTCTCTCCTCTGCCTGGCCACAGACAGCGCCTGCCCTGTGGTGGGTGCAGCACTGTGCTCGGGAATGCCCTGTCAGCAGGGGAGCAGGGCCTGGCTTCTCTGCACGGCACATCTACGCAGCCAAAGCTGTGCTTCTGTGGCTGGGCCTGTCTGCTGAGGTAAGGAGAAAGTGACTCTGGAAACCGCAGCATAAAGAATGACTCCTAGCGTGAGCCTCGGTTTTGGATTTTCCTTGATCACAATGTATTAAAATTGATCTATTTTCGCCTCTGAACCACGTCCCACAGGCTCAGGCCACACTGGGCACTCCGGACTCCCTCCCCAGCCAGGGTCAGGCTGCGTGTGGGTGAGGAGAGCAGCACTCACCTCCAGAGAGAATGTCAAGGACAGCAGGGGACAGACCACAGCAGGCACCTGCAGAGATGTCCAGCTGAGCTGGGATTGTGGCTCAGCAGTAGAGCGCTCACCTAGCATGTGCAAGACCCTGGGTTTGATCCTCAGCAACACATAAAAATAAAAAAAACAAAAATAAAGGTATTGTGTTCAATTACAACTAAAAAATAAATTATTTTTTAAAATGCACTCTACTGTCATGTTTATTTAAAATAAGAAGAAGAAGGAGGAGGAGGAGGAGGAGGAGGAGGAGGAGGAGGAGGAGGAGGAGGAGGAGGAGGAGGAGAATAGATTGGGGATTTTTATTTCAATGTTCTTTAAACTTAAATTCTAAATCAACCTCAATGGTCTATCTCTAACTTTCATACTATTCTTCTTCTTCCTTATGAATAACCCAGGGGAGAGTTAAGACTGTCTTTTTAAAAGCCTCAAATTATAAAGCAGTACTATGATCATTAGATTAATAGCTGACATTTTCTAAAGGTTTACTAAGTGCCAGGCATGGTGTGAAGAATGGGACAGTCAGTTCAACCTCACCACACGTCTATGTAATGGGACACTCATGGTCATTCCAATTTGCTTGGAAATCGAGGCTTAGGCAACTCTGAGGCAGAGACAGCTCTGAGAAGAACAGGATTTCAATTTGGGAAGTCTTAACTTTTGCATGTATTAGAATGTTAGAATCGGTTGTGCCCCTTGTGGAGGTGTTTAAAAACTGAAGGGAAGGAAAGTATCTGATCCCACGGAAAGTTGGATTCCCCCAAGCCCCGGGGAGTGGATGAGTCCAATGAAGTTCCCATACCCCACTCCCACCTGAGCCCCGATGGTTGACAAGAGTTTCGATGGAGTGAGCATTTGGGTCCCTTGGGACTGAGTGCCAGGCTTCCTATTGTTAAAAGATGGTATGGAGTCCCCAGAGCCAGTCTGGCATGGAACAGAAAGAAGAGGAGACTCCAAAATTATATCCACCTCAATGAACTCAGGTTAGGGAGAAACAGAATAATCACCACAAACGGACACTATGGAGACCATTTTCCAGCCCTGGAGAGACAGGTGCCCCAAATAACTCTAATGAGACTTGGTTCCAAGGAGACTGTTGAGGTCTGAGTTAGAGGTAGTTTAATTTGGCAAACTAAAGAGGGGCTGGGAATGTGGCTCAGTGGTAGAGTGCTTGCCTCTCATGTGCTAAGGCCCCAGGTTCAATCCCCGAAATAAATGTGAGTCCCCTTGTAACTAAGAACCACTGAACAAATCCAATACTACAGACTTGAAGGTAGAGGAAAGGGATGGTAAAAAGACCTTATATTGGGCTGACGAACCAAAAACTAGAAAGTTTATGTTTCTTCTTTGAAGGAATAGAAGTTAGTGACCAGACAAACTGGTTTTGAAGGATTAAGGGGTAAAGCAATATAAAGAATCTAATTCAATCTTCATAATCATAGTAAGAGATTTCTTTAACACAGTTCTAAGTACTCATACCAAATCTGCTTTCTATTTTTGTGATGAACAATACTGGGATCAAGACCAAATATAGCTTATCTATTTACTCCAAAGTAGACCCACGCCTGGAAGATAAGACTGGGGACTATCTAAACAGAGTAGTATCAACATTTGCTTCAAGATTTCACCTCTTGACCACTGATCCAAATATTGTGCCTTTAAACTCAGCCTAGCTTTCGTCAGTTTGTGCCTTGCAAAACTTGCTTTATAATCACCTTCAAATCTGTAAGGATCTTTCCCCCCCTAAGACATTACTAAAAGCCTGAAGGTAGTCTCCCCACTGCAGTAAATTTTAAAACATAACTTTGCTTCATCAACAGATTTTTCTGGAGATCTTTGAGAGCTGTTGGCTGTCAGCAACACAAAGTAGATCAATTAATAACTTGTAGAAAATGAATATAATGTAGAGATAATGAGGCAATATTGAAGTAAATACCTGAAAATGAAAATGATTAAAAAAATGCCCTCCCTCTGATGAACACAGGGGACAGAGAAAACAAACAGGAAACTAGACTTCATGATGTTTTTCTGGATGAATTAGTTTTTTGTTTCATTTTTATTAGTCCATTTTTGTTCTACATAATGTTAGGGTTCATCTTGACATAATTATAAAAGCATAGAATAAAATTTGCTCCAATTCAGTCCCCAGAAATACCCTTTCCCTCTACTCCTCCTTCCCTCTGCTCCTTTTTTTTCTACTGATCTCTCTTCTATTTATTTAAACTTTTAAAAAATTAGTATATTATGTATGTACACAAAGGTGACTGTAGTGCATTTGTACATATACCGGGGAAAGTTTGGTCAGGTGCATTCCATTGTTTTCCCCTTTTTTCTGGACCAATAGTTTTTAAAAATTTGCCTGAGTATTCATCTGATAAAAGTATCAAACTGTTTAAATATTGCTAGCAGTAATGCATTGACTCTTAAGCCATTCTCACAAGAGAGCTAACACTCAACTTTTTGTATTTAGTCTAAAACAATACGATACTGAGTTAACAAAGCATTAGAAGTTACATCCTTTCCTGTCACATGGACATAAAAGCCAGAGCATAACAGTCATACTTTGCAGGCACTAAGATGAGGCAGAAAAAATGAAAACTATTTTCAGGGTCCACCCTTCATCTTTCCATAGGATTTCCTGGATAATGATTAAAATTATAAATTGATCTGCATAGATTTGGCACTGGGTCTCTCTCCACCCTCCAACCACCCTTGCCAGCTCCAACACACATTCTCAGACAACACTTAGTTTTACCTTTCAACAACAACAACAACAACAACACCGACAACAAAATTACTAGGAAGAAGTCATTTTTCCTGCAGGGGAGACCTTGTTCCTGAGCCTCAATTATTTTTTACTCTTAAATCTTAGAGAGAAAATTACCTTCTCAGATTGGAAATTACTTTTTCATATTGGAAACCACCATTTCTGCCCAGATTCAGCTTGAGTTTACATGTGAAGCACTTTGCTATGAAGACAGTGTTCAGAGGGAGTATTTGGAAGATTGATGGGTGAATTTGGAGGTAGGTTATGGAAGTTATTTGAGTTAAATATAGATACATTCTTATTCAAAGAATAAATATATATTGTGAAACTTCTCTTAAAAGTACACATCTAGGGATACAGGTACAGTGCAGTGGTAGAGCATTTTCTAGAATGCATAAAGTCCTGTATTTGATCCCCAGCACTGAAATTAAAAAAAAAAAAAGAGGTCCTTTGGAAAGTACACATCAAGATACATACAAATATACACTGGTCATGTTCAAAGGGTCTTTTTCTCCACAAAGACCATAATGCATGATAAATCTGGGTCCTCTATCCACAGACCTTACAACAAAAAGAAGGCATCCACTGAATGAAGCCTGTCACCCCTACATGTCAGAATCCAACCCCAGGATTGGTCAAGAAAAGCTTTTATGATGATGATGTGACACTAAAATGAAAACAAACAAAACCCCTTAACCCCTGGTTGAGGTTGAGGTTAGTAGAAATATTAACCAGGGTTCACTCAATAAACATCTTCTGAGCATCTCTAAAAGCCTGGCACAGTTCCAGGCACTAAGGGCAAGAGATGAATATAATCAAGTCTATGCCCTACAGAAACTTCCAGTCTAGCACTTGGCACATGGCACATAGAGGGCCATTGTAAATACTTGATAAAAAAATGAGTAGACAAGACGGTAAGTCCAAAATAAAATAAAATCACACTTGAGCAGCAGATGTTTCTAATTCTCTTAAAATACATTTTCAATGTCAATAAAAAGTAACTAAATTGGAAAAAATATACAATGATAGGAATATTGATGATACTACTTTAGGGAGAAAAGACAACATAAAACTATGTGCACAGTTGTGATGTTAAAAACAACAACAACAAAAATATATCTCCATAGGAGGAGGAAAGATTTTTAATAAAACAGTCTAGGATGATAATGCAATTTTATTTAGAATTAGAAATTATCTGCTTTACATTATCTATTTTTCCATATTTTTCATTTTTTCTATAGTATACATATTTTTTCTCATAGGTAGGATACCTATTTTTATTTTTATTATTTATTTTATTATTATTTAGAGGGTACTGGGGATTGAACCCAGGAATGCTTTATCACTAAGCTACATCCACAGCCCTTTTTAGGTTTTTGAGGCTGGCCTCAAACTTGTGATCCTCCCGCCTCAGCTTCCCAAGATGCTGGGATTCTAGGCATGCACAATTGCACTCAGCATAGAAATTTGATCTTTAGCCAAGAACAAAATCAGTAGTAATTTTGCATGTAAGAGCCCTTCAGAAAGTAAACTGGACTGACAAGCTAACTAGTTTCTATCAACTTATTCTTGATACTAAAAAACACTTTTATTTTTGCTTCTCAAGGCTTCTCTCTGGGTGGTGTGAGAGTTGCCCAACAATAGAAAAAAGTCCAGACGCATCAGCTACAGGAAGAAATCAGAAAAAAAAACTGCTACAGCTGTGCCATCCAAGAACTCATGTGAGGCAGTCTGCACCTGGTACTAAAGAGCCCTTAAAATGACACATATCTGGAAAGGTCATTAAATCGACTCTTGATATTTTTATTCACCAGTTTCCAAAGTCATGAAACTTGTAATATGATATTTCATATTTAGTATCTATCAAAGGATATGGTCCTTAAAAATAAATGGTATCATAGAATAGGAACAAACAATGAGCATAGCTAATGATTTTTGATGTTTGCACAATTACATGTTCCTAAACTTGTGCTATACATTTTACATGTTTTATTTCATTTAATTCTGAGTCCTAGGAAATTAGTACCATTATCACACTTAGGAGTAAATGGAAGAGATACTAAGGAATGCACCAGAAATCATAAAGCTAGGTGGAACCGGTGGTCTCTAACCCAGGTTTGACAGCATCCCGTATCCCTAAGGAGTATGCTTCTGAGTTATTGACTATTTTTCTTTCCCTGTGCCACCAAGAAATTGAGTGAAATATCTTACAGTTATGATAGGTAATATTTTTTTTTCCAAATGCTAGGAGGGGGCAAAGATGTAATTTTTTAAGTTTTAACAGCCTCTATTTAGACTTTTACCCATCTTCCCTTCTTTTTTTCAAGAAAATAAAGCTTTAGAGCAGGAAACATTCTAAAATGATTTCTTGAAGCCCAGCATGGTGATGCACACCTGTATTCCCAGAGACTTGGGAGGCTGAGGCAGGAGTATTGCAATTTGGAGGGCAGCCTCAGCAACTCAGAAAGGCTCCAGTAACTTAGTGAGATCTTATCCAAAAATTAAAAAAATAAAATAAAGGGCTGGAGATGTAGCTCAGTGGTTAAGCATCCCTGAGTTTAATCTCCAGCATCAAAAATAAATAAATATATAAAGTTTCTTTAAATCTTAAAGAATCAGCCATTAAATCTTATTTGATCATTTCTATATCACATTTTGCCTCATACCTTATATTTAAAAAAAATACCCACCATATCATATTTGTTATTTCAACCAGTCTCAAAATGTTCAATAAAGAAAACCATGTAGACAGAATAATAACCCTTCTGACGAGTTTATTGCTTCAACTTTATATTTAGAATGTGTTAGAAAGTAAGTAGTCACATACTCTTCTTGGGAACCATATGCACATATTTAAACCAGCTCAGTACTTTTTTTGTGGAAACATATCAACAGCTTGCAAGTGGGTAGAAAAGAATCTATTTCACTGAAAACCTCAAGTGAAATAATAGTGAAGGAGAGAGTGATTGTACAAGACAAACTGTATGTACACACTCAAGGAGCATGGCTCTCTTCTATTATGTGTGATACAGGTAAACTCCAAACTTGGAAGGTTAGGTTTGAATAAGATGTCACCTTCCTATTCAAAGTCATTAGAGAAAAAAGCAGTGCTTCTTAATCCTCAGGGATTATTACCAAAAAAAAATGAGGCTCCAATTTCAAATATTCTGCCTGCCCTGGCCTCCTGGAGATTTACACTTGAGAGACCTCTGACATGATTTTAATGTATGTGGCTCATGACTCATACTTTGAAAAACACTGCTGTGGATAAGTGTGAATCCAAGCATGGATTCGAGTTAGTCTAAATCTAAGTTTGAATCATGGCCCTTCTATGAATGGACAAGGCAACTTAATCTCTTTCAGTCTCAGTTTCTCCATCTGTGAAATGGGAGGATACCAACTATCTTTTACAGCTGTTGCAAATTTTTAAAACATATAATATATTTTTATAAAAGTGTATTCTTAACCTGCTATGTTTATGAAGTCCCCAAATTTCATAAAAGCCTTATTAGTTATTCAAATAGTCCTCTCTACATTTCAAAATATTAGAACATCAGGAGAGACTATTGCCTAATTTGGTCTTAGTTGGTACAATATTTGTAACTGGTCTCGCTGGATCCCTTCATGCAGTGAATAAAATAAAACTCAAAGTACAGAGAACTAATTAATTGGTTATCACAGTATTGGCAGATGTTTTCTAACAAAAACATTCTATATAGCTATTTGATTTTTAAAGAATACACATATACTAATTAACTATAGCTTGCATTATAAATCAGGGTGGAAACATCTTTTGATATTAAAATCCAAGTTTCTAGAAGACCTGTGCTTTTGACTCTTTCATGGATCTCTGTTGTTTGCACAGTTAAGTGCACAGTCTTCAGGCACCACTATGGGAATTCTGACATGGTGAATGTACTCCTGTCCCACAGAGGAGATGGACATACAGAACACTGCAAGAGTGACAGCTGTCCCCCTCATGCCCCTCCCAGTCACTACCGGTCCCATCTACCTTATCACCACTTATTAGTTTCATCACTTTCAAATTTCAAGTAAATGAAACCATAAAAGTATATGCTGTTTTCTGTCCAGATTTCCCTCTCATCTTAATGTCTTTATGTCTGAGATTCATCTATACATATTGTTTTTAGGAATAGTTTATTTTCTTTTTTTTAATCAACATAGAGTATTCTATCATATGCCTGGGTCACAAGGATCTATCTATAGACATTTGGGTTGTTTCAGTTGGGGGCTATGATACATAAAGTAACTGAATATTTTGTCCATGATTTGTAGCAAATGTGTACTTACAGCAGAATTGCTGGGTAGTAGGTTAGGCAAGTGTCTAGTTTTAGTTAAGGCTACCCTCTAATTTTTTTTTTATACCAGCTATTGAACCCAGGGATGCTAAAACATGGAGCCACACCCCCCTTCCATTTTTGAGGAGTGGGGGTGGTGCTGAGAATTGAATTCAGGGGTACTTGACCACTAAAACACATGCCCAACCCTAGTTTTGTATTTTTATTTAGAAACAGAGTGTCACTGCATTGCTTAGAAGCTCACTTCTGCTGAGGTTGGCTTTGAACTCATGATCATCCTGACTCAGCCTCCTGAGCTGCTGGGATGTCAGGCTGTGCCACCACACCTTTACCTTTTATTTATTTATTTACTTTTAGAGACAGAGTTTCACTAAGTTGCTTAAGGCCTCACTAAGTTGCTGGGATTGCTCTTCAACTTTTGATCCTCCTGACTCAGCCTCCTGAGCCACTGGGATGTCAGGCATACACCCAGCTAACCCCTAAATTTTAATGCAATAATTTTATCAATTTATACTCCCACCAGCAGTGTATGGGTTTAGATCTTCCAACATTGTCAGATTAGCAATCTTGGTATTCTCTATCTTTTCCATTTTAGCTATGATGGAGCATCCGTAGTTATGATGTGTTTTAGTTTAGTTTTAGTTAGCATTTTTCTCATAATCAATGAAGTTAAACTTCTTTTCTTGTCTATACTGTGCTCTTAAATATCTTTTTTTAATGAAATTTTCAAGTATTTTTGCCTGTTTCTCATTTGAGCTACCTATCTTTCTTTCATTTTTATTTTTAATAAATGTTTTAGGGGAATATTTTAGACTTACAGATATACATGGCATCCCTCATGCACTTCTATTTAATGTTTTATATTATGGCACCATTGTTAAAATTTAAAAACCTACATTGATACATTATGAACCAAACTTCCAGCTTGATTTGGATTTTTCTCATTTTTCCACTACAATATTATTCTTCACTTCTGTAATTCAAATTAGAATATTGCATTGCACTTAGTCAATATTCCTTCTTAGTCTCCTCTGGTCAAGAACAACTTCTCAGTTTTTTTTTCTTTGTTTTTCTATGACCCTGATAATTTAAGAAAATATTCACACTAGCCAGATAGAATATCCCTGATAGAATTTATAGAATGTCCCTATTATGGTTTAGATATGAGGCAGACCCTGAAACTTCTTGTTAGAGTAGGAATGTTCAAAGGTAAAGTGATTAGATTATGAGGTCTGTGAACTAATTACTGAATTAATTCATTTGATGGATTAATGATTCTAATGGACTAACTGGGTGGTAACTGTAGGCTGTAGGAAGTAGGTGATGGGGGTAGCATGCCTTTTGGGTCATATTTCTCTGGTGACTTACTTGTGGGTTCCTTCTCTTCCCACCCCTGTCCTTCCTGGCAGCCATGAGCTCAGGAACTTTCCTTTGCCCCTCTATTCTGCCTCACTTCACATCCAGAGCAATGGAGACCACCGACCTTGGACTGAACCTCTGAAACTGTGAGCCTGTTATAAACTTTGTCTCCACTTACTTGATCTTGAGTATTTTGGTCACAGCTATGTAAAACTGACTAACACAGCTCCTCAATTTGAATTTGATGGGAGTATGTGATTAGATGGGAATTACAGACTTTGTAAAGAACACCACACACAGCCTGAGGGCCCTTTTCATCTTATCCCATCAGGGTTACCGAATAGCCATATAACTCATCCTAATGATGTTAAGTTTTTGGTTAAGGTGATGTTTAATCAGGCTCCTGCTCCTCTGGAAAGTCATTATATTTCACTTTCCATACACTATTTCATGGAAGTGAGTCATTAAATCCAGTGAAAACTGGACATCATTACTTTTTTGATCTATGGTTTTAATGAATTCAAGATATGGACCTCAAATTGGTCATATACATGTACTATTTATCTTCTGTATCATCAAAGAATATACTCCATATGATTTTAATCCTTCGACATTTGTCAACACTTGCTTGATGACCCAGCATATAGTTTTTATTTTAATAAATCTTCTATGTGTTCATAAAAAAGAATGTGGAATGTTTTGCATTGTTTTATACTGTATTATTTACCCCCACACATACACACATTTGCTCATTGTATTTCTCAAATATTATATGCTTTACTGAGTTTTTTTAAAAAACCTTTATTTTATTTGTTTATTTTTATGTGGTGCTGAGGATCAAACCCAGGGCCTCAAACGTGCTAGGTGAGCGCGCTATCATTGAGCCAAAGCCCCACTTTACTGAATTTTTGACGAGAAAGATACGTTAAAAAAATCTCTTACTATGGAGCTGGGGACATAGCTCAGTGGCACAGTGCTTGCCTAGCATGTGTGAGGCCTTAGACTCCATTCCTAACAGTAACATAAAATGAAATTTAAAAAAAGAACTCTCACTATAAATATTATGGATTTGTTTATTTCCCTTCTTATTTGTATCTGGACTTGGATTTATTTTATACATTAAAATTTGTTGTTGTTGTTGTTGTTGATGGGCCTTTATTTTATTCATTTATTTTTATGGGGTACTGAGGATCGAACCTAGTGCCTCACAGATGCTAAGAAATCACTGTACCACTGAGCCACAACCCCAGGCCTTTATTTTATATTTAGGATATTTTATATTAACCTGTTCAGGGTTTATAGAGCTTCATGACTCTTCAGTCTGATATCCTTGGTCAGTTCCAAAAATTATTTTTCCAGTATATCTTCAACTATTTCTCCTGTTTTTTTTCCTCTCCCCTCCTCCTCTTCTTCTAGAACTTCAACTAAATATTAATTACCCTTACTACATTTTTATCAAGTTTTATATGCTATTATCTATATTTTTCCATTCATTTTTCTTCTCTGAACTTCAAATATATTATTTGCTACTTACCAACTTCCAGTTTCTCAGTTCTCTATTTTCATCTTCCTAATTCTATTCTGTTGTCTCATCTGCAGTTATATTTTGACTTCTTGTTTTTTTCTACTATAAAATTTCCATTTAATGGTGTTTTATGCATTCTAATGTTTGAATGACATTCTTTTGTTTTTAATCCACTTTCTTTAACTTACTGAAAAATTTATATATTTAAGTTTATATTTCTGTTAACCCCCAAATCTATACTAGCTATTTCTATTGCTATTTTGTTTTGTTTTCTTCTTGTTAGCTTTTGTCGTTTGGTCCTGTTTCTTGGCACACATGGTCTTTTAGATTGAGCACTGACATTACACATGAGAGGTGGCAGAGATTCTAGATGATCTTTTATTTTTTCAGAGAAGATGTTATTCTCCTCTGCCTGAGAAACAGGAAACCCTGATAGAATCAGGGATTAAAATAATGAAAGTCTTTTATGGGGAGGGTATAGTGATTGAACCCAGGGATACTCACCACTGAGCCACATCCCCAGCCCTATTTTTTTTGTAGTTTTCTTAGAGTCAGAGTTTTCCTGAGTTGCTTAGTGCCCCACTATTTTGAGGGTGACTAAGGATCCTCCTGCCTTAACCTCCCAAGCCTCTAGGATTACAGGCATGAACCAACGTACCTGGCAAATGAAGCATATTGCTAAGACGTTATGAAAGCTCATCTATTACTAATTTATCCCAACCATCAGCCATAACACTTCAGAAGTCTCATATAAAAGCCTGGAAATTTTACTTTTGGCAGGTTCTAAATTATATTTTTGTTTGTTTTTTCCGCAGACTGCCAAAAGCTCTGATAAGCTTTTTAGCCTCTTAACATTTTTTTCTGGATTTATTAGCCTTTTACTTCATTAATGCATGGTTCAGGAATTAGCTAATGCCTTGAAGAGAAATTTTGTAAGGAATTTTAAGAGCACTCCTCTTCAGGATCTTGACTCCCTGTAAGTTCTGTCTTCTTCACTAGTCCTGAAGTTCAAATTTTATCTTTTTATCCTAGTGATATTGCTGCAAGTTCTAGATCTCTGCTTCCTGTTCAATCCTTGCCTGACTAATTACTCCATTTTTCAGAATAAAAATTTCACTTGATGAAAGAATATGCAGAATAAAAAGATTTAATTTATAGTACATATGCATATCTTAATATTAATACTTCTTCTGTTTACTTGCATATCTGACATACTATTTGTTAGAAACCAAAGAAACTTCTATTTTTTAAAAAATCAAGACTTGCTCATCTTTAAATAAATTCCAATGTGTACAAACTTATCATGTCATGCATGCAAATGTAAATATACATTTGAATACAAAAAGCCATTCACAAAAGTCAAATATTCTTCTACATATATAATTTTCATAATATCTTAGGGCTAGAAGAAACTTTAAGGATAATTAGAAATTATATATGGAAATAGATGGATAGATAGCTATCTTCTCTCAATAAAGACACAGAGCTCCCAAAAGTTATCTTAAGGTAACCTAAAAGATATATCCAACATCACAGGTAGATCTCAAATTCTCCAGACTCCCACTACAATACAATTTCTCCTTTACATACTCCCCAACACATAGTTTTCCTATGGCAAACTCCTGTTACTACAGCAACACATACCTCCTGCTTCTATACCCTAGTACATAAGAATTAAAGGATTTGACACCCTAAGATACCATCTCACTCCAGTAAGATTGGCAGCCACTATGAAGTCAAACAACAACAAGTGCTGGCGAGGATGTGGAGAAAAGGGTACTCTTGTACATTGCTGGTGGGACCGCAAATTTGTGCGGCCAATTTGGAAAGCAGTTTGGAGATTCCTGGGAAAGCTGGGAATGGAACCAACATTTGACCCTGCTATTGCCCTTCTAGGACTATTCCCTGAAGACCTTAAAAGAGCATGCTACAGGGATGCTGCCATATCGATGTTCATAGCAGCACAATTCACAATAGCTAGAATGTGGAACCAACCCAGATGCCCTTCAATAGATGAATGGATAAAAAAAAATGTGGCATCTATACACAATGGAGTACTAAGCAGCAATAAAAAATGACAAAATCATAGAATTTGCAGGGAAATGGATGGCACTAGAGCAGATTATGCTCAGTGAAGCTAGTAAATCCCTAAAAAACAAATACCAAATGTCTTCTTTGATATAATGAGAGCAACTATGAACAGAGCAGGGAGGAAGAGCAGGAAGAAAAGACTAACATTAAACAGAGACATGAGATGGGAGGGAAAGGGAGAGAAAAGGGAAATTGCATGGAAATGAAGGGAGACCCTCATTGCTATACAAAATTACATATAAGAGGTTGTGAGGGGAATGGGAAAATAAACAAGGAGAGTAATGAATTACAGTAGATGGGGTAGAGAGAGAAGATGGGAGGGGAGGGGAGGGGGGATAGTAGGGGATAGGAAAGGTAGCAGAATACAACAATTACTAATTGGGCATTATGTAAAATTGTGGATGTGTAACCGATGTGATTCTGCAATCTGCATTTGGGGTAAAATTGGGAGTTCATAACCCACTTCAATCTAATGTATGAAATATGATATGTCAAGAACTTTGTAATGTTGTGAACAACCAATAAAAAAATTAAAATATTGAGCAACAAAAAAAAAAGAATTAAAGGATTTGAAAACTCTTTCATACTAAGATCTAAAGGGCAATATATTTTTTTCTTCTGAATTTCATGTAATAGCCATTTAGATTTTTATTCACTAAGCATTTGCTAGGCTACCTATTAGGTAGCCCCCAAGGATTTGGAGATGCAGATGGTTCATTAGAATTCTTTGTTTATTTAAACTGGAAGAATTTACTGAGTACATGATTTATTAGTTAGCTGTAGCAGACACTTCTGGTGCCCTGAGTCATATCCACCTAGACTTACATTTGATTTTACCTGGTTGGAATAGTAATTTATGATTTGCTTCAAATGATAAGATCTCATCTCTAGTTCCTACTGAATATCTTTACTTTCTGCCCAATGCCTGTCTTGGAGGCTTGAAAGAATTCTCTTAACCCATACATATATGGGGAGAAAGAACAGAGTCCCATCTTGTCCAATGGACAAGAGCTAATTGATATGCACTCCTGCCTCCCAGCCATTGTGCTGAAGATTGGGAGAGGGGGAAGTCTATGTGCTATTTAGTAAGTTCCAATAGAGTTGAACCTTATTCCCTTCAGCAAGTTAAAAAGTCAGACTTATGTTTCTCCTTTGTTCCTCTTCAATCTCATTCTTCGTGCTCTCTTATGACTACTTCCAAGACCAACTTTTGGAGGAACCCAAAAATATAAAGCTCCAATACTAAATTCTCCCATTTATAAAATATCCCTATTCCAAAGCCCTCTCTTCTTCAGTTTCACATGGGCCATTCCTCAGCTCCTGTTTCTGTGGCATGTCTTCCTAGACAGGAAAGGATAACTATAACAAATGTGTTCTATTATAGTGCCATCTAGTGGCAAGGATGAATCAAAGCTCATGACACTAAGTGGCCATGGTGTAAATATTAAACTTGAACACTGGCAAATTCACATTACATGAGATAGATAGATGTGTTCAACAGCAGGCAATCCTACTACAATTCCACTGAAGGTCAAAAAGATAAATGTTTGTAACAGGGTATTAAAAGGTTGGGATAATTTTATGATGTGTAGGTAACACAAGCTAAGACAATAATCAAATCTCATGCATGAAAAGGCAAAAGCTAATTGCCGACAAGGTCAGGTGGAGCTTTACCTCTGTTTTGATTTAGCTGAGCATGAAGCCATATTAAACACACAAAGTTGTTTCTCACAGTACAGAAATCAGCTCCAATAGCCACTACTAAAGAGATCTTTAGATACGAAAAGAGTCCTATCATGACTAGCAACTACTATTTAATGAGTACATACTATGTTCCCAGGCTCAGTGCTAAGCATTTTATTCATGTAAATTTATTTAATTTTTACTACAAACCTATTAGGTGGTTATCACTGATATCCTTACTATTTCAGATAAAAGCAAGACTTAAAAAAAAATTGAAGTTCCCAAGGTCACATACTCAATACTAAGAAATGGGTTCCAAGTCAGGTCTATTTGGCTACAAAGTTGGTATTTTTTTAACCCAATACATAATTCATACAGCATCAGAGATCATAACTAATTTTATGCCAAGTATACTGTTAGTGATCAATGTTGTCTCTAATAAAACCTCTCCATTTTGCAGATGGAGGGCTGAAATAGGGCTGGTTATTCCTTTCCTTGGGTTATCTAGAAAGCAGTAGCTTGCATGAATTAAGTCTTTCTGCTCACTGGACTCCAGTCAAAACATATATTCTTTCTTTTGACTGACTACTGCCAGCAATTAATTTATATCCTCAAGAAAATAATCTGATTGCCTTATCTTAGATTGTATAGCAGAAAATGCTATTATTAGATAAGATATTCTACAGAACTATGAAAAATCTCTATTCCAGAGAATTTAACTTGATTCCATCTTCTGAAAGTGAGTCTCACAGGTTAGCTAAATTTTGGGTGAATCAGAACTTGATGATCAGCATATATCATCCTGGCTCTTCATCCTAACACAAGAATCAGGGACAAAATGTATTGACTACCACTGCTCATATGATTCTTATCATAATAAGAGCATCTCTACAGCTAGAGACATGTCTCTCCCCTCAAGAAAGAAGAAAAAAGCTTTTGTATTCTGTGGAGCAAACTTTAGCAAAACCTTAGAATATTTAATTTAATCTTTCTGAGACTTGTCTTTGCATTTTGAGTAAGAACAATACAACCAAGTTCAGAATTATAGGGAGGATTCATCTATATAAATAATCAAGGACGACACATGATACATAGTAAAACAATTTGCTTTTATTTTCTTCTTTTATTTAGTAAAGAATTTTGAATTTGCTTATGAAAATGATCTCAAAAATATTACCTCTTCCTCCTTCCTCTGATCATGTGAAGAAAAATCTTTATAGCAAGTTGAACGTTGTAAAGGACTTTCAAAATTAACACCTTTGAAATATTTGGGTTTGCCAATAGAGAACAATTTAGCAACATCTAAAAACTTAAAAATTCAAATACTATTTGATCTAGCAGTTCCATCTATGGGAATATAACCTACAGATAAGTAATATATGTACAAGGCTATTCATCACAGCATTAATTTCAAAAGTGAAGGAATTTTTTAAATCTAAATGTCCATCAATAGAGGATTGGTTATATAAATTATGGTATAAATTATGATGCACAGTAATCAATACAAGGGAAAATATACAATTAGACAAAATTCCAGGATATATATATGTGTATATATATACACATGTATATACTTTTTCTTCAGTTGTAGATAAATGCAATATGTATATTTATTTTATGTGGTGCTGAGGATCTAACCCAGTGCCTAACACGTGCAAAGCAAGCGCTTCACCATTGAGCCACAACTCCAGCCCCCAGAATATATATATATTTTAAGTATGGAACTCTTCATGAATTTGCATGTCATCCTTGCACAGGGGCCATGCTAATCTTCTCTGTATTATTCCAATTTTAGTATATCTGCTGCTGATGCAAGCACCCAGAATATATTTTAATGGAGAAAAGTAGAGTATAGAATATTATAGCCAGATATAGTAGCACACACCAGTAATCCCAGTGACTCGGGAGGCTGAGGCAAGAGGATCACAAGTTCAAAGCCAGCCTCAGCAACTTAGCAAGGCCCTAAGCAATTCAGTGAGACCCTGTCTTAAAATATAAAAAGTGAAAGGGATGTGGTCAATGGTAAAAACACTCCTGGGTTAAATCCCTGGTACTAAAAACAACACAAAACAAAAATCCAAAGAACATTATGTATAATATACTTCCTTAATATTCCAAAGGAGGAAAGATAAATATATATTAATATTACTTCCATATTCATAAAGAAATTAAAAGATAGGCAAAAAATGTGTGGTTCTGGCTGGAAGGCTGGATGAAACTGAATCTAAGGGTAAGATGGGTGGGGAGATTTTACTCTATTTCACATTTTTTTAAATGGCAAACTTTAATAGATGTTTGAAATGTTCAAAAATATTTTAACTGGACTTTTATCTGCTTCCTTCCACTAATGCCCTTCGATCTCACAAAACTTCTAATAGACAAATGGATATATTGAGCCAGAATCTTCCAGATTTTTTTACATAAAGACCATTGTCCCATCTTGGAGACAGAGCTACTGCACCCATGCCTATTTATATTCTTTCAATTTTGGTCACTATTTTCATATTCTTATGCTTTTCCATCAGGACAACATGGTAGCCAATCACAGGTGGAGTGGTTGTACCATGGCTTTTAGCGAAACTAACAACACATGCCATGTGCCCTTCAGATGGTCTTCAGGCAAACTCATGAGACTTAATTGGACTGTGAATCACATTACTGAATTTTTTTTTTGGATTCCAGGGATTGAACCCATAGACACTTAAACCACTGAGCCACATCCCCAGCCCTTTTAAAAATTTTATTTAGAGACAGGATCTGGCTAAGTTGCTTAGGGCCTCACTAAGTTGTTGAGGCTCAATTTGAACTTGTGATCCTCCTGCCTCAGCCTCCCAAGTCTCTGGAATTACAGGGATGTGCCTCCACACCCAGCTAAGAATGTCTATTTTAACTGTAACTTAAAGATCTTCCAGAAATAAATTATATATATATATATATATATATATATATATATATATATATACACACACACACACACACACACACACACACACACACATACATACAAAAAAATTCTATCAAACATTTAAGGAAAAAATAACAATGTGAAACTCACAAAATAGAAGAGGAGTGAACACTTCACAACTCTTTTTATCAGGCCAGGATTACTCTGATACAAAAACCTAGCAAAGGCATTTTGGGAAAAGAAAATACAGGCCAATATTCCTCATGCCTACGAATGCCAAAATCTTCAACAAAATATATATGGTCTCTGACCTAAGGATAGTTTGACTTAATATTTTTTTTTATTTTGTGATGGTACAAAAAAGCCTATACATTCAGTAGAAACCATACTTAGAATTTTGGATTTTGATCTTTTCCTGGGATGGCAATATGCAGTATAATGCAATAGTCTTCTGTAATGTTGGGCAGCAGTAAGGAATCTCAGCTCCCAATCGGCCATATGATTATGAGGGGAGATATGGGACATTCTGCAGTGGACCATGTTACTAATCTGGGATTGTCAGTAGGTTAGAAACAGTAGATGCATTTTCAACTTACAATGGATTTATCAATATATGACCCCATCTGTATTAGTAAGTTGAATCTAGAAATACATAAAAAAATTCTATGCCAGGCATGATGGCTCACACCTGTAATCCTAGAGACTCTGGAGGCTGAGGCAGAAGAATCGCAAATTCAAGACCAGCCTCAGTAACTTAATGAGGCCCTAAGCAACTTAACAAGATCCTGTCTCAAAATCAAAAATAAATAAGGACTAAGGATGTAGTTCAGTTGAGTGCCCCTGGGTTCAATCCCTAGTACCAAAAGAGGGGGAGGGGATTCAATATTCAATTATTAATCCATTCAATCAATGTAGTTTACCACATTAACACAAATATAAATCCAATGATCATCACAACAAATATACAACAATTTTTTGGTATGAAAAACACTCAGAAAATTATGAATAGAAAGGAAACTCTTCAATTTGTAAAGGCTGTCTATGAAAACCATACACCTGTATTAATATGTTGAAATTCTTTTTTTAATAAAGGTATCTATGAAAAATGCAGCATGTATTAATATATTAACACTTTGTCTCTAAGATCAGGAAGAAGGCAATGGTTCTCCGGCTGCTTCTGTTAAAGCTAGTACAGAATGTCTTGGTACAATTAACCTACAAAAAGATATAAGCATAAAAGTTGAACAGGATAAAATAAAACTCTTAATTTACAGATGAGTTCACCATCTACTCTGAAAATCAAAAGCAATCCATTTTTTAGAAAACTAATTACTAAGTGAAGTTAGTAAGATTATATCGTACACGTCAATATAAAAAAATTAAGTATATTTCTGTATACTAGCAACAATCAGAAAATTATACTTTGAAATGCTATTTATAATAGCAACAAATATATAAATATTTAGAAATTAATTTAGAAAAAAATAAAATCTTTACCTTGAAAACAGAATAACACTGCTAACAGAAATTTTTAAAAATACAAATAAATGGAGACAGAACTTCATGGAAAGAAACAGTGACATTAAAATGTCAACTTTTCAAATGGATCTATAGATCAAATGCAAGCTCAATTTAATCTCATCAAGATTTTTTATACAAATTGACAAACTAATTCTAAAATTTACGTGGAATTTCTAAGGTCTTAGAATAATCAAAACAACAGTTACAAAAAAGAAAACTAAATTGAAAAATTCATATCACCTGATTTCAAGATTTACTATAAACCTGCAGTAATTAAGAAAAAAGTAGCAAAATAATTCAAAAGAGAAAGAAGAATTCCTGCAAAAAATTGTTCTGGACTAAATATATATTGTATAAAAAGTTAAATAAAAATCAACCCCTGCGGTGGGGGATATATCTCCGTTGGTAGAGTGCTTGCCTTGCATGCACAACGCCTTGGGTTCAACCCCCAGCACTAAAAAAAAAAAAAAGAACTTAAACATGACCAGAAAATCATGACTCACATTATTAAAATTAACAAACTAATTTAAATTTTAAAATATTAACACTTCAAATGACCTTGGAGAGGAATTAAAATGGCAGATGACTGGATAAAAATATCTGATGAAGATATTGAATCAAAAATTTATAAATTGTCACTGAAATGCACACTTAAAATATTAAATCATACACTTTATGTTATACATGTTTCTTGCAATAAAAAGGTAAAATATATGAAGCACTTTTAAAACATCAATAAAAGGGCAAAATTTGCAAAAATTTGAACAGACATTTCACAAAAGAAGATATACAAATGGCCAATAAGTACATGAAATAGAGGCAGGACAGGCTGAGGACCTGGCCTTCAGGCCTGCCTCTGGACTAACCCTCCTGTTCTCTCTAGTCGGCCCCACAGACTTGACCTGTCCCCCTACCTGACCCTTCATGCTGCTGCCTGCTCTGACCTCATCTCCCCCAGGTCCCCACAATAACTGGACGAAAGTGCCCAAGGAGAACCCAGATTTGGTCTCCCAAGTGCCAGTCCCAGGGCATAGTCCCCCAGGCCCCTCTTCTCCACTGGGCAAAGACTGATGCTCTACCTTCACCTCCATGAACCGCCCCCCACCGACTGACCATTGTCATAATTTCTTAGACTGTTGGTTCTCCAGGTGTGGTCCTTGGACAACCGGCAGCGGCCGCAGCTGTGACCTTATTAGAAGTGCACATTCTCCTCTCCAGCCTCCTGAATTCAAATTCTGAGGGCAGGACCCAGCACCCTGTTTTAACAGACCCTTCAGGTCATTCAGTGGGTTTCAGAACCACTGGCTTAGGCCATGTAGAGAGGCCCAGGGAAAGTTCTGGCTAGATGCTGCAGGAAGAATCACCAGGTCACAGAGAGTGCTCCCGGGAGTGGACTGTGTTCTTGACCCTCCAGCCTGACCCTTGATCCTGCTGGTCCATTCCCTGGCACTGCCTCTTCCAGGTCTGCCTGGTCCTTTCCTGGCATGCAGTGGCTAGTTCCTGTACCACCAGGAGCCGAGATGGGCAGCGAGGTTCGCCTCCCCAGACCAAGAGTGGCAGGTGGCAGCCGGGCCTGAGTGTGCTTTGCTGCCAGGCACAGTTCTAAGTGCTTTGAGCTGGACTGTCTCCCTTGATGATCGCGATGCCATTACAAGGTAGGGACAGATGTCACCCCAACTGGACACGTGAGAAGAGGAGGCGCAGTGTGTGAAGTGATCTGCCCACGTTCGAGTCCATAACCCAAAGTCCAAATCCTCTGGGGCCTGCACCGTCACCAAGGCCTTGTCCTACTGCAGGGAAGACGCGTGCTGAGTTAATCAGTCGCAGAAACTGCAGGTGCAGGGACACCATTTACCCACTTAGCGCAAACTTGTAATAACTCCGTGGATGCCCCGGACTTCCAGGAATGAATGAGCGCCCCAAGCGGCCATGCCGGCCCCATGGTGGGATCACATGCGAACCAGACACTACGTGTGTCCAAGTCTGAACTGCTCAGGTCCATTTTAAAAAATGAAAGCGGGGGCTTGTGTGGCCCACAGCAGCCCACCAACAGATTAACTTGGCCCAGGGTGCTTTTAAAATTTGGCAAACCAAAAGAGGGGACCCCGTACTTTGCATTCCCAGGGAGCCACTTACCCTGAGCTGCTGAAGTCCGTCACTCCCAGTGTCCCCTGGCACCTCCACACAGCTCCCTTTCACCGTGGGGTGGTCATCGGTGAGCAGATGAGCTCCATGGTGGATACCTGCTGAGGGTTGAGACTAAAGTTCTTGAAAACAAAGTTCCAGACTTGATGTCCCTGAAGCAGTAATCCTCCCCCACAGGGTGACAGAAGTGCTGCATGCTGTGTGCCACACCTCCAGCAGCAGCAGCAGCAGCAGTGTGCTGACACTTTAGTGGTTGGGACATGAAGGGACATTTGTCCACTTGGCAGAGAGTGGAGGTGTCCCATGGGCCAGCCTCATGCTGGGTGCTGGATCTTGGCAGGAACTAGCTGGGCAAGGCCCCAAGCAGCTCTAGACTTGGGTACCCTGGGTGAGGATTCCTGGAATTGACCTTTTTTTTTTTTAAAAATTTTTTATTTTTTTTATTGGTTGTTCACAACATTACAAAGCTCTTGACATATCATATTTCATACATTAGATTGAAGTGGGTTATGAACTCCCAATTTTACCCCAAATGCAGATTGCAGAATCACGTTGGTTACACATCCACAATTTTACATAATGCCCAATTAGTAATTGTTGTGACCTTTTGAGGAGGTGGAAAGAATAAGGAGCGTCCGGGGATGGGGGGAAGCACCAAGAAACAGACTTGGAAAAGCCCCTGGGGCCCCCTGACAGGCACCGCCCTGGCAGCACTCTGCAATCATCCTGCAAGCCAGTGAAGCTTCTGTCCATAACATCCGTGGGCACGGCAGAGTCCACCAGGAAGCCATGCTGCTGCAGGTGTGGCCCCTCTGAGGCCCCCTGTGAAAGCCACTCACATTTTACTTAGCGCTGTTTTCAGCCCCTGCCCACTTAGATGCCCTGGGACTCAACGCAGAGCAGCACCTGAACTGTGATCCCCATCACTTCCCAGGGCGTTGGAGGAGGACCTGGGTTGTCTGTTGCTGTCTCTGTGTGGAGATCGGGGGACTGAACCTGGCCCAGCAGGGCGCTCCAGCCCCAGCCCTAGCCCACTTCAGCCCCAGCCCCACTCCAGCCCCAGCCCCATCACCTCCTGCCTCCTGAGCCTTCCCCAAGCCTCTGCGCCCAGGGCGCTCCCACACTGTCCCCTCCAGAACCTCCTTCCTCCACCTGCTGGGGTCAAAAGGTGGCCCCAAACTCTGCAGCTCCATCCCCCTCCCCCACCAGCCACCATCTCCAGAAGTCCCCCCTCTGTCCTGCTCTGTGCCAGTGGCCTGGGCCGTCTGCAGCCTCCCAGCACAAGGCCTTTTGCCCATGTCCTGTCGGGTTCCTTGCCTGCTCTGGGTGCTGCTCTCGTAGTGTCCCTGTGTCCCACCCCAGGTCACCTGGTGGCCATGACCGCAGCCTTGCTCTACCACACCCCGCCACCCTCTCCAGCCACCATCACTCTGCCCCATCTCAGGGATCTCGGTCACTCCAGTGGTAGCACCTTGGCTCTGGTGCTGGCAGCCACTGCCGCTCCTCCTGACTCATTTCTAGCACTGCCCACCCCCTGGAGCCTCCCCAGGAGGTCTGCCATGCCACTCCGGGCAGTACCCCCGACAGTCTCACTTGAAGCCCCACTAGCTGATCCAACTCCGTGCTGAGGTGAGAGAAAAGAACAAACTGCTTGGCTGCTCTTGTCCAGTGAGACGCTGGTGCTGCCTAGAAATCATGTGACCGACTCTCCTGAGTGGCCCTGGGTGGCCCTGGGTGGCCGTGGAGCCCATTACCTTGGTAGGTTTGAGGCCCTGCAGGTTGGCCTTCTAGAAGAACCTCCTCATGGAAATCACCATGGCCAGTGCTCAGAGCCACCAAGGCCAGAAAACTGGAGGGCTTGGACCCCGACACCTGTCCCACCTGGGGGAGGACCCAGACCCTCCCCATGCAGAACACTCAGCCAAGGTCTTGAGGCATCACATGGCTCTGAGGTCCAGGTTTCTGCTGGCCCCACGGAGCCACAGTCACCTGAGTATGTGCAGCCCAAAGCCCACTGCCCAGGGCCAGGGCATCTCTCCTGGAGTCCGGTCCATACCATCATGAGACTCAGGAATCTGGACACACACATATGTGTTTATTAAAGATCACAGGGACACCCCTGTCACTTGGGACTTAGTATGCAGAATGTCCCACTAGCAGCTGGCTCTCCCCTGCACACTGTCTATGCCCCAGGGACCTGTACATCTCTTGCTCTGTGTCCCCAAGTCAAAAGGCAGATGCTGTCAGGGTTTAAACTCAACACATAAAAATCAGTAGCCTTTCCATACAGTAGCAGCATCTGTCCCCTGTCCCCAAACTGAGAAAATGATTCCATATATGAGTGTCATAAAATATATATAAGATTGGCTTCTTATGTGTCACTTATGATTAATACTACACAACTGCATATATGGGATGATGTGTGTATACGTATTCACAAACTCACATCCGGTGAGAGGTTAACACCAAAATAAAAAAGACTCATGCAACTCAATAGCAAAAGGCAGTGCAGCTTGAAAATGGGCCAAGGACCTAAATAGACACTTCTCAAAAGAAGTCACGCCAAGGAGCATGTGAAAAGTACACATTGGTGCTCAGCATCGCTGGTCACTGGGAGGCGGGACTTAACCACAGGGAGATGGCACTCCTGGCTGTCAGGGCGGCTGTTACCAGAAGGCCAAGAAGACCAGAGACACTGCTCAGTATGTGGAGAAAGGGGACCCTGCCAGGCCACTGTGGGGACGCCAACTCGCACAGCCAGCAAGAGAAACAGCCTGTCCGTCCCCCAGATCTACAGACGGCGCACGTGACCCGGCGGTCTCACTCTTTGGTGCACGGCCAAAGGAAATGAAACCAGGATTTCCAAGGGACATGGGCACTCCTGTGCTCGTCGCACTATTCAGGACAGCCAGGATACGTGGTCAGCCCAGGCAGCCGTCCATGGATGACCACACAACGCAACAGCTCATCTGCACAGTAGAATGTTATTCAGCCTTGAAAAAGATGGTGCCTGTCACTATGACACACAGAGGAACCTGGCAGCTGTGATACCAAGAGAGCAAGGCCAAGGCACCACGCGCTCACTCCCAGGCGCATCTGAGAAAGCAGGGCTCGCAGAAGCAGAGTAGAGTGGCGGGTGCACACGGGGTAAGGGAGGGGACATGGGACACGGGGTGGGGGGAGCAGGTTTCTTCTGAAACAGAAGGGGAGAGAGGCCACCACTGTAAAGGCCACGTAAAGGGTGGGGGCAGGGCCGCACCAGCACCAAGAATCCCAGAGCCCTGGCAAGGTCTGAAAGTGGGAGCCTGTGGACAGACACTGAGAAGTGACCACATGGCGTCCTCCCTACGGTGGCGGTGACACCCCAGGCACTTCCAGGTCCTCGCTCCTCCTGCTGTCCTCCCGGGTTCTGCCTGTGCTCACACGCCAGCCCCACAAGCAGACGCTGGGCGCGGCCCCGGGGGACAGTTCACAATGACCGATTGTCGCCACTTCTGAATCTCTGCACACATAAGACCAGACGTGACCAGAGGAGGAGAAATATGGACCCTGCTGACAACGGACCCGGAGGAGAATACTGAACACCTAACATCTCAGAACAGTGGCACTGAATAAAACAGTCACTTAAATACTCTTTCCATAAAATGCTGGCGTTGGCTAATTAAAACCTCCGTCTTGACCTCTGGTTCTAAGAGATAATCTTGAACATTCAAAAACAACTGAAAAGATGCAAGCTGATTTTTAAGTGATAGTAGTTGAAAGTGTACAAGACACAGTGGAGGCATGTTCAGATCTTGGGTCCTCTGAGCAGCCCTGGAGCCGGGGCTCAGCCTGCTTTTCTGGAAAGGGTGGGACAGTTTATCTCAGCCGAGTGGGCCCGGCTTTGTCATGGCTACTGTTCAGGGACAGCTGCTGACGGCAGGCAGGCCAGTCCACCCTCTGAGCCACCATAAGACTGCAAGGGCAGGTGGTGAGCCCGATTGGCCCACAGGCCACCGTTTCCTGGTGGATTGGGTTACCTTCCCCTGATGAAGGAGGGTGGTGAGCGTCTTGGGCACCCCACTGCCGTGTTCTAGCCGGGGAACCGTCTGTGGGGTCTTCCGCCCTCCCTCTGTGTGGTTTACTCTCTTCCTCTGGAGGTTCTGATGGCTGGTGCTGCAGCCTGGACTCGGTTCCTGTCCCACGCATGGTTTTCAAACACCTCCCCCAGGCTTCAGCCTCTCTCTCTGCTGTCTTCAGGAACCCTCCACCTAGCAAGTTCTCAGTGCTCATGAGGCCCGACTGGTCTCTCTCGCTTCATGCAACCTGCTGCTGGAGTCAGGCCCAGGAACTATTTCCCAGCCCGAAACGCAGAGACTGCTCTCCCTCTCTCTGATTTTCCTAGTCTCTCTTTCATGCTTAAGCCTATGATCACTTTGGATGGCAGGGGTGAGGCTTAGGCAGCAGTCTATTTGTTGGCTCAGGGATATCCATCCTTGCCCTCCTGGAACATTTGTTGAAAGACTGTCCTATGCCACTTAATGGCTTTTGCACGTTTGTCAAAAATCAATTAAGCAGGGCTGGGAATACAGCTCAGCGGTAGGGAGCTTGCCTACTATGCCTGAGGTCTTTCGTTCAACATCCAGCACCACAAGAAAGAACAACTACAAAAAAATTTTAAATAAAGCAGAAAGGTTGAGGGACCCAGAGAACATTTGGTGCCATCAGTAATGCTGAGTGCATTTTTAAAGAAATCAATTAAGTGTGTTAACATGGAACTCTTTCTGGGTCTTCTATTCTGTTCCATTGATCCCCGTTTATCCTTCTGCCAATACCACACTTTCCTGCATACTGTAATGATAGAAAAAGGCAATATGGGGTAGAGTAAACCCTCCCACTTTATTCTTTGTTTATTGTAGCTATTTGAGGGCCAGAGCTTTTCCATATAAATTTTAGAATATACCTCTGTCTACAAAATATACTCAGGATTTTGATAGAAATTGCATTAAATCAAGGATAGGAGCATAGTCCAGGGGTGGAGCACTTGTTTAGCATGCACGAAGCTCTGGGTTCAATCCCTACACTGAAAAATAAAAGGTATTACTATAGATTAAATCAGGGGAAAATTGACATCTTTATTATGCTAAATTTTCTGATCCATGAATTTGGGATGCCTTTCCATTAATTCAGGTCTTTTACAAAATGTTTTTCATTAATATTTTGTAGTCTTCCGTATATAGATTCTGCTCATTTTTATTAATTATGTACTTAAGTATGTCATTATCTTTGTAATGATTATAAATGATATTGTATTTTAAAATGGGTTATGTGTATGCATCGTTAGTATATAAAAATGTGGTTTTGATGAATTGATCTTGTATCCTGTGATCTTACTGAGCTCACTTATTGATTCTAGAAGTTTTTGTGGATCCTTGAGATTTCCTACATAGACAATCATATTATCTGACAAGATGGGGTATTTTAATTTCTTCCTTTACTGTGTATATGCCTTTTATTTCTTTTCCTTGCCTTATTGCAATGGCTAAAGTTTCTAATACTATGCTGAATAAGAGTGGTGAGAGCAGACACCCTTGTATTATTCCTAATCCTTGGCAAAAAAAATAAAAAGCAAAAAGGTCAATTGGTCTAGTCTTAAAACCCTCAAAACTGTGAGCCAAAATAAATCTTTCCTCTTTTAAAGTTGATTATCTCAGTATTTTATTACAGCAGTGGAAAATTATTTTTACCAAATGTTCAATGTGAAGAGGTCAGATCAACTGTATGCTATTTGTATGTGTGTATGTGTGTGCTTTTTTTTTGGCCAAGTCAAGATTTAACTATTGATCAAAACAATGAGAGTGTATGGGGTCACCATTTTACTCTGGCTGAACAAATATTTGGGGAAGTATTGGGCTGCTCAATCACTGTGCACCACCCTAGGTTGAATGGGTGTCAAGAACTCACACCAACTGCTTGTTTTTTCTCCTTGAGTAAGTTCCTGATTAAATACCTATTCTAGCAGTTTGGATGTGTAAACCTTTAACAACGACTGGAAATATGTTATTTTCAAGTATATACAGAACATTTACAGCAAAGGCCATAGCTTTGGGTCATCAAGCAAATGTCCACACATTTCAAAGGATCAAAAACAGAATAAGTGTTCTGACCACAATGCATTTAATAATGTTTTAAAAGTAATTAGAAAAACTCCATGCACCTGAGAACTAAGACATATACTTTTAAATAAACCAGGAAACAAAGAAATAATCATAGAGTGTATTTGACCTAAATGTATGACAGTAATGCCACATGTCAAAACTCATGACCATCCTAAAACTCCTATGGAAATTCAGGGGACTCTACATAACCAAAATAATGTTGAAAAACAATAAAGCTGGAGACCTCAGATTTCTCACATGCAAACTTAGCAGAAGGAAAATAGTGGTTGACACAAAGACACACAGGTGGACCAATGGCTGGATGGACAGCCCAGAAATGAGCCCACACAAGACCCAACACTTGACAGGGGTGGAGATGGCGAGTTCACACGATGTACATCTCACCACCATTTTGAGAAAACACCTCTGGGCCACAGTGTTGAGTTATGTTTTCTGGGAGCAGACCCTGGACTAGCCTTGGCACCTGTGGAAGAGCAGGCCCAGAGCAGGACTGGGCGCAGGGAGCAGCTGCCTGTGACCCCTGTGACACAGGCCAGTGGGGCCTCTGGCGTCGCTGTGAGGAGCTGGGCTGCTGCTGCCTTGGGAGGGTCGTACTGGTCTGGGCAGCCCTCCGTGGCCACAGCAGGTCATGAAGAGGCCTGTCACCATGGCCTGCTTCCTGGGAGCCATGTCGGTAAATTCTCCTGGAGAAGGATCCGGGCATAGCATCTCTGTGTCCCCCACAGTCCACCTCCTGATCCCCTGATGCTCACTGTGTCCCTTCCCCTCATCCATTCCAGAGCCTGCCCCTCCTCAGCCACCCTCCTGAAGGCCTGTCGGCCACCTGGGGGAAATGGACAGCCCATGACCCCTTCACAATTCAGGCTGGATTTCTCTTGGTCAACAGTCACAGTGGAGCCAGAGGGCAGCAGAAGTCACTCATGTGAGTCACCGGGTGCCCCATGTTACCTCCGTCCCCTGGAGAAGCAGGGTCAGTTGGCCACACCAGGATGCCTGGGTCCAAAGTGCCCAGGCAGCAGCTTAAGTCAGGGCTCAGTAGGATGCTGCTGGACCCCCGTGACAATGGCTGCAGGGCCTGCATGGTGGAGTAGTGGCAGTCAGGGACACAGGGTCTCCCAGATCCACTGAGATGGTCTAAGGACTGCTCTGCCTCCATCCGGGGCTTCCAGAGCCCTAGTGTCCATCCACAGGGACACTGTCTCGCAGGCCTTTGATTCCCCACGTGTGTGGCATTCTGGCACACGGTGACCTGCCTGCCTCCCACGGTGCTGGCACATCTTCCCACCCTCAGACACTCCTCAAGCCCACGCAGCTGGTGGCCCCCAGTGCAGCTGGTGCTGGACGCCCAGCCACCCTCACGTCAAGGGGCCTCCTGGTGACAAGATGGGCGACTTTCTCTGCTGTCCTAAGGGTTGCATGTGATCCCCTGTGTCACCTCCTATTCAGAATGTGTCTGCCTCTGAGAACCACCTCTGGCCCCTCCAGGGCAGAGCGGCATTGCCATCCATGGGTGCCAAGTGGCCTCCCAGAGGGGCAGGGCCCAGCAGGGGCTGGCTTTAAGCTCTGTTGATGGGTGTCCAGCCCTGAGGAATGGAGCTGCTCCCTAAGGCCCCTGCCTTCTCTCACTGAGGCCACTCTGGTCACACACCTGCTGTGCCAGGCCAGGGTCATCAACCATCAAGGCTGGCTGGTGTCACTCGGCCAAGGGATTTTGTCCTCTTGGCCATTTGGTGAGTTATAAGGTCCTCATGCCTTGTGCCCTCGAAGGAGATTGTCCCCAGGCCCCTCCCCAGGCCACCTGGTCCTCCACCTTCAGAGCCTCAACCCTTTCAGGCCCCTGAACAGGGGGCCAGCCAGGTCACTTGCCAGATCCACGGGTCACATGTGTCCTAACTTGGGCCACTTTCCCCCACTGCAAACCATGAGGACCATTGTCCAAAGCTCCGTCCACCAGGAGGACTGTCTTCTCCTGAGGCTGCAGCTCCTCTGCCACTCCAAGCTCAGGGTCCCTGCATGTGGGCCGAGGGAGGGACCCTGGTGTGCTGCATTTCTCCACACTAACAACAACAAGCTACATAAAAAAGAAAAGAAATAAAACCTATTTACAATACCTTAAAAAAAGGATAAAATACTTAGGAAGGAATTTAACAAAGGAGATAAAATATCTTTACACTGAAAAATGTAAAACAAATAAATGGAAAAATACCCTGTGTTCATGGATTGGAAGAATTGATGTCGTTAAAACATCCATAATACCCAGAGTGAGATAGAGATTCAATGTGGTCCACATTGAAACACCAGGGCTGCATTTATGGATTTATTTCATTACTGGGGATTGAGCCCCAGGCACTCGACCACTGAACTACATCCCAGCCCTTTTTATTTTTTATAAAATAAAACTTGCGATCCTCCTGCCTCAGCCTCCTGAGTCCCTGGGGTTACAGGCACATGCCACTGTGCCAGGCTGTCCAATGTCCTGAGACTTGTACGGAACTGCAAAAGACCCTGAATAACCAAAATGAATCCTGAGAAAGAAGAGCAAGACTGGGACTTCGTGTTCCCTGATTTCAAACAACTGTCAAGCTGTCGGGGTGAAAGCAGCGTGAAACAGATCAACAGGACAAAGGAGAGCCGGGAAAAAAACCCACACACGTGGTGGAACAATCTGCGACAAGGGTGACAGGAAGAGAGGACAGGAAAGGGCAGTCTCTTCCATAAGGGATCTGGAGAATGCAGGTGTCCACACGCGGCAGACAGAAGCCAACCCAGGTGGGACTGGGAGCCAGAAAATGCCTCCAAGAAGACAAAGGAAGGGCTTGGGGGCCTGGCCTGGGCAGTGAGTTTTGGATTTGGCCCCAAAGCACCAAAAGGAAAGCAAAACTAGACGGATGTCTTTGCCCAGAAAAGCCTCTGTGCAGCGGAGAGAGCCATCCGCAGGCCAGGGGCCCCGGGAGTGGAGAGCAAGCCTGGGTGCCGGTGACCTCACTAGGGCAGCTGGGGGCTGGGAGCCACGCAGCTCTGTAGCTAAATAATCCAGTGGCCTTGTGAAGCCAGCCCAGGACCTGAGTAGGTATTTCCTACAAGAGGGGACCAGCAGGTGAACGAGGTCAGTCTAAGCCTCACTGACCAGAGAAACGCAAACCAAACCACAGGAGAGAACCAGTGCGGGGGCTGTGACAAGGACATTCTCACACACCTGCCTGTGGGAACATCACTTATTCTGGTCATTGTGGAAGACAGGATGGAGTTGTGCCAAAAAATAAAAAAATACTTAAAGGAAATGAAGTTATTCCATGGTAGGGCAGCTTCCTGTGTTCGGAGCAGCACTGTTGACCCAGACAGGACACAGAGGCCACTGAGGCTCCTCAGGGAGCAGGGATAAGGTGGTGCATACCCGGAGTAGAGCACTGACCATTCTTAGAGAAGGAGCAAATCCTGTTCTCTGCTCCTGGGCTTGAGATGTGACTGCCCTTCCCACATGTACTCCTGCCACTGCCACCTGGCATCCTCATCAGAGGCCCAAGCCTATGGAGCCACCTGGTCTTGGACTTGAACCTCCAAAGCTGTGAGCTAATATGGAGCACGCCTCTTTATTTAGTTAGTTGCCTCAGGCATTTTGTCATAGTAACACACACCCCCGCCAGTACAGAACACTGGCACTGGGGGCTGGAGCACTGGAGGGGCCTTGGGGAGCAGCTGCAGGAGGAGGTGGGGGAGTTCAGTGGAGCAGGTCACACCTAGCAGGCAATAAGCGGCGCCCAGCTGGATGCTGGACCCAGCAGGAAGCTCAGAAGCCTGGATGCTGTCGGAGGGGGGACTGCAGAGCGCTTGTGAATCAGGGAGTGAGAGGTGCCGCTTGGAGGGGGTCCGGCTGGCCCCTCACTTCACTCTGGCCAGGCTCTGAGTGCCCACGTGTGGGACGTGTCCAGGAAACACATGGACTCAATGGTCTCAAGGTGGACAGGAAACTCGGGAACAGGTGAGTCCCAACAGGTAAGTGAAACCCCGCCTTAAGGAGCGTCTCTTCCGCAGAGGAACTCAAGGTCAACAAAGTGCGCAATTCCCTGGCGCTTACTGCATGTACAAGGCTGTCCGGACACCCCTGCCATCTGCCTCCAACAGCCACCACCTGTCCCCGTGAGGCAGTCACGCCAACCCCCACCTCTGGCCACCTCTGGTCTTCTTTCTGTCCCTGTGGATTCGCCGGTTCGCAGAACCTTCCCCTGTGCCCGTCTGTGGCCAGCTACTGGGTTGGAGCGCGGGGTCCCCGTGCGCTGGAGACCCGCGGTGTTCGTCCTCCCCACCGGCCTCCGGGTAGGTCCCTCACTTCGGTCCCCGTGGCGGCGCTTCTGCTGACCCAGGCCTGCTTCGGACGGCTGGGGACACCAGCCCCTGTGGAGGGGCCCGTGGGACGCGCTCATAGTCCAGCTGCGCTTGGGCCTCCGGTGAGCCACGGCTCCCGTGCGCGGCGCCATCCACCTGCTGGGCTTCCCTTCCCGGAACTAGGTTGGAAGGACGAGGACCTCACAGCGACACCCCCAGCCTGACGGCCAGCGCGGGGGGGGGCCTCTCGGGTCCGAGTCCCCTAGAGCAGCTTGGGGAGGAACCCCGGCCTCGCCCTCTGCTCGGGCAGGGGAGCCCACAGTCGGGAGAAGGAGGAGAGAGGCAGGCCTGCCCCCCGTCCACCTGCCCGCCTGGCCCACCTGCGGAGTAAGCCCAGCCTCCTGCCGTGGCGTGGTCTGGACACCAGAGGGCGCCACGAGAACGGCGTTGAGCGGGACCCGCTGCGGTGCGCTCCAGAGCGGGCTGTGCCCGAAGACGATCTCAGGCAGCTGGCGACCCGGGCGGGGCAGGCCTCGGAAAGGAGGGCGCAGCTCAGGAGAGCAGCGAGGCCGACCAGGTGTGAATGCCACCCCCAGGTGGGTTTTCCTCCCCTCCCTGCCTTCCCCCCCCTGTTTCTCCCTCGCCCCCTCCCTGCTGCCCAGGGTGAAGGGTTCAGCCGCTTTCTCCAGGTTGGAATCCTTGACATATATCCTCTTTTTTTTTTTTTTTAATTCCTCCCTCCCCAAGCTTCACTAATATGACTTGCATCTTTTTCTTTTTACGTTTTGTAGTTGTAGGTAGTGGTGGGATTTGTTCCTAGGCGCACACGCGCAGTGTAGCAGTATGATCCGGCCAGAGTCCTCCCAGGGCTTCCCCTGCCTCTTTCCCTTAAAGTCCCCATGAAGAGGTGGCTCTGAGAGGGGCCTCAAACACTCACAGAGACCCCCCCACCTTGCTCTGAAGCATTTCAGGAATCTTCCCAGAAGCGCAGGGGAGCCTCATGGTCTCTCTCTACAAGAGATGCTAGGCCTAGAGCCCACTTGCAGTCTGGGCACAAATGGCCCAGAAATGTGGGGTGTGGGTTCAAATTGTCAGGACACTGATCATCCTGTGCACCCTCTGGCCACGGTGCCCAGACCAGGCCTTGGGCCTAATATCTTGAGAGTCCTGATGGGGAAGCCACAGAACTGTGCCTTGTCTGGCCCCAGAAGGGCCCTGGGACCCTTGGCCAGTTCACTGGTTCCTGTCTGGCTGACCTCCTAGCTGTGCCCCCAGACCCTGCCCCCGGGCAGCTACTCCCAGACCGACCCCCCAGCAGCAGGTTTCTGGATTCTGCCCTCCCTCTCCTGGAGGGTCAAGGCCAAGGCCACATCACTGTTGTGTAAGGTTGGGTTGGCATTGTGCAAGGTGGTGGCTCTGGCTCTCTTGTGAATCCTTCTGATTAGCAGGTGCGCGTGCCTGTGAGGCCCTCCTCCCCAGCCTCCTGGCTGGCTGTCCTTCTTCATTTGGTTAGGACTTGCAAGTGGGTCCATCTTTTTTTTTTAATATTTATTTTTTAGTTTTTGGTGGACAGGCAAGTGCACTACCACTTGAGCCACATCCCCAGTCCAAGAGAGTCCATCTTTATTCTGAGGGCTTTCACTTCTGATAGAGGATGGCCAGGCAGTGATGGCAGGACACTGGAGAGGATCAGCTGTTCTGAGAGTCAGTGTGCACCATAGGCAATAAACAAGGGTCACCTGAGAGCGGTCCTCTGCTGGTCAGCCCCTGTTCCAGGGCATTTTTGCTGCGAGAGAGCCTGGGGTAGGGTGTGCAGGCTGCAGGGGAGGCCTCCTGTCCAGGTCCAGCTTGGAACAGTGGGGGTTCTGAGGCCGGCAGCGGAAGCCTCTCTGGGGAAACTTTCAAAATGCAGAGCCTCAGTCTGTCCAGACCTGCTGACTAAGAATTGTGGGGCCCAGCAATCTGTTACCTTTGAACTTGAAGTGAGAGTCACCTGACATAAAATTAGCTATTTGAAGTCCACAATTCGGTGGTATTTAGTAATATTCAAACACTCAATGTTCCACTCTTTCTATTCCCCAAAATTTTTATTTTTCATTGACAAAATTTTATATATATATATATATATATATATATATATATATATATATATATATAGTGTACAATGTGTTTTGAAATGCAAGTAAATGCATGTACACACCCACACATATACACACACATTGTAGAATGGTAATTCAAGCTGATTTACAGACATTACCTCACTTGCTTTTCACTTAAAGCATGGGGCTCATTCTGACAGGTTCCTATGTGCGTATAACATGGTCTGCCCCGCTCAGTCCCCAGTATGTCATCTCTCCCTCCCCCCCATCCCCTTCCTCGACTTTATTTTATTTATTTTAAATTGGAGCTTTATAGTTATTTATAAAATTTGAATGCACTGTGAACTACTTTTCAGTCAAAAGTCTCTCCCTTAACAATTTCAAGTTTGCAAATACATGGCTGTTAGTTATAGTCCCCACGTCCCTATAGACCTAAACGTTTTCAGCACCCAGGAGGACACCCTGCACCTCTCAGGACCCGTCCTCTATCCCCCAGTTATTGACCCCTCTGGCCTCTTCTCTGTGGATTTACCCATCTGGGGCATTTCACCTACACGGTGTCACACCACGTGTACCCTTTCTGGCTTCTTAGCTTCTTAGCTTCTGAGGTTCGTGTGTGTTGTGGTGTAGATTGTCCCCGCAGACACCCAAACCCAGGGTGCTCCAGTCCTGTACACGTGCAGAACCACGTGGAATCCCCGGGGTACTTGAAACTCTCCCTAGATGACACATGATATCTAATACAGCACCTGCAGGTGCTTGTTACAATGTATTTTTTAGGAAATAATGACAAGGGAAAAACTGGGTACATGCTCCCTGCAGACACAACATTTTCTCTGAGTGGTTTTGATGCTCTGTTGTCTAAAACCAAGGACACAGAACCCACAAACATGGGGTGGCAACCTGCAGCATTGACTGTTTTAACCTTTCCAAGTGTGTGATATGGAGGCCCCCATGTATTCAAAGTCCTGCAACCACTATTTCCGGGAATTTTTCTTCATCCCAGACGGGAACATGACACCCAGTAAAAGGTAACGTGCCCCCCGTCTGCTCCCTGGCAGCCTCGAGAGGCTCTCTTTATCTTAGGTTTGTCTGGCCAAGGTGCCTCTCAGAAACAGAGCCCCACAGTGTTTGGGATCCGGTTCCCTTCACTCAATGTGCTGTTTTCAAGGTTCTTACGTGCATCAGGGTTCCATCCCTTCCTCGGGCCGGGCATCATTCTGTCAGGTGGGCCTGCCCCATCTGCGTGTCCACTCCTCCCCTGGTGGGCCCTGGTGGACTCTGGGTTGTTTCCACCTCCTTCCTGCTACAGTACTGCCGTGAGCAGCTGAGCTTTCAAACAACGGCTGTATTTGTAGGTGGGTGCCTTTGAAGATGTCTGGGATGTTGGGTGGTGGGTCCTAGAAGGTGTGGGGCTCGAGTCGGGGGCACATCGTGAGGTAGCCCCATGGTGGAGCTGTAGGGAAATGCAGTCACGGGTGGGCCCTGCAGGTTCCGTTGCTCAGAGAGGAGGCAAGGGGTGTTAGAAGCTGCCACCCACCAGCTCCAGCCCTGGACCCCAGTCCTGGGGCAGCACTGGCCTGAGTCTGATTTCTAGTTTCTCTTGTTGCCACTCTAGAGACTAAAGTTCAGGTCTCCTACTTTTCTGTTTTCTAGTTCAGGGTCAGAGATCTTTGCAAGGTAGAGGAATTAGGTGCCCACCTCTATGGGCAGCACCAGGAACTTGGAGCTTTGGGTGGAGAAAACCTTGCAAGCTCAGCACGTGGTATATGCTGGATGGAGCATGCAGGAGCCTGGGGAATCCCCAGGGGGGACTAAGGTGCTGGTACCTAGGATGGAACTGGCCACCTGAAGAAGAGGTGAAGGGCACCCCAGCCTTAATCAGCAAGCCCTGGAGGCGCTCTGGATACGAGTCTAGGGCACAAGGGACAAGGCTGGGGCAGGTGGCAGGGTTCAGGGCAGGGGACTGTTCCAGCCGTGGGGCTGAACACATGTGGACTGGCCTGGAGGCCAGCAGCTGGTGTGCTTGTCCTCAGTAGAGGCGGATGGGGGTGTTGCAGAGGGGAATGCTCAGATGGCTCCTGACTTACACGGGCCCAATTTATGATTTTATGACTTACGATAGTGGGAAGGCAACACTCATTTTGTAAAAGCCAAACTTTAAATTTTGAATGTGAATTTTTCCCCCCAGGCTAGTGATATGTGGTCGGAGCTGCTGCTCAGTGCTGGGCAGTGGCAGCCAGGGGATCTCAAGGGCAACAGCCGGCCCTTGATAGTGTGCACATTGCTAAGAGTGGACGCGGGGTGGGGTGGGAGCACTAGCTGCATTCTGGGACACTGTGTCTGCAGCAGGCGGAAGCTGTCATGAGAGCCTCTGTGTTAATGTCCTGCTACTGTAACAAAGGACCTCAAGCTGGGTGGTCTGAATCTTTGGAACAGGTTTTCTCATGGTGCTGTAGAAGGGACGGCCCACTTGAGGTGCCAGCTGTGCCATGCATCCCCTGAGACAGGGACCCTCACCAGCCTCTCCCTGCTGCTGGCTGGGGGGGTCAGCTGCTCCTCTGCTTGCAGCTCTATCTCCGACTTGGTTCTCGGTGTGTTCCCCTTCTGTGTGGACACCACACTTCTCCAGTGTGACCTCAAGCTCACCTGCTTTCTAATGACATCTGCAAAGACCCCATTTCCTAATGATGGCACATTCACAGGCACCAGGGGGTAGGATTTCACACACACCCTCCCCCCGTGGACCCTGTTCAACCTCCGCAGATCACAAAGGAAGGGGAACTGAAGATGACTGGGCTGGAGGGGACAGTACTTGTCCCTGAGAGCAGGATCTGCAGGTTGAGGGAACTGGTGCAGGCCACTTTGACATGTTGGGTTGAGTGGTCCCTGCTGGAGATGTCCGGGAGGCAGCTGGACATGACATGTGGTCAGGAGTTCAGGGGAGAGCACCAGGCTGGGAGAGGCGGTGAACCCTGTGTGTCCGGATGCCATGAACAGTTATGAGACCGAGGAGTGAGGAGGGCAGAGCTCAGCAGAGCACGGAGTGGGGGGGTGTCCAGGGGTGAGCAGAGGAGGAGGACCAGGGCAGGGAGGCGGGAAGGTGGCCATGGGAGTGTGTCCTACAAGCAAGGGGAGAGGCCTTCTAAGCAGGAGCAGGGAGAGGGAGAGAGCCACATGCAGCAGCAGAAGTGCTCACCAGGAGGACCCAGGTGCTGGCTGCTCAGGTGGGAGGCATCTAGGGCTGTGGGGTGCAGGGAGCCGGTCACCAGAGCCAGAGGGAAGCACACCAGGAGGCAGTGGGCAGAGCACGCAGAGCCGGACTCCTGCCACCAGGGGGCGCTCGGCACCAGCCCATTTGAAACAGTCCAAAAGAGGCTGGTGGAGAAATTGCTGGGTTCCCAGGTAGCAGGGGAGGCCCGGCCACCAAGCCCACTGCAGGGTGGGGCTGACTCAACTGTACGACACAATTAAAGGAAAACTGCTCTTTTAGGAGAGTCAGTGACCTCAAGATTAGGACCTTTAGGGTTGTGGAGCTGGAAGAGGAGAGACATTTAGGCTCATCCAGGAAGAAAGGCTTGGAGGGGAGACAGGCGATCAGCTGGCCCGCTTCTCTGGAGAAGTGTGTGGGTCTAGGTGCATAGTAGGGATCCTTAACTAGATGTGAACCAGCGTGGACAGCTGTCTTCATCTCACCCTAGGAAAAGTCTCCAAGGAAGAAGAGGCTCACAGATCCCAGAATACAGCATGAAAGCAGCCGGGGAGCCAGAGGGTGGTTGGGCTCCTGGGGGAGGAGGGCAGCCTTGGAGAGGAGGTGAGACTGCCCTGGTCTGCTATTCGGGAGGGAATCAATGGATCACAGGAGTCTGTTCCAAGCCGAGCTCACCTTCCCAGGGCTTCAAGCCTAAATTCAGAATGAGCCGTTTCTATTTGCCAAGGGACCCCACAGATGGACTTAACAGCTGGTGATAGGTCGGAAACAATGTTTGCAATGTCCTCAAATCAACAAGGGTTAAGAGCCATGTGGGAGAGAGCTTCCTACACAGCAACAACCACAAGGCCCCAGCCCCTGGGAACCCTGAGATCCTCTGAGAAGTGGGCAGCCTCACTGATTGGAAGCATCAAGGCTAAGGGGAACATGAGGAGGAGCTTAGCATCACGCCCAGAAATGCAAACCGCCCACAGGCCTGGTGCCTCACCGCCAGTCAGATATAGCAGGTTTGGGAAGAGAGGGAGGGTCAGCACCTGCCACCTACCACTGCTGGTGAAGGCAGGTGCCGAGCTGGTGGGACTGATGGGATGGAAGAAGGTGGGCTTCATGCCCAGAGACCCACAGTGCCACCGTGCCCTTAACCTGAGACCAATGGAAAGAGGTCATGGCGACATTGTCAGTGACAACCGTGGGTTGGCTCCTGGGCTGGGGATTAACAACAGGGAGGAAGCCATAAACTATCCCAAAAGCAGGCAGAAGGAGACGCTAGGGGCTGCACACCTGGTGTGACCTGAAGGTAGCCAAGCACAGCCCAATGCACACCCATGGGTGGATTGAGCCGTCCCCATGGTGAGGCCTGGAGGGTGGGAGGGCAGAGCAGAGGGCCTCAGTGGACCACAGAATGCTGAGTGCCACAAGCTAAAGCTAGCAGCTCAGCTCTTTGTACCAAGATCCAAATGGAGGAAAAGCCCAGGCCTCTGGGAGACTGTTACCCGAGGGGCCTGCCCTCCTCACTCGACCTGTCACCTGGCACTGCCCAGCAAGCATGGAGTTTTCATCTCACCCTGCTGAGTTGGGGATTCAGTAGAGAAAGCTAATCACCTCCCTTTAACTGAAGCCACCTTAGTCTTGGTGTTTACTGGACTCCTGACATTTTGAGGCCTGGTTTCTGATGCCACCATTAATGGGTCACAGGTCAGGTGAGTCTCCAGGCGGCCAGGGTCTTATGGTTGGAATTGTGTACCTGGGCCTCTAGAAGGACAGGCCCCTGGGCGGAGGATGTCTGGAGGTTTCCAGAGGAGGGGAAGATGCAGAGGGGTGGTAGTCAGGTCAAAATTCAGGGCTCATTTGTGGTGAGATCCGGCCGCCTTCTGGGGTGGGCTGTTCTTCCCTCCACCAGGGAGGTTCCACCTAGGCAGTGCTTTCCCTTCTGTGTTCCAAGGTGAGACGGGCCACTGCTCTTCTCTAGGGCAATCCTGGGCAGGAGTCTGCCTAGGGGAGGGCAGAGCAGCAGTTAGGATCCAGGGCAAGTTCAAGTTCAGCAATGGTCTGGTCAGAATGACACGGGGCAGGTGTGGGCAGGTCCCGCAGGGCCCAGCAGGCAGCACAGAGGAGAACCACTGCCCTCTTTCTGAGAGGTTTGGTGTTGGCTGCAGGTGTTGGGAGAGTCTCTCCACACTAATCTCACTGCAGCCTGCCTCCAGGGACCCCGTGGGCATTCCAGTGCAGTGATAGCAGATCCTGTTTCCCACCTCTGCCCAGGTGGGGTCTGAGTTCCCTCCCCTTGAATCTGGGCACTCTCTTGACCATGGCAGAAATGTCACTATGTGACTTCCCAGGTCAGGTCATTGTTTCTACCTGGTTCTCTTGGGAAGCTGGATTCCAGCAACTGGCCATGCTGTGAGGAAGCCCAGTCAGACATGTGGACAGGCCCCATAAGTGGCCACCCAGTGAGGTCTCCATTGACAGGTGGCATCAACTGCTGGATGGGTGAGTGAAGGGTCCTCAGATGACTGCGGTCCTCCTGTCTTCCAGCTGAAGACTCCATCACTGGGGAACCTCGGTTCCACTGTGCCTGGTCTGGAGTCTGGCTCAACAGAGTCTGCCAGCAGAATAGTGCAGTTTAATGCCACTAAATTTAGAGTTGATTGTTATGCAGGAATAGACAAGCAGAACAAGAGGATGTTGGAACAGTGAAAGAGATAGGAAGGCAGAAACGGTCCTAATGAGGAGCAGGATGCTGACACAGTAGGGGAGATAAGCTGGCATTGGGTGTCACAGATGGATGGACAATCAGAAGACAATGTGCTGTCCATCAAAATAAGACCCTGGGAGGAGGACTAGAAAAGACTGTCTTTTGGCTTTGCACATGTTGGTGGATACTATGGGAGGTTTGGGGAAAGTGTGAAGTCTTTAGGGCCCAGAGGGAGCAGCCCACCCAGGAGAGGACATACAGTGGTAGAGGAGGAGAAAGCAGGGCAGGTCTTTGGAGCCAGCACACACCAGGGGAACAGAAAGAGAAGGAGGAAGAGCCAGCTGGACAGTCCAGAAAGGTCAGTGGAAAACCAGGGGACGGGGCCAACGGTGTCTGGTGCCCAGAGAGGTGGCAGGGGAGCTGGGGGAGAAGCAGCCTTGGCTTTGACAACAGAGAGTGCCAGTCTGGCTTCAGGCCACTAAAGGTCATCTCAGATGCCCCCCTCAGGACGGGTTTCTGGTCCTTACGCTGGGCAGCCCCAGCCCAACGTCGCAGGCTGCCCTGGGGATGCTTTTGCTTGCAAACATGTTTTGCATGTTGTATTTTATTCTGGGAATAGTCCCAAGAGGTTGGAGAAGGAGCCCAGGTCTCTGGCGGGCCATTGTGCCACTGCCATGGCGGAGGGAGCCCAGGGGAGCAGCCTGTCCCAAGTCGCTAGGAAGCAGGAGCCGTGGAGCCCCTGGAGGCGAGCATCTTGGAATCTCGGGGCCAAGGACCCCAAGAAGCTCAGGGTCAGTGCCTCCAGAGGGTGGGTGGGGAGTTGGGAGGGGCCAGCCCAGGTAGAAGCAGCTCCGGGACCGGGCAGCGTGGCCCCAGGACGGCTCCGGACCCTGCACTCCACAGCCTCGAGGTGGCGATTTGCAGCCCCGCGGTGCTCACCACTCGCTGGCGTTCAGCGTGTTCGTAGAGCTGAGCCAACATCTGCGTCCAGAAGGTCTTGGTCCCCGGCAGCTGCTTCCCTCTCCGTGGGTCACCTCGTCCCCTGCCCAGCCTCTGGCCTCCCGTGTGGGCTGGGTGACGGTCCTTCCCTGAGCTCGCAGGTGGCTGGGAGTTGGGCAGTGGGGACGCGGAAGGGTTCTGGGCCCAGATGGTGGTGCGGGCAGCACAGCGGGTGAGTAGGCTGGGTCACCATGTGTGGTTTAGGTCCTGCTTGTTCTACCATAATAATAATAAACCAGGGACAGCCCGCGCTGACTCATGCTGTCCCATGCTGTCCCACTTCACACTGCCGTCTACTCTCTGCTAACCCAGGACCATCTCAGGGCTCGGGAGGGCAGGAAAGACCTGGAAGGAAAGCAGAATGGGGGTGGTCTCCTCCACCCGACATGTCCTGCCCATCTGGCCCTGTGGTGGCCCGGGCCTCCTCTGAGGCACCAGAGGGTCATGGAGCTCTTTGTCCTGAATCACCTGGCCTCAGAGGCCTCCCTCTGTGGACGTCTTGGCCCTTCCTGTCCTCATCTTCTTTGGACCCATGGAATTTCTAAGCCTGTCTTCAAAGCATCCTCCTCAACAGACCCATTTTATTTTTAATGGTGACACTTCAGACTTCCTTTCGTCTATTATCTTCCTCTCAATCCTCTGTGTGTAGAGGACGCCAATCCCTGGGCCAAGGGATGCCAAGCAACCCCTGGGCCAGCTCCCTGGCTTGAAGAGAAGGCTCTTCATTCATTAACTTACTCCTCAGGTACCTGCCACGTGCTGGTGACAGGCTTGGGACTAAAGTGCAAAGACAAATTAGACTTGGCTTCTGTCCATAAGGCTCAGAGCCTGGTAGGTAATAATGCTGATGAAGTTGATCGACGTCTGTATCTGTGACATTGAGGTGAGCTTTCATTAACAAGTGAGCAGCCCTCTAAGATGGGTACCATGTCTCATACTCATCGTTCAGGTAAGACCCAGAGTGTTGTGGTAATTCGAGTTGCAAGTGGTGGGTCCTGTCTTCACATGCCTGCGGTCCCATCCCAAGTCAGGGATCCTAGCTTTGTGTTAGAGCGTCTCCCAGGGGGACTTCTCTAGTCCTGTCCAGGGAGCACCAGGACCCAACAGGACATGAGGGTTTCAGCCTCGCAGCTCTGGTTTTCTCAGATGGTATCTGGGGACATCTCTGGTGTGGGACGATATGTTCCCCAAAGGTGTCTGCCTATCTCCTTGGGGTGAAGAAGCCTATAAGGGTTCCTAGGAGAAACCACTTGACTACCTCACACCACCTGTCAGCACCTCAGCTTTGTTCCCACGCAGTCCTGGTAGCTTGCGAGATGGGTGGATGAATTTGCCCAGGTCCTCTGCAGCAGTTCTGAGCCAGGGATTTTGCTGGCTGCAAATACACCTCAGCCTAAATCAACCCGTTCTTCTGACCTCCTTCTTTTAAAGGGGCCACACTGGGGGCTACACTTCCATCTGGTGACAACAGAGAGGGCACTCTCTCTAAATTCAGTGCACACTTTGGTTTTGCAATGCTGGGGATCAAATCCAGGGCTTGTGAGGCGAGGAGGGCACCCACACTGAGTGCACCCCAGCCCTGACAGGCTTTATCTGACTCTGCCAGACTGCCTTGGGCTTCCATTCAGGTTTGACACTTGCCAGCTCTGTGTCCTTTATATAATCTCGCTAAGTATCTGAAAATGCTCCTGGAAGTCTTATCTGTGACAATCAGGTGCTAATGTCCCTGGTTTTCCTTCTTTGAAACCCAGAGTATGGGCACTGAGAGGTCTGGAAGTCATTATTCAAGTCACACCACCCATTCGCTCTTGATGAACCATGTTGTTCACCTTTCAAAGCTCAAAAACCAGCCCTGAAATGGGAGAACACAGGTAGGAAATGAGGGAACACAAACAGAAAATAAAAAGTCATTGTGGAGAGAGCTGGCATGGCTCTGAGGACATTGGTCGCTGTCACCCAAGACACTCAGCAGGCCGGTGGAGCTTTTCTCTAGTTCTCTAAGGGGTTTGGGATGTTATCTACATGTATGAGGAGAACACACCTGGGGACATCTGGGGTGTAGGACTTCTAAGGTTCACACTGGAGAGGGGCATAGAATCTGGTGCACAAGGTCACCCCTGAGGGGTAGCAGTGAGATCTGATGATGTGTTCACCAGGGGAACCACATTTTGGGGACTTTCTGGTGAAGCTGCTGCAGGTCAGCACTGCTCAGACTTCAGGGTGCACCTGGGTCTCCTGGAGATGCTGTGGAGCCCAAGCTCTGATGTGGTCACATGGGACAGGGCCTGGACTCCATATTCCTAACAGACTCCTGGGTGGTGTCCAGGCAGCTGGATCAGCAGCAGTGTGTCAAGATGATAGGAAAGTTTGTGCAAATAGTCTCCAGTGTGCAATGGATGGACTTAGGGCTTTTTTACTTTAGGATGGTGCCAAAGCAGTGAGTGTTCCTTAGAAACTGTGCTCTGAACTTTGATCTTTTCCCTGACCAACAGTGTGCAGTGCGATACCTCCTTGTGATGCTCGGGCTCCCGGATGCCACTCCATCACAGGGTGATCAGCGACCTGGCAGGTGCTCTGGACCTCGGCAGCAGAGCAGGTGTGTGAAGCACATTTTTGACGTGTGATGTTTTCTGTTTACGATGAGCTTACGGGAGGCAGCCAATTGTGAGACAGGAGCATCTGTCTAGAGATTAGAACTGTCGTTCTGTAGTGTGAAAATCCTGTGAGTGCCGAGGCTGCGATTTAACAGCTGAAGAAAGCAAGAATCTGATGGGGTGATATTTAAGTGATGCATTTGAGGTGAGCCAGTGAAAAGGTAGGAAGCCCTGGTAGGAGCGTGAAGGGCTAGAGTCTGTCTGTCCAGGTGTGCACAGCTGGACAACATCAGGTGTCCAGGCAGACACACCAGGACTGTGCAAGGTGGCTGGCCACCTTAGCAAGTGCAGATGACCAAAGAAAGCATGTGCCAGCATCACACTCTGTGTCCCCAATCTTACCGTGTGACTTTGTACCGAGCCTGCCCCCACTGCCCTGAACTGATACTGCCCTTTGGTGTGTTGCCTGCAATATCCAATTATGGAACCGCTGATCCTGCACATGCGTCTCTGTCTCCAGGCATCCGTCAAACACTGAGGTGTTTGTCAGGGACAGAAGATGGCCTGGCCGGCTGTGCCTGGCGGGGTGGTGGGAAGCACTTGTGGATTTAAACAGATCTCTTGGTGCTTTTTAATTAAGTGCATCCTGAACGTTGCCCAGATGGATTCTGTGTCTTCTTTTATCAATAAGTAGGCAGTAATGGGTGAATTCATTGCACAGGGACGTATGGAGCACCACTGCATGCTGGGGTTTTGCCAAGCACTGGAAATACAGTGGGGACAATGGACATGCCCCCGTGTGAGGTGGAATGGAGGAGCATTTGCACCCACAGATCCATAGTTGTCATCATGCTGAGGGCTTTGAAGAATAGGTCAGGACTAACCCAGGCAGAGGGAGGCCTGGGGCTGAGCCCACAGGAGGCAGCAACTGCAGCATGCCATGGAGGGCCAGGTGTCCTGAGTCCAAGGCCCGCCCTCACTCCTGCAGCCTCTGTGTGGACTAGATTGTGCATCCCCCACACACACACATTAATGTGTCCAAGTCCCAACCCCAGTGCAGTTGCTTTCCAGATGAGGTCTTTAAAGACATGACAAGGTTACATGAGGTCATGAAGTGGGTCCCATCTAATAGGACAGGAGGCCCACAGAATGCCTGTGTGCAGGGAAAGGGTCATGTGAGGACACAGCAAGAGATAAGTCACCTGCAACCCAGGAGAGAGGCCTTGGAAGACTCCATACCTGCAAATGCCTGGCCTTGGCCTTCCAGCCCCCAGAACTGAGAGAATGTAAGATTCTTTGTACTAAGCTCCTAAGGTGGGGCATTTTGTCAAAGAAGCTGGGGCTGACTGATACAGGCTCTTATGACTTCAGGCAAATGAGCACGGTACCAGTTTCTCAGAGCTGTTTGGTCACCATGGGCTTCTCTGTTGGCAACTCCACGGTGAAGACCCAGACCTGCAAGTCTCTCATGCTCATGAGTGGCTCCCTAGGGAGGAACCAGCTTAGAAACGAGCTGGCTTCACTTTTCTCTTAAGAAAAGGCTTCAGGGTGTGACTAGGGAGGGGTGAGAGGTCCCTCCAGCCCAGGCTCCTCGGAGCCCTGTACTCTGGGCATTTCTGTCATTCCTGGTGCAAGAATCAGAGCCAAGTCAATTTTACAGTTCACACAGTTGATTTCCTCATCCAACCAAGATTTCTTTATCAAAAAAAAAAAAAGGTGCCCATTTGATGTCTTTGGCTACCTGGCATGCTCCATAAAGAGGGGCAGGGAACCACCCATATGCCTTCGTTGGGTGGTCCTGGCTGTGTTCTTCAGAACCCCAGGGGCCAACAGGGCCCTTAGCCTAGTCTGCAACAGCAAAGCTGTGGGGGCTGGCAGCTCTTGCAGTCTGGCCACAGCACCTCTAGAGACTGCTAGAGAGCACCATGTCCACCCGTTCAGAGATCAGGGTTGGTTTATTTATTTATCTGTTTTTTTTCCACAGTATTTTATTGGTGCCTTATAGTTACACACACTGGTGGGACTCCTTGTTACACACTCACACGTGCACACCACATAACAATGACCAATATCACTCCCCAGCACTTCCCCCACTCCCTCCCCTCCTCCCTCTCCCTGGTCCCTCCCTCTTCTGATCACTCTTGGATTTTTATGAGATCTGCCCTTCACATTTTTTAACCCTATTCTTCTCTAGCTTCTGTTCATGACAGAAAACATATGTCTCTTGACTTTCTGAATTTGGTTTTTTTTTATTAACACAATGGTCTCAAGTTCTATGCATTTTCCTGCAAGTGCCATAGTTTCATTTTTCTTTGTGGCTGAATAAAACTCCATTGTGCATATATACACATTTCCTTCATCCAGTCACCTGCTCATGGACTCCTTGGCTGTTGTGAACTGTGCTGCTGTCACACGGTTGTGCAGGTATCGCTGTAGTCAGGTGACTTCAGTTCTTCAGGATAAATACTGGGGAGTGGTCTGGCTGGGTCATCGGGAGGGTCCATGCCTAGTCCTTTGAGGAAGCTCCAGGGGATGTCCACAGTGACACCCTGGTTCTGACACTGCACCACTTGGCCCTATGAGCCTAGAAAAGTCACTTAACCAGCTTAGAGACTGAAGACTGAAGAAGTCGAAGTGCAGGCTCAGAAGCCAAAGGCCACGGGGAAGGTGCTGTGGTCCATAGCAGTGTCTCTCCTGCTTCAGAGCCCCCAGAGCCCCTGCAGGGCCTGCTGAGCACAGATCCCAGGCTCCACCTCCAGACCTCTGATTGGTAGATCTGAGTTGGAGCCTGAAAATAGGTGTTTCTAGTAAATTCCCAGGTGATGCTGAGACTGTGGGTCTGGGGGACACACTCGAGGGCCAGTGTGCTGGCCCACAGTCACTCCTGATCTCCACAGAGAGGGCCCCAGGCCCAGGTCAGGAAGATACTGAGGGAGAGCTCTTCCTGCCCAGAGGCATGACAGTGAGGTCCCAGCCACTAAGAATGGAGTGACTTGGTTCCTGGGAAAAGTCAGACCAGGCTGCATCTTCTATGCAGGGCAGGGATTCATTTCAGCACTGCTGGTGAGATTGGGGGACAAATCGGCCCCACCTCACTGCAGTGGGGGGGGGTTCATTTGCTGCTGGGGACGAGAGAGTGGACTTAAGGGAGATGTCAAAGTGGGCAGCTACCTGCAGTGCCACTTGTTTGGCTTGGCACAGACTTTGTACCCAGTGGAAGGGACAACCGAGAAGATTTTGTTGGTAATCACCCTCCATGATATACTACCACCACTATTTCTGTTCCTGTTGCTATAACAAAATACCTGAGACTAGGGGATTTATAAAGATTAAAAACTTGTTTTCATAGTTCTGGAGGCTTGGAGTCCAATGTCCAGGTGCCGGCAGCACTGGTGTCTGGTCAGGGTGCTGTTCCTGCTTCCTAGATAACCGTTTGTTGCTATATCCTTGGGAAGGGCTGAATGTTATGTCCTCATGCAGCAGAAGGACAGACAGATCCTTCACACCTGTGTTGGAGGTTCATTAGTCCCACCTGTGAGGGTAGAGCCTGTGGTGTGATGGACTCCTGAGGGCCCACATCCTAGTGGTCTCCTGTGCCCCTGTGCTTGGCCCTCTCTGAGCCCTTGAGCAGCCACACAGCGCAGGCCTCTGTCCCTCCTCCCCTCCACAGGGCGGGCACCGGCAGGTGGAGCCTAAGGAAAGGGCTCACCTGTGCTGGTCTCTAGGGCTTTTGGTGGAGTGTCAAATTTCTGCCCTAAATGATATAATGCAAGACCGTCTTATGAACCAAAATGAAGGTCTTCGGATGATGCTGACACTCAGAATCAAGCCACCATCCTGGGCTCGGCAGACCAAGAGGCCTCCCAGGCACAGTGCCGGGAACGAGCCCTCCCATGTCCTAATCAGCCCGAGGAACTCCTCCCGCTCCTGGCCGTGGTTCTGGGTCTGGTTTTGATTGAGTTCTCCAAGGAGGATGCTCCACGGATGCAGCGGGTCCCGTCCTGCAGGCTGTTGCCCTCCGTGGACTCCAGACTGGTGCTTGTGGCTGAGCTGGATTGTCCTGAGCAAGGAATTCTATTCGTCCGGGTCCTATTCAGTGTCTGCCTCAAATTCCTCAGCATGAAAATCAGTTATGCAAGCCGCGTGGGTGGCACATGCCTGTAACCACAGCTACTGGGGAGGCAAAGGCAGGTGGAAGGTAAATTCCTGGTCAGCCCGAGCAACTTGGCAAGACCCTGTCTTACCCGGGCTGGGGTGTAGCTTAGCATGCCTGAGACACTGGGTTCAATCTCTAGCACTGGCCAAAAAAAAAAAAAATACACACACACACACACACACACACACATATGTGTGTGTATATATATATGTATCAGTTATGAAGTAAATTTAGTATTCAAATACAAGAACTTGTATTTTCCTAAGAAATGAAATTTACAGTAGCCATAGGAATGATCATCAAATACTTAACGGCTTTCTAGAAACAAAAACCACCCAGCACACATCCAGAAGAAGACACAGCATCAGCTAACGAGAAGGCTGCAGCTTCAAGCACGTCCTTCCAGCAAGACTTTTATTAGGCAGTAAAATTGGAAATCTTACTTCAGCCCTCAACTTTCTTGAACAAGGAAAAAATAACACAAAATCAAGTTCGAATGAAAAGGGGCATTCTGTGATGCGATTCTCATGACTTGTCCTGGGTGCGACCCAGTCTTTCCTTGGTCTTCTTCTGCAGATAAAAGTGAGTGGGGGATATTAGCATGGTACCTCAGAGACCTGAGTCCTGGTTGTCAGTCACTTTGGATCCTGAATGCCCCCTCCAGGGATAAAGTGAGAGGATGGAATGGGGTGACTCTATGGCATCTTTCCAGATAGCATTCATATTTTAAAGTTGTCAGGTGCATGGTTGAAAGTGCTGACCAACATCTTGGAGAATTGGATGATTCTAGGGCTGGGGCATGAAACAGAGTAGTCCCTCCTATAGCTGGAGCTTTGCGTACCTTGGTTTCATGTACCCATGGTCAGTCATGGTCTGAAAAATATGAAATGAAAATTTCAGAAATAAACAACTTGTAAGTTTTAAGTTATGTGCCACTGTGAGCAGAATACGATGCAATCTTGTGCTGTCCTGCTGCATTCCACCTGGAACATGAATCATTCCCTTGCCCAGAGTATCCACACTGTATATACCACCTGCCCAGTAGTCACTCAGTAGCCACATTCGTTATCAGATTGACTATTGGTATTGCAGGGCTTGTGTTGAAGTAACCCTTATTTTACTTGGTTATGACCCCAAAGTGCAAGAGTAGTGGTGCTGATGATAATGAGAAGCTGTAAAGTACTTCCTTTAAGTGAAAAGGTGAAAGTTCTCCACTTATGAAAAAAAAGTGGTACGCTGAGGGTGCTGAGATCTACAGAAGGAATAAATCTATCTGTGAAACTGTAAAGAAAGAAAAAGAAGTTCGTGACAGTTTTGCTGTCATACCTCAAAGGGTAACAGTCATGGCCACAGTGCCTAAGAAGTGCTTAGTTCAGCTATAAAAGGCATGACATTTGTGTGCATAGGTGTAGAAAAGACTATAGTTCATGTAAAGTCTGGCACTATTCATGGCTTCAGGCGTCCTTTGGGGATCATGGAAGATGCCCCCAGAGGATAAGGGACAATGGTATAGAAGACGAGCCTGGGACATCTCGTGGTTGATAAAGTAAGGAATTACTAAAACAAACCCAAACCCTGGATCACGTGGCACCTCAAAAGGACACAGGGGCCACTGAAAGAAGTTCCCAAGGCCCACAATAGAACAACTGGAGCAAGGAAGTAAAGTAAATTGTATTGGATTAAAGTCTAGCTACGTGGGCTGGTAGGGAGGACAGAGTCATCCTCCCCCACAGCTCCCTGACAGGTCCTTGTAAACTAGCTGGTCAGACCATTAGCAAGAGGAAGATGGACAGAAGTTCATCCAGTGTGCCCTGCTCCTGCACATGGAGTGTCCCAGACGGCCACCCACAGGGGCGGTAAGCCCTTAGGCTTCTGCAGTGTCCCCAGCAAGTTGGGTTCTGGGCAAGGGAGGCTGGTTATGAGGAGGTGACCAGGAAAATAGGGATGGCGCAGTCAGGTTTGCCATGCAGATTCCAACTGGGTGTTTCTCCACGGGGAAGGGTCATCAGAGTCCTCTTCTCTCTGGCCATAGAGGAAGTTATGGAACTTTCCTCTGTGGACATGAGTCTCCCTCACGAGGGAAATGCGTGCCTGGTTTTCAGGGTCTTGTCAGCAGCTGCAGGTTCTAAATGGTCTTCATCTAAAAATAATTCATATGCGAAAGATTATATTTTAGAGTGGGATATTTTAATATCCTTCAAGTCCAGATTGATGTAAGGAAACAACTGAGGAAAGAAACAAACAGGGCAAGTCTCCCAGTAATTCATGCCCATCAAGGCAGTGGAGGACCTTAAGGTGGGGAAGCCTTCCACTCCTTAGGGGGCTTCTTCCCAAGGAACGCAGAGCTGGGGAGGGAGGAAGCTGCAGCACAGGGCCCAGCGACGCTGCCTGGGCCGGGCCAGCAAGGCCCACATCAGCAGCCATCGGCTGTGGGGATGGCATGTGCCCACCCTGGCTGTTACGTGATGAGAAGGCCCTGTCTCTCTGTGGTCTTCCCAGAGAGATCCCAAAACCCTGTCGAATGAGGAGAAGAAACATTACACAAGTCACCAAGTAATGTTCTAGAAAATGCTAGTTAGTGTTCCTTGGAACCAACCAGGTCATCTAAAACAATGGGAGCCTGAGGAGATGAGATGATTAGACACCAGGTGGGATTCTGGGTGCTCTCCTAGGACAGAACGGGGCCACAGCAGGGAGTCCTGATGGAGTGTGAACTAGGACTCTGTTGACATGTGCATTGGTCAGCTTTGCTCCTCCCCCTGTCGAGGGCACCATGCTGTCAGAGGTCAATGACTGGAGGTGCCTGGGGACTCTTTGTACTATCTTTGGAAATTTTCTGTGAACATGAAACTATCCTAAAATAAAGTTTGTTGTAAAGAAAATGATAGTCCCAGAGTCCGGTGAGCCCTGCAGGAAAGACTCAGTGCCACTGTTCCCAGAGTCCTAGGCTGGGGAGGGGGCTGGCTTGGGGAGCCCTAACATACCAAGTGTGGCCAGTGTCCCTCAAAGAAAACCAATGCAAGGGTGATGGTAAGGTAGGAAGGGGATTCGCTGTTCAGGACAGCCATGCTGGGGAGACTGGGGACTAGGGGATGCCGGCACTCCTGGCTCTGACCTGGAGGGCACCACCGGAGCTTCCCGTTTAAATAGGGGAGAGGTGGACGGGTCTGATCAACTGTGGTCTGGTGGGAAGTTTTCTCACGTTTGGCTCTCCAAGATCCTGGAGGAGTGGTCACCACTTGAAGGGACCATTGGCTCCCATGTGAGAGGACTGCTCCTGCCTAGGGGACAGGTCCGTTCCTCTCCTGGGATGATCTGTCTGCAAGCCTTGCTGTCTGTCTGTGGAACTTGAGATGTATCTTGTTACTGCTGCCCTGCTGTCTGCAGTCCTGAAGGAGGATGAGAGGAGCTAGGTGACCTTGGGCTCCTCGACCTTGTGTTTCCAGACTTCAGATGGATGCTCCTGACAGGATCAGCAGGTCTGGCTAACCGTCGGAGGCACAGAATGAAGGCCCAGCTGCCCAGCCCTCATCCTGCTTCCTGTTCCCATCGTGCACCTACAGGCCCAAGCCAAGGGTTGGTGTGTTGAGAGCCACAGCTGAAGGGGCCCCAGCAAACTTCCAGCTGATTGGCTCACCATGGCCCCAGCAAACTTCCAGCTGCCAGCTGTTTGGTTCCTCTGTGGTGATGCTCATCGGGCTGTTTCCCCGCCCTTTCAGGCCACGGAGCTGCTCATTGGGGGACTCTTTGGGCTCCGCCCACACGACCCAGCCAATTGGCCTCAAGAGCAGGAGGAGTGGGGGCGTTGAGAGGCTCGTGGGAAGCAGGTGGTGGCAGTTGGGCTCTGAGGGAATTCCTGAAGAGCTCTTGTGGTGCAGGGGTGTGTGTTCTAAAAATAAAGTTCCTTTCTGCTTGGTAAGTGGCTTGTGAATTGTGCCCAGCCAGACTGCGGCATTGGTGTGTTAGGAAAGGCAGCTTCCAAGTCCCTGTTATATGGACAGTGAACAGGACTGTATAAGAAGACAGAATTGACAAAGGACTTCCAATAAAGAAGGATTTCCAACTGGGATTTAACTCACCAGAAATCTCTCCTGAGCCTTCTGGTAGAAGGAACTCTCACGGGACAGGTGCAGTAAAGGGCTAACCCCTCAGGACAGGACTGTCCCCCTTCTGCAAAGACCTGCAGGACTGGCCTCGACCATCTGAGAGGGACATAAGCTCTGAGCCTTGGGATATCTGGCCTGATAGGAGTGTCTGTGGGGGCATGGGGCCTCAGGCCACATCAGAGAGCCTGTGCTGACCTTGTGATTTGGGTTTGTTTTAGTGACGCCTGGTTTTGGTAGCCTGGGGCCCTGGGTCACACTGTACCAGTTTGACCTCTGGAGAGGGCAGCAAGAGACTGAGCAGCTGAGGTTGGTTGCAGGGGTGCTCTATGATTGCGCAACCCCCTCCCATAAAATCCCGGTGCTCTGGTCTCCGGTGGGCTTCACTGGACGACAGCCTTCCGTGTACTGTCAAGCGTCATTGCTGGGAGAACTCTGGACTACGTGGCTTCACCGGAGGGGACAGGTAGAAGCTGATGTCTGATTCTTCTGGTACCTCACGATGTCCTATGTTCCCCTTCTGATTCTAATCGGCATCCAAGAACACAAAGCTTCCTCTGTTCTCTGAGTTCCAGCAGATCATCAAATCGTAGGGTGGTCTTGGTGGTCACCTAACACGAATGGTACAGAGCTGAGGGGGTCTGCAGTTTCCGACACCCTGACATTCCATCAGAGGAATAGGCCATGTCCAGTGGGGCCTCCCTCACCTGGTGATTGTTTGAGAATATAAATTACCTGATCAATTAGCCAATTTATCCATTTCCATCCATTAATCCCCCAATCGATACGTCAGACCTGAGACAAGCACATACCCAAATTCCTCTTCCTTCCAGCTCCCGACAGCCATCATAATTTGGAGATAATTTTGTCTGGTGATAAAAGGCACACACAAAAGAACTCAATCATTTCTCTGCCTGATAAATCTCCACTCTCCCTGCAAGCACGAAGCTCCTCAGCCTTCCTCGGCTCCCCTCAGTGTGCCGACGCCTGCAGTCTGGGGAGGTGGACAGTGGAGGGAAGGTGGAACTGGAGGAGAAAGAACAGCTGCAGAGACTGAGAGCAACAGGCTGGGCTGGGCCACTGTCATGGCCGAGGGGCTGGCTGGTGGCTGGTGTATGCGTTTTGGTCAATAGTTCTGTAAGGAGGAGATGATTTGCGGGTCAGCTTGAGCCTGAGCTGAGGCTGCCAAGCTCAGTGGGGAGGGACCTGTTGTCACTGCTGCCCTCTTCGCTGTGCCTCTGCTGTCCGGGAATTGGCAGGTGCAGAGTTGACCTCAGGGGCCAAGGTTGCCAGCTTCAGGGGACAGGGCCCGTCCCTGGCTCCCAGTAGCCAACTGGACACCCCAGCTGAAGGGACCTGAGCTCCAAGGCTCTGCTGTGTCCTGGAGGTGAGAATGTGAAGTGACATCCCTGGAGCCCTGGGTCACGGGCTAACATCTCTGTCCTCATCCTTCTCTCTGGGTTGGCCCATTGGTCCAGCGGGGGAACCAGCACACAGCGGGGCCCTCAGGCTAGTGGCAGAGAAGTGCTCTCGGGCTCTGGCAGGCAACCTTTGGGCCAAGGCCCTCCGCGGCCTTGGCAGAACCTGCAGCTGCTGAGACACACTGGGGTGACTTCTGGCTTCTCCTCAGTCCCCACGGAGACTGGGGCCTGGTGGGGATTTCGGATTTCAGCTTCTGCCTTGGGAAGGAAGGGGAAGGTTTCCACCTGGGCTTAAACACATTAATTCCCAAATTGAGTTTGGCTCTCCTGCTATTTAAAAATCCTATTTGGTAAGCACTTCACAGAGCGGTGGCTCTGAAAGAGAAAGATTACTTTCCCATTAGCCTGGTTTAGGAGAAGGCATTGTTATTCAAAAGGCAGACTGAGTGGGGTGTGGGTTGTAGAGGCCAGGTGAGAAGCAATCCTCTGGAAGTCACACCGCGGGGAGCAGGAACTGGTGCGCCCTGGATCCTGCTCACCAGTGCTTCCCAAGCCTGTGGGCCGGGCACAAGCAGGGGAATGAGGCCTCTGTTGTGCTCAGACATGCCATATACGGCCCTCTGAGGGGTGCCCCCAACGGCTCCTCTCCACCCCTCACCTCTAGGTCCCTGGGGGACTGGCTCTGTCTGAGACTGTCCTGGCTGGCTTATGTCCCATCTCTAGGACAAATCTGCCACTGTTCTGTATGGACAGGACCTGACCTTAGACATAGAAGGAGAAGAATTTGTTTCCTTGGTTTTGCTTTTGGTGATGGGATGGTGGAGATGGCCGGAGAGGAGGACTCAGACACCCAGCAACAAGTTTTACTGAGCCATCTTTTGAAGAACCAAGTTTGTTACTCTGGCAGAGCAGACAGGACTGTGCCATGTTCCATGAATCGTGTAGCAGCTACCTCATGGGCTTTCTGCAGGCCTAGCGTAATTAAGTGCTTGAGGCTTGTCTGTCCAGGAAGAAGGCCCCTCTCCATCATCCCAGCCATGGCCAGTGGCCCATCACATTTCCAGGTGTGTCCTGGAGGCTGTGGTTGTCCACACCCCCTCTGCCCCTCGTCATGCCCCTCGTGGCTCACAGTAGACCACTCAGCACCTCCCGGGCTGATCTCTCTCTGGGAAAAGTGACCTTGACTGGCATGTGGGCTCTTTCTCCCTCCGGCTGATGTGACACATTCTGACTTATGACATCATGCAAGAAATGAGTCAAGCCCAGTCTGGGGAGAGAGTGGGCCCAGGAAGGCTTTCTGAGGACCTGGTGTGTATCCTGAAACACAAGGGGGTTGAGCCGATAGAGGGGCCTGTCGTGGTTGGAGGTGGTGAAGAAGAAGACAGAGAGGGCACCCTGAATCCATTTCCTGTCACTCTAATACAACGCTGAGGTTGGGCACTTAGAGGAAAAGGGTTGTGTGGCCCACAGCTCTAGAGGTAGAGGAGCACAGTGCCCATCCTGGCAAGGGCCCCCCGGGGCTGTGTCACAACATGGCGGATGGCATTATGTGGGGGTGTGTGGGAGGGGGGGGCATCACGTGGAGAGACATGAAGCTACAGAGACTCAGAGGCCAGGCCTGCCCTCTTGTAAGAACCCACTCCTGGAGGAGCTAACTGGGCCCCATGAGAACTACTTTAATCCCTTCCTAGGGCAGTACCCCAAAGACCCAAGGCCCTCCCACTGCAGTACCCCAAACACCCAAGGCCCTCCCCCTAGGCTCCATCTCTAGAAAGGTCCAGTGCCTCTCACATTGCCATGCTGGGGACCAAGCTTCATGAGCCTTTGGGGAACACACTCAGACCCTGCCTGAGCCACAGCAGTGAGCATGGCGGACATCACCCCTAGTTCAACACCACTCCATACTGGAACCCCTCCCATGTCTGGGGAGCTCCCTATCTTGTGAGTATTGGCCAGTGGAAGTCCACTATTATGGAAACCAAAAATGTCAGCTGGATGTTCTCAGCCTCCTTCTGCACTCAGATGGGCAAGTGACCCTGGGGTCACTAGTTTGGGTCTTGCACTGTCTTTGACTCAGGAGGTGGTGATGTAAAGCAGCAGGACTCTGAGGGGCCATTCTGCAGGGAGGTGGACACTATTGTCCACGGCAGCTGGGGCTGTGGTCTCCTCAGCAGCGTTCAGGGCTGAAGGGCTCTTGGGCCAGCAGTGGAGCTATGTCATTGGTCTGTGTGTGCTTTGACTTTTGGCCTCATCCTGGCCTTGGAACCTCCGGGTCTGTTTGATTTTTTTAAACTGTTTGTTATGGTTGAGATGTGAGTATCCCCACAGCTCAGTGTGAGACAGTGCCAGAGGTTCAGAGGTGGAGTGGTTGGGTCAGTGCATTAATCCCTGACGGGCATGCACGGGTGGTGACTCAGGCAGGAGGGCCATGACTGGAGGGCTGGTCCCTGGAGGTTGTCTTTGGGGTCACAGTTTGTGCCTGTTGAGCAGAGCCATCTCTGCTCCGCCATGATGTCTGCCTCACCTGAGCCCGAGGAATGAGCTGGGCTGTCTGTGGATTGAAGCTGTGAAACTGTGAGCCTCCACGTAAACTTTTCCTCCTGAGATTGTTTTTGCAGGGCCTTTTAGACACAGCAGTGGAAAATCTGACTAAAACCCTACTGAAGGTTGGGAGTCCTTTCTACATTCTGGGTAAGAGCTCTTAGTCCGATGGGTGGTTTGGAAACACGTGTTCCTTTGTTTAATCATCTGCTTTCATTTTGTTTTGTTATGGTCCTAGATTCAAACCCAGGGCCTTAAGCATGCCAGGCAGGGGCTCTGAGCCTCCCCCAGCTCTCCTCTTAACATCTTCATCATCATCTTCTCCTTCTCCTCCTCCTCCTCCTCCTTCTTTTTGGTACAGGATTGAACCCATGTTCCCAGCCCTTTTTATGTTTTAAGACTTTCCTAAGTTGCTAAGTCTGGCTTCAAACTTGTGATCCTCCTGCCCCAGCCTCCCAAGCCACAAGAATTACAGGAGTGCACCACCATGCCTGACCCTCTTCATCTTCTTAACATGTATTCCAGAGAACAAAGGTTTTTGATTTTTGATGAGTTTCAATTAGTCAAAAGTATATCATCAGGCCCCTCCCAGGGCGGGTGAGTAGGTGTTCAATGTCAGTCCACTCTTTTTAATCTCACTCCATCTTTGAGTTCTTCCTTTATATTCAACCAAGGCAGGCTGGGAATTTCCAGGTTTCTCCCTTGAGTCACCCTTTTCGTCCATATCTCAGCCAACCAACCACATGGTGAGAGCCTGTCTAATTCTCTGAACTGCTGTGTTAAAGGCAGAATCTTGGCTGGATTCTTCTAACCTCATGCCACAGGGTCGTAGTCTGTCCCACTCCCATTCCCTGGATTTCTGTCTACATTGGAAGACAGCTGCAGTTCTTTTGGAGTGTGACACACCCTCGTGGGTCGCATTTCCTACCTCACCTGTGGGGGTCCGGGGACGCTGCCCAGGTCCCTTACACTAGTGAGTAGTTACATTAGACTCAGACACTTACCCATCAGAAGTGGGAAGAGAACCCCATGACTTCTATGGACTTCTAGGCAGCGACTTCTAGGGGTGAGAGAGCTCTTCGAAGGTGAGGAAGACTTTGCATCTGGCTGCGTCTTCAGCCAAAAAGGGGTGCAGTGTCTGGGGGGCCTCTTTGGATTTGGGACCCATATGATCCTCATGTGGGTGTGTTCCTCTGGCCCCTGCACTGAGTGATTCAAAAAGGCTCCTGTCCTGACTGGATTCTGGAACAGGAGAAGGCCACTGTGCGAGGTTCCTGCACTCAGGCCATGTGGTCCAGCAGACCTGGTGGCATGTGGAGTGTCAGTGACAGAGATTCTGTTTGGAGACTTTGCTGGCCCCAGACCTGAGGCACAGTGTCCTTAGGATTAGGAGCAGAGTCTACAGTCCACCACAAACAGCTGCTCTCTTTAGGGAAACAACTCGTGGCCTGCTGCTTGGCCTTAGTAGAGGCTGACCACTTGACCATGGGCCACCAAGTCACCCCAAGACCTGAGTGGTCCATCTAGAACTGTGTGTTATCTGACCCACCAAGCAATGAAGTTGGGCCTGGACAGAGCTCTCCATTATCCAACAGAAGTGGACACACACAGCCATGGCTGAGGAAGGCACATGAAGATGTGGCCCAGATGGCCACAGTCCTCCCTTCTGCCATGCAGCCTTTTCTTTCCTGAATGATGTATGGGCACCACTCCAAAGTCAAGAGCCTCATTCTAGAACATTCCTGATGGATGGTGTCAAAGGAGAAACCTCCCAAGGGCAGCCCACTGAGCAGTGCCCCCGGTCATTCAGTTTGCTCAGAAGGAGAATGGCCAGACTCATGGGCAGTGGCCAACAGTTGGGATGATCAGGAACTTGGAAGGAGCAAAATTGGAAAACTGGTGTCAAAAGGATTGGGGCAATATGTAGGCAGACAGACCCCCTGAATGGGTGAAAATATTTGTGTCCCATGGAAATGCTCGCCAAGGGGTGCCTTCAGGAAAGAAGGACTTCGATGATCACATGGGTAGAAAGACTCATTCTGGGAGTTCTGGGTGAGATGTTTTCCTGGTAGGATTATGAACAGAGTGGCCATGGTTTAGGGATGGAGGTTGTGCGTGAGCTCAGCAGGTGGACATTCACTCACAGAGGTCAGCCTGGACTGGCCACTGCTGAGCTACTTTGGCTGCAGCAGAGACCGACATTGGGTTCCCCAGGATGGCTGCCTACCTGGTGGAAGGCTGGTCCCGTCAGACAGCTTTTATCCTGGAAGAAGCAGCATTTGGTTCTTAATGGAACAAGCACTCTGGGTTAGAGTAGACCTTCCCTGCACACCCTGCTTCTGCTGGAACTTCCCCTTGTGGCCAAGATGCCTTATCCACACAGCAAGACATCCCACAGCACCCATGAAAGGGTGTTGAATTTTGCCATGTGCTTTTGCTGCAAAATTTAAGACAATCATGCCATTTTTCTCTCCCATTCTCTTAGGGAATTACATCACATTTATTGATTTCTGTAGATTGAACTATCCTTGCATCACAGGTTATTCCACGGGGTCATGGAGCATTGTCCTTTTAATATACCATTGAATTCAGTTTATGCATTTTGGGGGGAAGTTTTGAATATTGATATTCATCAGGGATATTGGTCTTTGGTTTTCTTTTCCTACACTGTCTTTGGCTTTGGTATCAAGGAAGTGCTGGCATTCTCAAATGAGTTTGGAAGGGTTCCTTCAAATTTTTGGAAGAGTTTGAGAAGGACTGACATTAATTCTTCTTGAAATGTGGAGTAGAATTCTCCAGTGAAGCCATCTGGTCTTTCTCATTTTGGGGAAGTTTTTCATTACTGACTCAATCTCCTTACTAGTTGTATGTCCGTTCAGATTTTCTACTTCATCACAATTAAGACTTTGTAGATTGTATGTTTCTAAGAATTTACTTATTTCTCCTAGTTATCCAGGTTTTTGGTGTAATTGTTCACAGTGTTCTTATGTAATCATTTCTATTTCTGTGGGCTTTCTGTAACGATGTCTCCTTTTCCGATTCTGATTTTAATTATTTGAGTCTTCATTCTTTTTTTCTCTTAGTTAGCCTATATATATATATATTTTTTTCATGATTGTCCACTATTCCCCAGGTTTCTGGAAGCTGAGAAGTCCCACCATCTGTTTTCTGCAAGTTGCAGACCCAGAAAGCTGGTGGAGTAGTTTGGGGATGTCAGAGCTGGGGAGCGGTGGTGTAGATTCCAGCCAGAATCTGAAGCTCTGAGCCCCAGGAGCCCCAGGGGCTGGAGGTATTAATATATAAGTGCCCTGAGAGGTGGGCTGGGGAACATGAGTGTGCAGGTCCTCTCCTCCTTCACCTACTTTTCAGCCATCACTAGATTGGAGGGTGCCCTCCCAGTGGAGAGGGGAATTCACTGTGCTCAGCACCCTGGTTCAGCAGCTAATCTCCTCCAGAAACACCCTTGCAGACACACCCAGAAGGAAGATTCAACCAGATAGCTGAATATCCCATGAGCCAATCCAAAATTTACTTTCATAGCATAGCTAAGAGCTTATCTATTTTACTGATCTTTTTGATAAGTTTACTTAGTTTCATAGGTTTTTCTACTCTTTATTTTGTTTATTTATGGTCTTATCTTTATTATTTCCTTCTTTGTGCTAACTTTGGGTTTAGCTTTTTATTCTTTTTTCTAGTTCCTTGAGGTGTAAAGTTATTAATGTAAGATCTTTCTTTTTTAAATACAGGCATTTACCACTACACATTTCCCTCTTAGGGCTGCTTTCACTGTATTTAAGTTTTGGTATGTTGAGTTTTTCTTTTAGCTTGTCTTAAGATATCTTCTGACTTTTTTTTTTTTTTGGTGATTTCTTGGAGCCAGTGGTTGTTCAAGAATGTGATGTTTGATTCACACATATTGGTGAATTCTCCAGTTTCTCTGCTGCTATGGATTTCTGGTTTTGTTCCAAGTTGGTATGATTTCAGCCTTTATGAGTGTGTTGGGACCTGTTTTGTACCCCACCACTTATCGATCCTGGGGAGTACACCACATGTGCTTGAGACAAATGTGCCTCCTGTTCTGTGGTGAGGAGTGTATCTATCAGGGACAGGGAGTCTGTGGTGTCATTCAGGCCTCTGCTTCTTGGTTGACCCTCTGGCTTTTCTATCCATTATTAAGCGGTGTCAAAATTTCTTGGGCTGGGACTGTGGCTCAGTGGTAGAGCACTTGCCTAGCATGCATGACGCATTGGGTTTGATAGAGCATATAAAAATGAATAAATAAAACAAAGGTGTTGTGTTCATCTACAACTAAAAAAATGATTTTTTTCTTACCTTTATTCTGTTACTCTTTCTTCTTTTGACTCAGTAAATGTTTACTTCACAGATGTGGGTGTTCTAATGTTAGGTGGGTTTGCGAATGTTATATCTGCTGGTGCATTGACCCTTTATCTGTATATGACACCTCTTCTTTTTCTCTGTGTTAGATTTTTACTTAAAGTCTATTTGGTGTGATACAGTATGGCCATCATATTCTTTTTAAGTTACCACTTGCACCTTTCCCCATTTCTTTTTTTCAGCCTGTGTGTATCTTGACATCTATGGAGAGTCTTTTGTAAACCCACGTGCATCGTGTCATGTTTTTTGGTCGGGAAATTTGATCCATTTACATTTAAAGTAATTACTGATGGGAGACTTACTATTACCACTTTGGTAATTGTTTTATGTCTACTTTGGGGCCATTCTTCTTCTTTTCTCCTCCTTTACTATCATCTTTTGTGTTTCATTGATTTGTGTGTGTGTGTGTGTGTGTGTGTGTGTGTATGTGTGTTGACATGCTCTGATTCTTTTTTGTTTTTTGGTTTTAGTACAGGGGATTGAACTCAGGGGCACTTGACCACTGAGCCACATCTCCAGCCCTATTTTGTAGTTTATTTAGAGACAGGGTCTCACTGAGCTGCTTAGTACCTCACTAAGTTGCTGGGGCTGGCTTTGAACTTCCGATTCTCCAGCCTCAGCCTTCTGAGCTGCTGGGATTACAGGCATGCACCACTACGCCTGGCTTGCTTTGATTCTTTCTCATTTTCTTTTGTGTGTTTTCTGTGGTTCTTTTCTTTTTTGCCATGGGACTACATAAAATATCTTATTTAAAACTGATAACAATTTAACTTAATTGTGTATGCTCTGATCTAATGATTCCCCCCTGACTTTTTATTGATATCACAAATTACAACTTAATATATTGTGTATCCATTAACATTTGTTTTATGAAGTTATTTTTTATGCTTTTGTATTTTAAACTCCATGCCAGAATTTAAAAGGCTCTACATGCCATAACAGTATTGCAGGATGCTGTATTTGTCTATGTATTTACCTTTAACAGAATATTTCACATTTTCGTATTTCTGTATTGTTGTCTAGTGAACTTTCATTTCCATTTCCAGGACTCACTTTAGCATTCTAGCAGGAATGGCGGGGACAAACTGTCCCATCTTCTATTTATCGGGGAGAGTCTTTTTCATAGGTAAAGGCAGGTTTGCCAGTTATGGTGTTCTTTGTTCTTACCCTGAGAGACCACAGACCACCTGTGGAAGCCCCCCATTCCTGTGGGTTCCCTCTCCCTTGCTGCTCTCAAGATTCCTCTTGGCCTTTGAATTTAATAGCTTGATGATAACATGCCTTGGTGAGGGCTGGTTCAGATCCATCCTAAGTGGAGGTGTCTGAGTTTCATGATTTGGATGCTTATTACTTTCCTCAGGTGGAAAGCTTTCAACAATTATTTCTTTGGAAAATCTCTCTCTTCTATTTCTTTTTTTTCACTTCTGGAGCCCCCATAATGCATTTTTTGGTGTGTTTGATAGTGCCTCAGGAGTTCCTTAGGTTTTCTTCATTCTTGTTTTCTTCTAAGTTCCAGTGACATGATACTTTCAAAAGACCCACCTTTAAGTTTGAGGATAGTTTCTTTGGCTCAAGGAAGTCTGATGTTATATCTGTCCAGGAATATTTTCAAACCAGTTATTGTATTCTTCAGGCCAGAATTTGGCTCTTATTTTATAGTTTCTCTGTGCTGAAATTCTCATTTTGTTCTTGCATTTCCCATTTGATTTTTCTTTTATTTTTTGTAGTTATAGATGGACAGAATGCCTTTATTTTACTTGTTTATGTCTTTTAATGTGGTGCTAAGGTTCAAACCCACGGTCTCACACATGCTAGGCAAGTGCTTTACCATGGACCCCCAGCCCAAGTCCTTCCCTTTGATTTTGTTTGGTTGTCTATCTTTGCACCATCTCATCACATTGAGCTTCATTAATGTGATTATCTTGCATGCTCTTTTAGGTAATTCATCCACCTCTGTCTTTGGGGTTGATTTCTAAAGACTTATTTTTGTTTCTTTGATTGGGCCATGTTTCCTTGTTTCTTCAAGTGCCTTGTGATTTTTTTTTTCTTTTTCTTTTCTGAGTTTCAAGCAAAAACATTTAAGCATTTGAAAAACCAGACACCTCTCTCAATATTTATAAACTGGTTTGTACAGGGGAAGACTTTTACCTGTTGGCACCATTAGATTCCTGGCACCCGTGCAATCTTTTTGGGGATGTACTTTTCTGGCCCTTTGCATATACTTTTCCAGTTAGAGAAGGCCTCCAGTTTCTTTCCCAGGAGGTCATAACCTCTTGCTCTCTCTGGAGTACTGTAGGTTCTTGCTACTGCTGCTACGGATTGTTGGGGTTTGAGTGTGCAGAGTTTAGCTCCCTCAGGCCTGATATTTTGCAAGAGCTGTGGCTGTGATTTAGGTCAGCTGAGGCAAATCTCAGTTAGGAGGAGGAAAAGTTCTCTTCCCCTTATCGCAAGTCACAAGTTCAGCATGGTTTGGCCAAGAGGAACAAGCTTCCTGCATACTTGATCTGGGAACAGTACATTCTAAAGAAGCAAATACATCCTCTGGGGATTAGATAATGTCTACAAAGAACTTTAGGAGGGTACTTATCAAATAGACAGGAACAATCTGAATTTAGCTCTGTGTACCTGCTGAGGCATGATATTTGGGCAATGTGGGTGAAGTGTTACTGAAGAGTTGCTTGCTTTGTTAGAATAAGAATATAAAAGAAACTTGCAAATAAACCTCAGCATGCAGTTGCAATTGCTGCCTTGGCTCTGCATCCCCTGTGTCCTGGTTATTTCGCGACCCTTACCCAGGGACCCAAACGCTCTAGACGTTCACAACGGATGACTCTGATTTCCTCTGATTTCAGTGGCCCCAGGCATCCAGAGTGGCCAGCACCCTGTCAGCACCACAAATCAGGTGAGACAGATGTCAGTCCCTTGGGTGGCCCTCCAAAACTCTGACACTGGACGCCTGCTCCACTCGTCCCTTTTCTGCCCAAGGGAGAAGCCAGGAGCCAGGGGCTGTTGGTGGTGGTGGGGCATGTGTAAAGGGAAATAGCTCTTCCTACCATCCAGCTCGTCTATTCTGGGCTTTGCACTCACCCGAGCTAGTATAGCACTGTCTCTGGTGTCTAGGGCCCTTATCTATTTATTTGGTTCTGAATATTAGTATTAAGTCTGTATCTGCAGGAGTGAGAGGCTTCCTGTCTTTCTGTATTGCTGATATCACTTTCTCCCATATATTTAAAAGTTGGTTTTTTTTTCCCCTTAAATCAGCAGAACTGGGTTTTGTGGCTTGACGGTCAGTCCCTGGTTCTTTCACTGGGGCCCAGTGCATTTCAGCCAGAGGAAACTGCGGGGAAAGACCCACATCTGAGGAAAAGTATGGATTTCTTGAGAGCTGTGCACAATCACTGGCCATGGGAACCTCTGTGGTGTGTCCTCTGCTTCCATCTAATGAGGGTAACGACTCTGGAACAGATCTGGTTACTGGGCAAGGCATGACCTGGTGTCCTATAGACCTTCGCTACTCAAAGTGTCGTCTGTCATGCAGGGGTGATAGAAATAAGGCTCTTCTGATTTATTGACCAGAATCTGCATTTAAATGAGATTTCAGGTGTTTCTCCTTGCATGACAGCATGAGAGGCACTGGCAGAGAGAGCTGCCCCTAGGCCTGGACACCTCTGGAGGCTCCTGAGTTAGCTGAGAGGCTCGTGGGCAGGGAAGTCTCACCTGGAGCCTCCACCGGTGACCCACTCTCCACGTGGAATGTTCTACAAAGTGCTCAGTTTGCATTTTCCTCCAACCAAAATCCTCAATTTGTTAGTTAAGCCTCCCCAGAGCTCCCAGATTAAATGGTTCTCTTCTTGAGAAAGGGTCAATATTTGCCAATTCAAATTAACCCACCTCCAGCTTTTTGTCAAAGCATCTCTTCAAAGGTAACATCATAATTACTTTTCTTAATGTAGTTTAAAAATTGACTATAAACGTATTGCTTTTCACAGGCAGCCATATGGAAGAATATATCTTTCCTTACCTGCAAAAGTTTTAATTACTTGCATTCAGGAATCCCGGGCTGTCTCAGCAATACAATTAATTTTAATCAAGAGTCTAAGTTTGTCTTTCAATCCAATTATTCTCAATCAAGTGATTGTGTATTTTGCTTCAATATCAATTGATTGTGGTTACTTGTCATCAAGTAAACTCAATATGTTTATGATAATTTCATTAGCCAGACAATGCGCGCTGTACAAAAGCCATGGTTTTATTCCGGGGACCCCATATCTGGGCACCTTGAAATGCTCTGAAATCAATGCAGATCTCAGGTATTCATTAAACCCCGACTTGTCTAGCACTGCGCCGGGAGTGTCAGGACAAAGGAGAACGCTCAAGAAAAATGCTGTGATCAAGATGGTAATTTTGTTACCGAGATGTGCTGCAACTGAGTGAGTGACAGCACCCAAGGGTGCTGCAGAGAGAAGGTGTTGGGTGCAGCAGGCCTGGTGCCAGGGTGGGTGGAGGAGACAGCGTTCGTGAGGTGAGGCCGCGCAGCTGGGAGGAACTGCCACTCACTGCACGCGGCTTTCTTTTTTTTTTTTCTTTTTGGTACTGGGGAGCAAACCCAGAGTTGCTTAACCTCTGAGCATGTCCCCTGCCCTTTTTTATATCCTCTATAGAGACTGGGTCTTCCTGAATTCCTTAGGGCCTTGCTAATTGCTGAGGCTGGCTTTGAGTTTTCAATCCTCCTGCCTCAGCCTCCTGAGCCGCTGAGATTACAGGCTTGTGCCACCGCAGCCAGCCTGCACCACATCCCGCAGGCTGGTGATTCCCATCTTCACACCATCTGGGGTCCGGCTTTGAATTCCCGCTACCGGAGACCTCATTCTGTGTGAAGGAGAACATGGAGCTCGTGGAGGCGATGGAGGAGGGGAAGAAGCTGGAGGAGGGGAAGAAGTGAAGGCTTGCCTCAGGGAGGGGAGAGGAGAGTTGGGGCCTGCTGCGGACTCACCCTGAGAGGGGGCACCTGGCAGGGCTTCTGCAGTGTTGCTGGGGTCCTGACACACAGCCCCCGGGGGGTGATGTTTTCTGCGCAGATTCTCTAACACAGGCTGAGGGGCTGCTTAATGACAGCTCATGGCACCAATTGGGAAGGGAGAGCTTGATGGTGAGTTGAGAACCAGACTTGATCCCTACTGAGCAGCTGGGGGTGCTTGGAGAGAACCTTTGGCAGGGAAAACAAATCCAGGAAAATCTGTTCATCTGCCTTCTGATGGGGATTCTAGAGCTGGCTCCCCGCAGACCACCTCCTGGTTCCCCTCCCTTGTCGCCAAGTCCTGCCCCCTTTCCTCTGTACCTCCCCTGTCTTACCTTTTCAAGTCTAGCCACCACCACCTTGTGGGACTTTGTCATGCTGCAGGTATTTCCTGTCATTATGTGACCCCCACTGTTTATGGCAGCTCCATCAGAGGCCTCTGTCCCCAACAGAAGAGGACAGAAGATCTTAGCCCTTGGCTTAGGGCTTGGGTGAGACCCACAGAATTAGAGGAATGCATGAACCACTCTCCCTGTGGGACAGAAGGAGAGAATGAGAAGAGGAGACAGTGACAAGAGGGGGAAGGGTACGTTCAGGATGAGGGGACAGGTCAGAGACAGCACTGCCTTGGGGCATGGAAGACAGTCTCCACTGGGGGACGCTGTCCATCAAGGAGAGATCAAGAGATCTGCACATGTGGCCCATGGGTGATCAGCACATCACTTCTAGCTGTGAACCTCCTCCCTCTGCCCATGAACCTGAGATGGAGGTTGAACTCAGGGATGTCAGAGACATGGGGGAGGGATAGGAAAGGCAGCAGCTCACCTTAAGATCTTCTTCATAGCTGGGAGTGTTGAGACACCACCTCCTTATCTCCCCTCACTTAGGGGATTGTTAATTGTCTCATTTTGGCTAATTACTCAAGTTCACTGGTTGTGTCTCTTGTCCGTCTCTTCACCAGGTGCTCTCACTAGATTCTGGTACCATTTTCTTGAACTTCCCAGAACCACCAGCCAAACACATCTCTATTCCTTATACATTACCCAGTCACAGATGTTTTGTTATAGCAGCACAGATGGACTAATTCTATCTGATTGATCTTTGAGAAGCACACTCTGAGTATATCAAGACCATGCTTAAAACTCTTCAGTTACTTTGCATTTCACAGAAGCAATAGTCCCAACTTCAACACAAAGCAAAGAATGGTTTGGCTGCTGGCTGCCTCCTTTGCCTGTGTTGTCAACAATCTTCTGCTAACAACTTCTCCACCAGGCTAAAGAGCAATAAGCCCCTCATTGGACTTGGACTCTGAACTCTTGTACTTGCTTATTCTTGATGCCTGGAGTTTTCTCCCCACACACTTAGGATCATCCTAGCAAGATGATCCTCCAACACTTGGTGTCTTAAAGCAGTAGCACTCATTACTTTGCTAAAAAAACATGCAATTTAGAGAGAGCTCAGTAGGACTGGCTCAGCTCTGCTCCATTTGCTACCCACTGAGGTAACTCAACTGAGGTTAGAGGAGCCATGCGGTGTACTCACAGGGCAGGATCTCTGTGGGAGCTCAGGGAACCTAAAAAAAGAGGTAAACCTGGGGTCCTTATTCTTCAACACTACTCCATGAGCTGCTCAGGCTTCCTCACAATTTGGTGGCTGGATTCTGAGAGCCCTAATCTGAACAGCAGGAGGTAGAAGCCATGTTTCATGAACTCACCTCAGAAGAATAAAAACTTGCTTGTGTTCTGTAATTCACATCTACCCTGCATTTCAGTTTAAATATCTCTTTCTCAGGAAGGTCTGTGCTCACCTACAGAATCAAATCACCTTGTTATCTGATATCTCAGTGCCCTCTACTCTGTTTATCACAGACCACACTCTCTCAATGTTAGTGTTCCCCACCAGACTGCCTACACAGATGGGTTCTTTTCCTTCCTCTCATTGTTTACAAAAGGAAGTCCAATTTTGAAAAATCTCCCTGTGTCAAGATTTGTGCTAAAGTCTTTGGATACATTTTATCTAATCCTTAGACTAGTCCCTAGGCTATTAATTATTTCCATTGTTTTATTTGTATTCAGAGATGGAAAGGTTACAGAGAATTGACAAAGATACACAGCTAGTAAATTGAAAAGCTGGAATTCAAACTTGGGCTCTCTAATTGAGAGGGGATGGAGACCATTCACTCCACGCCATCCTCCGGATTACTGTACACTTTGGGGCATTACTAAGTGGGGTTGGATACTTTCCCCATAGATTTGTATTTCCTTTTATATGAATTATTTGCCTTTTCTCCATTTATCTTTCTATCAATATGAATCCATATAGAGTAAATTACTTTCATTGCTGTATTTAACTTTTGATTTCATGTAGTTTTAGCATGTGAAAGTTTTATGTTTTCATGTGGTCAAGCACAAATCTTTCCTTTTGTGATTTCTTTCATCACTTCTCAGTTTTTTTTTTCTTTCCTGAGGACACAAATGATACATGCTCATTATAGAAAATGCGAAAAATCAGTATAAGGATGAAAAAAAAATGACCCATCAACTTTCCACTCCATTGTAACTACCATCACTAACATTATGAAATATTTCCGTTAAAAAAAGACACCATATATAAAAGAGAAGGTATGGAATATTTAAAGCACGTGAATCAAACAGTCATCTTTCCATCATGAACAATGCCTCTCTGAGCTTTCTTACACCTTTCCCCACCATGTGTGTGAAATTTCCCTCAGCTGAGCATATAACCCCCCTAGTTAAGGAATGGATTATCACCTATACATTAAAAGCCCCCAAGCTGCCTTCTGCTGTGACACCCTCAATTCCTACCCCACTTCTGGAGAAAATTGTGATTCTCAATATGTGTTTTCAAGTTCCTTGATTTTCTTAAGAGTCTCCTATTAAGATAGCCATTGTGAAATGATTCATTGTTTAGCTTTGGCTATTTTGATTTTTATTTGACATTGGCTTCTTCCACTTGACATTATGTGTGTGTGTGTGTGTGTGTGTGTGTGTGTGTCTATGTATGTGTGTGTGTGTGTGTGTGTGTGTGTGTGTGTGTGTGTGTGTATATATATATATATATATATATATATATATATATATATATATATAGAGAGAGAGAGAGAGAGAGAGAGAGAGAGACTGGATCACATAAACCAGGAAGGAAAGGGCGCTTATTTTCTGTTCCTTGTTGCAGAGTCTGGTGATGGATGGCTGCACCCTGGTGTATCCACTCTTCTGCTGATGAACACCGGGTTGCTTCTGCTTTTGGCTTTTAGGAATGAGGCTGCCAGGAGCTTTCTTCCTCTCTTCTGATGTGCGTGTGTGGAAGTGTCCCCAAGGTGTGTGCACTAGGAAATGTACTCCTGGGTCACACGAAGTACACACATGCCTAGCTTTCTAACAAACACCAAGCTCTTCAAAATAGTTGTAGCAATCTCTGTTCCAGCTAGTGAATGATTTGCCATCCCTACACACTCACTCTAAACTAGTTAAAACATGGTGCACTCTGGGTGGTATGGAGCAGTATGCTCATCAGTCAAAATGTTAACAACGTTTAAATTTTCTATTGATGATTGATGTTTTATCTACTCCTTTGAGCAAAATACTCCCCTATGATGATGGATTTGTCAATCAATTTATTCTTACAGAGCTTTGTTTTTTCTTGAAGTATTTTGAGACTGCTAGGTGCATGCAGGTTTAAAATTGCAACATCTTCTTGGTGATTTGAACCTTTCATCATTATGGATTGACCTTTAGCTCCATAATGCATTTTGGCTCAGTGCAGTTTGTTGTTTTTCCCAGAGATAGGGATCATGCCCAAGGCCTCATGCATGCTAGGGGAGCTCTACCACTGAGCAATATCCTGACTTTTTTATTTTGAGATGGGGTCTCTGTAAGTTGCTGAGGCTAACCTCAAACTTGCAATCCTCCTGCCTCTGCATCCTGAGTAGCTTGGATCACAGGTGTGAACCACCATGCCTGGCTTCAAATTCAGTTTTAAATGATATCAATATGGTTACTTTAGCTTCCTTTTAGTTTCCCCATATGTCTTTTTAAAAAAATCTTTTGAATTCTCTCTGGGTCCTTTCGTTTTCAGTGCATTTCTTGTGAGCAATAATGTCACTGCCAACCTCCAGTCAAACCCCCTCTTACCCTGGCTAGTCCCCTCCCAAGTCTTAGGGTGGTAGTAGACACAGTGACCTCTGGGTCCCTTGCACCCTTCACCCTCGTGCTGGGCTCAAAGGTGTTTGATGAATGAATGAGCGAGTGGAAAAGCTCGCCCCTGCGGACGGAGGAGCTCTGTGGCAAAAGCTGCTTTTTCCCTCAAAGTAATGGATCTGTGTTCAGGATTTTTCTTAAAAGATTTTTTTTTAATTATGCCTCCAGCTTCGGAAATGAAACTGGACCTTTCTGTGATGGCACCCAGGGAGGAGCGGGCTCTGGCCCTGTCAGGGGGCGGGGCCGCGGGAGCCACTCCCACTTCTCCTGGGCAGCAAGTGCTGGCTCTTCCCCTGCTGGCCTCCAGGCGCCCGGGATGCGGGGCATTTGTTGAGCACATTGCTGGGCACACGTGAGGAGCCCCAAGCCCGACGAGCGAGAGGACTTACTCAGACCTGTGCCAGGCGGCTCTGAAGGCCAGACCAGAGGGTCGCGGGCCCCTGGACCAGGCATCCGCTCTGGAATGGGCCTTCTCCTTTACGAGCGCCCGAGGGAAGGCCGCTTAGCTCTGGACAAGAGGGTGGGGCTTGGAGCACCGGCTCAGAAAGGCCCTGCTGTCCAGGCCTCCGGGGTTTCCGAGTATGGCTCTGGGACAGGACCAAGGAGAACTCCGAGAAGCCAGCTGTTCCGGACCGAGGGTCCCCCTGGCAGGGTCGATGCACCCTGCGCAGAAGCCCCTGGCTGCCAGCCAGGAGGCTGCGCTCTGGTCACTCGGTAACGGGAATCATCTCGTGGGAAGGGTGAGGACTCCTGTGACAGCTGCAGAGTTACTTCTCCACCCAGAGGTCACGGGCTCCCGTCCTTCCAAAGTAGGTGGACGTCAACAGCTGCAAAGAAATATGTTGGTCTCTCTAAAGTGAAGGCACTTTTCATATTAAATTTTAAAATTAAGCTACCAGAGCCACTCGGAGGGTCAGCCAAGACAAAATGCTATTTCTTGGCCCCAATTTCCTGTTATCACCCTGCTGCAGCCGGACTGCTGAGATCAGCGGTCTTCCTTGAGCCAAAGACCTCTGGACCTCTGCTTGCTGCCCCGCAGCCGGTGCCTGGTGCGCATGCCCGGTGCATGCTCCCTGCGGAAAAAGGCCAGCACTGCCCCACACCCGCAGGCCCTCAGAGGGGGGCGAGCCTTAAGTGGCATGACCCCTTCCTACCCAGAGTACCCTGCAGACAGCACATTTATTTTGCTGATGTGCTGGATCCCCCGCCTAGAGGAGCCTGTGAGGAGGGGCCAAATAAAAGAGCAGCTCTTCCTGTGTCTCCTTCTGCAACTGTTTCTGGATCAGTATCATTCCCAAAAGTAACAGAAAACAGGACTACTCTGTTTAAATAATAAAGGCACTCTAAATGATCCCTCCCAACAAAAGTCTGGGCCCTTGTGGAGCGAGAGAGGCGTCTCCAACAGCCAGGATGCTAAATTTGACTTTCTATGATTCTCAAATAGGTTTCTGTAATAGCAAGATGCTAGCTGTAGCTCTGAGCATCACTCACCAAAGATAGCAAGAAAGGGATGATAGCCAAGATGCTGGAAGATGTGTTCTCATGAGTCTCCTCCTGCTTCCCAGAAAGCGAAAATCTTCCCCAGAACCTTCCCAGGCTTGTTTTCACCATTGGCTAGAGCTGGGTGAATGTGGCCTCTGTCAGCTCCCAGGACAGCTGGTAGTGCAAGGTGGCTTGCCCTGATTGCCAAGACTCTCCTAGGCCCACTGCGATTCATTCCTGAGGCTTCACAAAGCTGCCGGAACCAGCCACAGTTAGCAAAGGAGGAAGCAGGGGCTGGCTGTGTCCACCACAGTGGTCAAACCCAATTCTTGGCTTTATGGCCAGGGAGTTGAGAGATACCATCACCTCCTTCTAAAACTCAATATTGAGTGGGTGGAGGTCTTTCCAAAGACCAGTGTGAATGTCTGGCTATTCTAAGCTGGAGAACTATACCTAGCCATGACTGACCCAGGGAAGGACGAACGTGCCTAAGCCACCTGTTGTCCAGTACCTCACAGTGGAGGAACTGAGGCCAACTGCACTGTCCAAAGAGGAGACATGTGACCTCAGCTGACACCGCTGTGGGGGGGAACTTTAAACAGAGAAATAAATAACGACACTTGTCCCGAGTAGTGACAGTCCTGGGGAACTGGTGGAAGCAAATGTAAAACTACTTTTCATAGACTAGGGAGCAGTTCAACAGGCCCGGACTCCCCTAGAAAGGCCAGCTCCACCAGCAAAGAGGAAATAACAACAGAGATTTCAGCTCATGTGGGGAACAACGGAATTGTATCAGCTTTCCAGAAACTGGAAATAAAACTGATCTGGAAAATATTATTTAATAGTATATTTAAGGTCACTAAGATGGGTAAAGAAAGTGAGGGGGAAGGGAAAGCCCCGTGCTGCTTCGGTTACATAGATATCCACATTCCCCAGAACTTCTGGATAGAGAGTCCCCTGGACTTGATCGTCACTTTCCCACAGTGATCTTTACACATAGAATGATGTTTCCACCCACCTGTGCCAGAGGGAGGCCACAAGGGCCCTTTGGTGTGGACTGCCGTGTGGGAGAGATGGAGAGGGGCCTCACGTGTGCAGTGGGTGCCCTGTGCAGGAATTACATTCTAACCTGGCCTTAGAGCTCTGCACTGTGCTTATTTAAGGGAAATTAGTCTTACTATTTCAATGTTCCCAGCTCTGCCCCTGCCTTCCCCAGGTTGAAGGCTCTTCTTGCACATTTCAAGAGATGCTGGCTGAAGACCCAAGTTGCTTCCTACTTTGAGCTGAGTTGTTAAAATTCTGGGCAACGTGAATGAGCCTCTGGGGGTGGTTCTACGCAGGTCCCATCTGTCCAGGCGGGAGGTTCTGTGAGCCCTGCACGTGTCAGTGCTGACTTGGAAGTTACCAGAACCCTGTGCGGGAGACCTGCCCCAGTCCCTCAGTCAGGGTGGGCCGGGTTCCTCTCACAGAAGCCTTCCTTGGTAGGGGTGCAGGGGAAAGCAGGACCGGGAGCTGACTGGGACTGTTATTTTTGGAGTACTTTTAAAATTCCATTTTTAAAATGAACACAGTCAAATTGAGCTTCCCCCTCCCCCAGTGTACACGTCTGAGTCTTAACATGTGGTAGGTGGGTGCACCCCCCAAGGCACTTAGGACACAGAGCAGGGCCATCAGTCCAAGACATCTTCAAGCTGCTCCTCTGTCGTCACGTCCTCTCCTGACCACTGTCCTCAGTCACCTCTGACCTGCTCTCCATCACTGTCCTGTAAAGAGAATGACAGCACAATCTGTTGACTTCCGCTGCTCACTGTGGGAGAGAAGTTTTGAAGACTGGCTTCTGGCTCAGCCTTTGAGATTTATCTAAGGTCTGTGTGTGTCAACAGCACTTCACTGCTTTTTATTGCTGTCTCATATTTTATTGTGTGAAAGTGCCACAGTGTATCAATTTACCTGTAATTCACCTGTTACAGGACTTTAGGGTTGCTTCCAGTTTGAGGTTAAAATTAATAGAGCTGCTACAAATTTTCTTGTGTGTGTGTGTGTGTGTGTGTGTGTGTGTGTGTGTAAGGGGGGGGGATGTTAAGTTCTCATTTCCCTGGAGAAGCACCCAGAATGCACGGTGTTCTTAGAAGCAACCAACCACCAGACAATTTCCAGAGTGGCTGTACCCGTTCATATCCTCTCCACCTGTTCTGTATTCTTGTTGGCACTTGGTGGCTTTTCTGGTTCTTCTTGTCTTGCTTTGTTTTTAGCCATCCTGGGGGGGGCAGTATCTCATCAGGAGTGTACTTCCCCAGTGTGACAATGTTGAGGGTCTGATCTTAGATTACTTGACTTCTCTAGGTCCTCTTTGGTGAAGGGTCTGTGGAAGTCCTTTGCTCATTTTTAATTGTGCTGTTAATTTCTTACTACTGGGTTTTGAGAGTTCTTTATATAGTTTTTATGTAAGTAAGTTGTTTGTTGGGTATGTGGTTTACAAGTATCTTATTCAAGTACATAGCTTGTCATTTAATTCTCTTAACTATTTTGATGAAGTCCAATTTATTACTATCCTAGTTTTTTTAATCCTTTCCCTATAATTCTTTCTTTTGTAGATTGTGCTTTTGGTATTATGCTTGAGAAATCCTTGCCTCACCCCAGGTCATGGAAATTTTCTCATGATTCTTTTTGTAAGCTTTACATTTTGATATATATTTTTTCAGTGCTAGAGATCAAACACAGGGACTCATACATACTAAGCAAGCACCCTACCACTGAGATATTCCCCTACAGTTTGATATTTTATGTTTGAATCTGTGTTGGTAGAGCACTTGTGTAGCATACTCGAGGCCCTAGCTTTATAACACACACACACACACACACACACACACACACACACACATGCGCACACCACAGTTATATATGTAATCTGTTTTGAATTAATTTTTTAATAAAGTGTGATGTTCTGGTTGAGGTCTTTTTTGCACGTGGATATCTAATTATTCAGTACTATTTGTCTACAAAGCTAACTTTTCCCATTGAATAGTTGTTGTCACATTATAGATCATTTGTTCTATTTCTGGACTTCATTCTGTTTTGTTTATCTATCTGTTAACAATACCACACTGTCTATGTTACTGTAGTGGTATAATTAAAATTGGGTAATGAAATCCTTCTAACCTTACTTTTGTTTTTTAAAGAACTTTTAAAAAAATTCTATTTATGTATTTTTATGTGGTGCTGAGGATCGAACCCAGTGCCTTATGTGTGCTAGGCAAGCGCTCTACCACTGAGCCACAACCAAGCCCCTTACTTTTGTTTTTATAAAACAATTTTTGACTATTCTAGTTTTTATCTTTTCCCTATAAATTAATATGTAAATTGATATACTTTTGATTGATTAGAATTGCACTAAATATTAAATCGATTTGAGAAAACTGCAATTTTTATACTATGTTGAGTTTTACAATCCATGAAAATGGTATATCTTTCTTTTACATTTTTGTTGGTTTTCCATCAGTTTTCAATAGTATTTAGCAATAGATGCTGTGTTTGATTAGATTTATACCTGAGCATTTTATTTTTTAAAATATTCTTATCTAAATGATTATTATTTTTTAAGTTTTGGTTCCAATTGTTAATTGCTGACATATAGAAATATAATTGATATTATAGATTTTGTCTCCTGCAATCTTACAAAACTTACTTATTTGTTCTAGGAGTTCTTGAAATTTTCTTGTGATGTTTTATTTAGGCAATAATACTGTTTATGAATAGGTACAGTTTTATTTTTTTCTTTCTAATCCATATGCCTTTTATTTCTTTATCATGTCTTATCTTTCTGACTATCATTTCCAGTATGGTATTGAATAAATCTTATTTTAATTGACATGTAGTCAATATTTCCTCATTGAAGTTCCTGTTAGCTGTAGGATTTTTGTAGACAGCTTTTATTGGATTGAAGAATTTCTAGGTCTGATTCTATTTCACTGAGAGTGGTTGTTGTTTTCAATTATGAATGACAGATATGAAGTTCTGTCAAATGTCTTCTCTGTACCAGTTCACATAATCATGTGCCTCTTCCCCTTTCAATGGTAAACTGACCTGTGTTTGGATGTATGTGGATGTAGAGAAGGGAACATTAAGGATGACAAGGAGATTTTAAAAATTCAGTGGAGGGGTTGGGATTGTGGCTCAGCAGTAGAGCACTCGCCTCACACATGAGAGGCCATGGATTTGATCCTCAGCACCACATAAATAAATAAAATAGAGATATTGTGTTCAATTACAACTAAAAAATAAATATTTAAAAAATTCAGTGGAGGTAGTGAATTGGAGAAAGAATTGGTTAGGACCAATGTAATTCCCCCATCACCAAGGAATTCTGAAATATTGGAAAGATCCAGGATTCTTGCAATATATGGGATGAGACTCAACTGTTTTTATTGAAATTATAAATTATAAGACTGAACTCAGCAGTCTAGAGGACTTGGGGACACCAGGGGACGAAGACCGCTGGGGACAAACATGTTTTCTCCACTCTTGCTTGGGTCTCTTGTGTGCAAACTCATCTGTGTGTTTTATGAAGTTCCTAAGTCACCATCCAGAGCTGAGCCCCATGGACTCATGGGGACAACTGTGGACACCGTTGACCACTGTCCCTGCTTTTGCATTTGGCCCTCCCATCCTGACCCTCTGCACAGTCACGAGAGTGCCCTTTCTGAAAGGCACATCAGGTCCCAGCTCTCTCTGCCCCCCTGACCACTGTGTATTAGCCAGGGTTCTCTAGAGGAATAGATCAATGGGAAACAATTAGAAAAGGGGGCTTATTAGGTTGGCTTAGAGGACAAGAAGCTGGACAGTCCACAGTGGCCGTCTGCAGGCAGGAGCTGGAGGAAGCAGTAGCTGCGCAGTCCAAGAGGCTGAAGCCCCAGAACAAGGGAGATCAATGGTGCTGCCCCAGTCCAGACTGAAGACTTCTGGAAACTCCCCGAGAATCCTTGGCAGAGCCTGCGTTGGAGGAGCAAGAGCCTGACGTCCTCAGGGGATCGCAGCGGCAGGCATCAAGAACCCGCTCAAGGGCTGGGGATGTGGCTCAAGCGGTAGCGCGCTCGCCTGGCATGCATGCGGCCCGAGTTCGATCCTCAGCACCACATACCAACAAAGATGTTGTGTCCGCCGAGAACTGAAAAATAAATATTAAAAATTCTCTCTCTTCCTCTCTCTCTCTCTCCTCTCTCACTCTCTCTTTAAAAAAAAAAAAAAAACCGCTCAAGAAGATTGACCTGCAACTGCAGCTGCCTTGTTCTTTGGCTTGATTCCAACCAAGCCTCCAGCCTATTGGACGGTGCTGCCTGCACTTCGGGCGGGTCTCCACTACGGTTGGCTCTCCCATATGCCAATCATTCTGGCACACCCAGAAGCCCCTTGACGTTGGGCATCTCTCAATCTAGTCGAGTTGTCAACTCAAGTTAACCATCCCACACGCCTGCAGGCCCCACCCCTGTTTCTGGGATAGGGAAGCCTCAGGCAGAGCCTGCTGGTCTGCAAGGCAGGAGCCACGCTGCCAGGGCTCGTGATCACGGCTGTCCTCTGTGCAGGTTCCCCTTGTCTGAGCCCAGCCAGGGGTTCACACTCAGGAGTTTTGCGTCCTCTGCTCTGGGTGCAAGTGTCCGCTCCAAGCTTCCCACTGGGGTGGACTACAAGGTGGGGCCTTGCGGAGAGGCTCCATACCCTTTTAGGGCTCACAGGGAGCTTCCTGGCGCTCTTCTACCCTTCTGCCCTAGGAGGACACGGCACCCTCCTTTACTCTTGGGACGCTTCCCTCCAGAAGGCACCATCCAGGAGGAAAGGGCTCTCCAGGCACCAGGCCCACAGTGCTCGACCTTTGACTTCCCAGCCTCTAGAATGTCAGAAGTAAATTTTTGTTCTTTATCAATTACCTGGTCCTGGGTAGTTTGTTGCAGTAGCACAGACCAAGACACCCGCACCCAAGAGGACAACAGCCAACTGTACTCACGGGCACTGAGGCCCAGTACTGTCCACACTCGGGCAAGCAGGGCTGGTAGCAAAGCCCAGCAGGGGAGATGGAGGGGTTCAGAGGACACGGCTGGAAGACAAAGCCAGGGCCCCAGAAGACCCAGGAGTCACAGGCAGCTTCAGGGTTGTGGGTTGGGGTTGGTGTGTGGAGCTGAGCTGCCTCTCGGGGTCTCCCTGTCCTCTGGCCACTTCAAGGACAGATGGAGAGGCGTTCTCCAGGTGCCCTGGGGCCCATTAATGATAATGGAGCATCCCTACAGTGGGGTTCTGGAGTTTTAAATGGGTCCTAGAAGCTTGAGTCTCTAGGGACCTAGGGGAAAGGGTCATGGCAGGGTTGGCAATTGGCTGGCCTACATGGAGACTTTGTGCCTATTAGAAAATGCAGCTCTCATTGGGCAGCTGTATCCTTTGGGGCTTCTGTACCTGGTATCACACAGAACTTTTTTTTTTTTTGGTGAAGAATTTGCACAGGATTTGACAAATGAACCACAGGATAGATTTTGGTGCAGTCTACAACCTGCTCAACCATGTGGGGTAGATTGAATGATGGTTGTCCTAAAACCATCCATGTCTTAATACCCAGAGCCTCAAATATTACAAGTTCTATCACTTCCATGTTAGTCCTCACAGTGCTGTCCTTTGTGCCCCAGGGATCTAGGGCCCAAAGAGAGGGAGGGGAGGGGAAAGGTGTGAGTCTAGATGGCTTGTAACCACTGGACGGAGACCTGACCCATGAGAAGCACCTGTTGAGGGAGAACCCTTCAGGTGTGGACCAGGAGCTACCAGGCCCAGAGTAGGGTGAGCCTGGAGTTTCTATCTGAGAAGGAGACAGGTTCAGGGTGCTGGAGCAGAGGGAATGGAGAGCAGGAACGCCCGAGCTGGCCCCACAGGACGGTGGCCCTTTGGCCTGCAGATGCTGTGGAGTGTGGGTCTTAGGGGACATCCCAGGAAGCCATCGGAAGCCCACAGGGAAGGGGTGTCATCACAGGCACGTTTTAAACAGTTCTTGTATTTTCTTCTGGCCGCTGTGTGAGCAAGGGACCATGAGAGCAAGATCGGAAGCCGAGTTGCAGGGCAGAGGCTCCCTGAAGGGTCCAGGGCAGAGCTGGCTGGCTGGAGTGAGGGGTGGCTGAGGGCCTGGGGAGGGGACCTGCAGACGGTGATGGTTTTGGAGGGGGCTCTGCCCATGCTGGTGGAGACTGTCCCTTGGATCCTGGCCTGGGTAAGCTGGGCGAGGGTGACACCACTGACCGACAGGGCAGTCAGGGCTCAGGGTGGGGCTCGGGGTGGGGCCCGGGGTGCCCTGCTGTGGGGTGAAGACCGTGCGTGTGCATGGGAGAGTGTGTGACCCTGCATCAGCACAGGGGAGATGGGGACTCTGGGAGTCATGGGGGAGAGGCAGGGGGCCCTGGGTGGTGTTGGAGGACAGCCTCGGGCGCCCAGGGCCAGCAGGAGGGCACTGGGAAAGGCTGCAGGAGGGAAGCAAATGCATCAGAAAAGTGCACCTGGTCCTGTTTTTTTTTTTTCCCCTAGTCATGTTTTGCTGGGGCTCAGCACAGGTACTTCAGTGTGGAGCTGTCTCAATTGTGCATCATAATTCCCGTAACAGCGGGTCAGCCAAACACGTTTTGCACTGAATGATGTGGTTTTGCTGTAGCTGCAGCAGCCATGGGCCCTGGGCCGAGAGGCTCGGAGCCCCTTTGCTGGGGAAGAACGTCAAGTTCATGTGCAGCAGGAGGCTGGTTCTGTGCACAGGAGCCCGCACCGGCCCCTAGAAAGGCCCAGACTCTGCACCCAGCCTCGTCCCGCGCCCCCGCTTTCCGCTGGTTCTCAGGCCTGAAGCCCGTGACACCTTGACAAACGAGGCTGCTCAGCAGAGCAAATCACCATTCCAAGCAGACAGCGGCCGATGGCCCCAGGGGCCCAGCACACTTCCACAAGCTCCCCTCGGACGGGTCCGAAGCTATTTCTCCTACTGTGAGAAATAGCCTTTTATTTCCTTATAACTGAATTTAACTTTTATATGATGTTGGCCTTCCACAAAGTGGCAGAACACTCTGTCACTGTCACGTCTAAGTTTCTGGTTTCCTTAGGCCTGAGTCCAAGTGCCAGGGCTCCCCCAGCTTGGGGGTGGCGGATGGCCAGGCGTCTGGGTCTTGTGCTGTCACAAATAGGCTGTGTCTGCGGGACCTTCTGACCTTCTAGTCAGTCCATTTGGTGGCTCCTCATCCTCCCTCGGCTCCAAGGCCCCCTTGAGCCACCAGCTGCCACTTCTGGGACACCCGTGGGTGTGGGAGACGTTTCTCTGCACCCGTGTTTTGGGCTCTGGAACCTCTGCCTGGTGTGCCCCCTCGTTTGTGGATTCACTGACACTTGTGGGCTCTGCGTGTGGCACAGAATGTGCATGTGAGCTTATCCTGTCCCACGCTTCCCAGCGCCTCAGCCTGTGGCCATGGCTTCTTTGTACATCACCAGATCTGCCCACTGGATTGGATAGGAAGAGCCTATCACAGGGCTGCTCTCGGGTCCTCAGGTAAAAACAACAGACGTTGACTGGCACCTACTGTGCACCAGGGCTGAGCTTCTGCCATCAGCACAATGAACCTGCATGCTGGCCACTGTCTTTGTCCCCATTCACCAGAGGCTGAGCCGGGACATGATGAAGCCTGCCATGAAGATCATGTGCTTCCCTATATGCCCCCTCAGCCAGGAAGGTGACTGAGCCCCAGAGTGCACCCAGTGAACCACGATGATCACTCGGTGACAGCAGATGGTGGCCCTCCCCCTCACTGCTGCTCATAAACACAGGCTTGGCTCACGAACCCTGGGACTCTGGGCCCACTTCTGAGCTCAGGACTGGATGCCACCCAGCAGGAGCTGGAACTGAGGCAGGGGATACCTGGCAGAGCCAGGACACAGAGGGAGGGGCTGTCATGAGAGTGGGTGCCCCCACCCTGGGGACTCTGACCGCTGGAGGCAGAGAGCGAGGGAAAGAGGGAGGCTCTTCTCCAGCTTCCTGCTGGCTGTGCTGCCTGAGCCCTCTGGGGTGTGTGCGTGTGCGTGTGCATGTGCCTGTGTGCGTGTGCGTGTGCATGTGCCTGTGTGTGTGTGCGTGTGCATGAGTGTGTGTGTGTGTGTGTGTGAGAGAGAGAGAGAGAGGGAGAGAGAGGGAGGGAGGGAGGGAGAGGGAGAGAGACTCAGGTGTGTATTAAGGTGCTTCAGAGAAACTTAAGCAACAGTTAATGAAAATGTTTACTGACCTCCAAATGGAGCCAGAGACTCCTTAATGCCTCTGTGGCCTCTGAGGAGGGGTCCTCTGCTGACTCACCCCAGGTTTTTGAGGTTCTCAGAGGTGCGGGCCACCAGGCCTGCCCTGCACCGACTTGGCCTCCCCTGTCCTCCACCGTGGGCTCCTGAGGGAGGCAGGTAAGAAGGGTAAGATGGAGACCAACCCTGCAGTGGCCTGGGGAGACCTTGTCCTCCTCTGGCGTGATGGCCTTTCTCTTCAGGCGGGGTGTGGTCAGGGCGCGCAGCCTGCTTTTGCTGAGCAGTGCTTGCTCAGGCTCAGGTTGAACTATTGATTGAAGGCTTTGCTTTGGGAAGGGCTGGGGGTGATTTAAGCGTGTCTGTGAGTGGGTCCATGATGTCTGCTTGCCCTGATTCTAGATGGAAAACAATCAGACAAGGACTTTGCTCACATGACTCTGGCTTTTATATTGAGTGTGTTCTAGGTCCATATAAAATATATAGAGCTGTGATGGCTGTGAGCCAGCGTGATGGCCTTCACAGTACAGAGCCTCAGGGATGCATGTGCATCCCTACATGCCCCCTGTCCTCACCCGGGAGCAGGAAGGCCCTGAGAGGCAGGCAGGGTGCTTGTTAGTCCATCTCACCAACAGGGGAAGCGCCCCAGGCCTGGGGTCTGGAATCCCCTGCTCTGCTGAGGGACATTGGATCTCTGTGAATACTCTCCCACTGAACTGGCTGATCCTGCATTATGAGCGCTTTGGATATAGCCATACTGACCCCTAATTTGGACAGTTGTCAACACAGTCTAAGACACATGTTGGCCCTTGAATTCTGCAGCCATGGGACAGATCCTTTTGCAAATGCTTGTCCCTCTCCGGGAGAGGAGAGAGGGATTCCAGCCACTCAAATGGAGTGTGGATTTCAATGGGCATCGGAATCACTAGGAGCTTTAAAAATAGATCTGCATCTGGGCGCCACCCAGAGGTTTGCTATTAACTGGCCGATGTTTAAAGCCCTCCAAGTGATCCTCACATACAATGGGGCAGAGTGCCACTGGATGAGAAGTGACCTGTTTTTTGCATTTGGCCACCAGTTAAGGAAATGCCCTTTCCAGGTATTGGACAGTGAGAAGCGGGATCTCTCCTCAGTGACGCACCTGGTTCCTCGGGTGAAAGGAAAGAGGATGCCATTTTCTGTCCACTAAGCAGGACTGAGCTGGGCTAAGACTGGGCCTTCACTGGGGGGAAGTTTACCAGAAAACCCCCATGGATGTTGTGGGGCAGAGAGAGACTCGGTTGCTACCAAGAACACGGGCAAATCCCGCCCACTTCCTTCCCCACCTGAAGTCTCAGAAATCGGGGTGCTCAGAAGTCTAGCCGGCTTGCTGCTGACCCTTGCCAGGGAGGATCAGCCCACTTTCTGGCCCCATGCTTGTGTGTGGGCATGGTGGTCTTTCCTGGCCTGGCTCTCGGCTGATGGATGACCATGGGCCTGGTGTGAGGAGCACAGAGGAAGCAGCACTGCAGGAAGAAGGGCCAGCAAGTCAGAGGACACAGCACCTGGGCTGGAACTTGGAGCTTGAGCTTCAGGAGGAGGGCCAGGACAGGAGGAGCAGGGACCCTCCCCTTCCCCTTCCCCCTCCTCCCCCTCCCTCCTCCTCCCTCCTCCTCCCTCCTCTCCCTCCCTCCTCCCCATCATTTCCCCTTCCCCCTCCCCCCTCCTTCCCCGTCCTCTCTCCTTCCCCCTTCTCCCTCCTCCCTCCTCCCCCCTCCTTCCCCCTCCTCCTTCCTTCCCCCTCCTCCCTCCTTCCCCCTCCTCCCTCCCCCCTCTTCCCTCCTCCTCCTTCCCGTCTTTTTCTCCCTCCTCCTCCTGTCCCTCTCCCTCTCCCCCTCCTCCTCCTCCCCCATCACCCCTCCCAGTCAGAACTGCATGCTGTCCAGCTTTCTAGGGTCCCATTGCCTCATAGTCCTGTGTAGCTACAGAAAAGAAGGCTCATAGGGGTTCAGTGACGTGGCTCGTGACGTGGCTCGTGACCCACTGTGAATGAGGCTGCAGTAGCCATCAGGACGTTGCCAGGACACCTGGCCCTGGCCCTGTGGTCCGCTTCCCATGGATGCCCTCAGCACCTGATTTTGTTGATTCCTCTCACCCTCACGAGGTGTCTTCATTTTTCAGTGTGGATACTTGATGCAGAGGTGTTAAGTAGCTCCCTAGGGTGACCTCTGCTCTTGGCTGTGAAGCTATGGACCAGGCAGACCAGGGCAGCGCCCACCCTGCTGGGGCCTCGTGAAGGTGAGATGTGGTCACCTGGGCAGTGCATCCAGCCCAGAGCTGGGGTCCAGAAGGCTCCATCTGCACTAGGTGAACCCAGTGAGCAGGTCCGAGGAGGCGGTGCTGGGTCCCAGAGGCCTCGCAGCCTCCCCTGGGCCTGGGCCATGCCCCAGGGGTGAGCGTCCTGGGGAGACTGCTCTCTCTGCCAACGTGGGGAACTGGCAAAGTGGCAGTAAAAATGGCCACCGTGTAACCAGCAGGACCAGGGATCAGGTGATGATGAATTAAACAATGCTTCCAGCTCCATGGCTTCCCTGCAGCCCCCAAGAACACAGATCAGTATAAATAACTCACCTGGTACAGGAATACTGAGCCTGCATAGGAACTGCATGGTATTAACAAATACTTCTGTGAATCAAAGAGGGCACCTCAGTGCCAAGGAAGGGCCTGAACTCGGGGCCCCTGTCGTGGCTCAGGCCTCGCAACACCCCCTTCCCATCCCGGGGCCCATCCTGTCTGCTGAGGCCAAAAAAATCTCAGAAACATTCCTGTCCTCTCCTGGCCTCCTGCTAGTCTCTCCACTCACAGGGAGCACGCACAAACTGGCCTGCCGCAGGGGATCGGGGGCATTTCACCCCCCCCCATGTACACACATGCACAATGCACACACACATGCACACACACACACAAACATGCACACACCCAAATGCACACACACACACATTCACACACACATGCATGTGCACACACGCATTCGCACACACACACACTCGGCATTACAGGAAGAGAAAGGCCCTCTCCCGAGTGCTACTTGGAACAGATGAAAAATACTTCAAGTGCTTTTTCAACCCCAAGGAGGGCAGAAGGCAAGCGTGCAGGAGGCAGGGGGGAGACAGAGTTGCTAGAGCCCCTGCATTGGAAACGGGGCTCCATCTTTTGGCGGAGAAGCAGCTGCTACAAGATGAAAGGACCAGGATTTGTCCCTGCTGGGGCTTCTGCGGACCGCCGTCTTTTGGTTTCAGGCCAGGGCGGCCTCCAGGCCCAAAGGCCACTTTCTGCTCTTTCATCAGGACGGTCCTCTCTCTGGGAGCCGAAATCCTGCAGCAGGACCCTGGTGCCAGCCCTGTGATGTGTCCCTGGCAAGCCCAGCCCTCTGCTCCAGCACGGGGTCACGTTCGGGTCATCTCCTGCTCTTTAGGACCTGTTTTTACTGTCACTGCTTTGTGGAGCGGAGCCGTGGTCAGGGGCGAGTGGAGAAGCCAACAGAGGCAGCTGGGCCTGTCCATCTCAGCCAGGAAACGCACCGAGCAGGAGGGTCAGCCCGACTAGCCCTGGTGCCTCTCGGCCCAATCACACTTCCATGTCAGAGGGGAGGTCGCCCAGCACAACTGAAGGCCAGGAGTGTGTACAGGGGCAAGGAGACGTGGAGGAATGGGCCTTCTCTTTCCTGTTCGTCTTCCTTCCACTGGGAATGTGTCTAGAGCACGCAAAAGAGGAAGGAACCCAGAGACAGGACAAGAAGAGGAACAGGGAGGGTGGGAGAGGAGACGCAAGCTGGGCACATGTGGTGTGGACACGAGGGCTGGGGACAGGTCATTGTGAGCTCAGAAAACCACACAAAGACATTGGGGATTTACCCTGGAGACCCGGCAGAGCCATGAGCCAGGGTCCAGGTAGGATGGCAGCAGACTCCAGGTTCAAAGGTGGAGATTTTTGCTTTTTATGATACATATATTTATATATATTTTATAATATCTATACATACATTTGTTGTTTGAGACAGTGTCACTCTCTGTTGCCCAAGCAGGTTTCAAGCTTGTGGGCTCAAGGGACACTCCTGTCCTGTCTCCCGAGCAGCTGGGACTACTGCACATCGCCTACACCTGGCCCAAAGGAGGGAATCTAATGTGGGGGATTCGTTGGACATTGAGAAGAAGGGGGGAGGGAGGGACCCTGGCCATGGCTCCCAGTTGTAAAGCTTCAGGGACAAAGGGAGAGGTTATTCATGGGGCCCCAGCCTCAGAGGACTGTCCCTGAGAAGGGTGCTGAGCCTCTGAAGGGTGGTGTTGGGGTCTCCTGGGCATGGGTAGGTTGGCTCTGGGGTGTTGAGCCCAGGGTTCCCCCAGCTGCTGCCGTGGAACACAGCGCCCCTGCTCCCGTCAGGCTGATGGGCCACAGTCACCAGGGAGGAGGGAGGCCCTGAGGTCAGGCCGAGTGGGGGGGTCCCCTGGAGAGGGGCAGTGAGTTTGTAGAGCCCCGGCCCTGGCCTCACAAGGCAGTCCACACAACGGGGATGGAGCTGAGTGATGTGGCTAAAGACCAGGTTCTTTGGGTTTGGGGAAGGCAACTCCAGGTGCCGTATGGGGACTGAGTGGGTGGGTAGGAGGCAAGGAAAAGGACATTGTCTTATCCCAGGGAGGAAGGGAGAGCCCCAGGGAGAGGTGGGAAGAAGAGACTGAGGCAGGGGATGCACCTGGGAATCGAGTCACTTACTAGGGGCAACACAAGAGGGGAGATGGGAGTCAGGGGTGAACCCAGGGGCCTCCACACAGGAGAAGTGACATGTCACTGTTTCCCTGATCTCTCGCTTTGCTTCATGGTTTCCAAGAAGGGAAGGTTCCTTCCTCCCTTCCCTCCCTCCCTTCCTCCCTCCCTTCCTTCCTTCCTCCCTCTCTCCCCCTCTTCCTTCCTTCCTTCCTTCCTTCCTTTATTCCTTTCTCTCTCTTCCTCCCTCCTCCTCCCTCCCTCCCTCCCTCCCTTCCTTTACCTTCCCTTTTCCCTCCCCCTCCCTCCCTCTCCCTCCCTTTCTTCCTTCCTTCCCTTCCCTTTCCCTTCCCCCCTCCTCCTCCCCATCCTTTCCCTCCTCTTTTGTAGTGAATCTGAGCCACATCCCCAGAATTGTTTATATTGTATCTAGAAACAAAATCTCACTAGGTGGCTAAAGGACTCACTAAGTTTCTGAGGCTGACCTTGAACTTGCAATGCTTCTGCCTCAGCCTCCTGAGTTGCTGGGATTACAAGCATGTGTCACTGTACCTGGAAAGAAAGATCATTTCTTTGCAAGACACATCATGCCATTATCAGTTATAACTGCTAACAATTTTGCCCTTTTACAGAAGAAAAACCTGCCTTCCCGTGTTTTCTACACACAGGTGTGAAAGCTGTCCTCTAGGGTGACACATCAAGTTTATCTTCTGCTGGACAAATATTTGACAATAATAGTTAGCTAGAAGAATGAGTAAGAGGTGTGTAAGTCTGGTAATTCAAACAGGAAGCCCTGAATATTTAGATTTTGGCCCAAAGCAGCATTAGCTAAACATGCACTCTCAACAGGCAGGTGGCTAAGACTGAGAGAATTTGACAGACGCCTGTGATCCTAGGTGGCAGCCTGGCAGGGTGATGAGCGTGTGGACAGACAGAGGGAAGCCCCAGGAAGGCGGGTGGAGGCTTGTTCTGCAGAGTAAGATGTGGGTCTCTGCAGGGCAGGACCACCGTGGGCAAGACCAGCTGGCATGCACGTGATGAGAGAAAGAACTTGGATGAACACAGGCATGGCTCTGGGGACTGTGTCAAGAACAGAGGCCTGAAGTGGCCTCCATGGAATCACCTCCTCAGGGGGAAAGTGGCAGAAACCAGAGGAGACATGAGCCCCCAGTGCCACAGACAGCTGAGGCCTCGGGAAGACAACAACGCTGCTCGTGGCTGGAAGTGGTACAGGAACTGAGACTGCAGAAGGCACCCAGGCTGTGGGAGTGAGGGTGACGAAACAATCAGCTTCCTGATGAGCCCTGGGTTTAGCTTTATCGGTTGCAGTAGCAACTTCATTACCTTTTCGAAGACCCCTCTCCAGATCTAGTTGCCTCCTGAGACTCTAGGGTTCAGAAGGTCAACATGCGGATGTGGACCTAGCTCAGCCCATAGCAACCCCTGCAACCAGGAACCGTGTCTTGTTTGTTGAATGTTGTTTTTCGCAGACTCTGCCCAAGCCCCAGACACAGTCGGCCACTGACAAAGAACAATGGTCTGGAGCCAGGCCCTGGCACACCCTTGTTTGTTCTGTGGACCTCTGATTACTTTTTCAGGGCCCAAAATACAGCTGGAGTTAATGACTCTTGGTGAACCACAGAGTATTTGTGAATAAAATCTATTAAAACTCTGGAAGTTAATTATTGATGTAATTTCCATGTATAGAATGATAATCTTCTTTTTTTCCCCCTGAAAGCCTCATTAGATTTAGATTTCTTTTTTCCTCTGGGCAGTAGATTCGTATGATCTCTAGGAGAGGACATTAATAATTCAACATGGTGCATCATGGGCATTTCCATACAAATGTGTCCCTGTCAATATCTTCAGAGGTCTCGAGGAGCAGGTGGCACCTGGCACATTCTTTCACCATGATGTCCTCTGGAGAAGGCACAGGCTCCTCATTCAGTGAAGAAATTTCCTTTCTCTACATTACCCAGTCTTCCAGGGTCAGCAATAGGACTAGAAACAAGCAGGACACAGTCCTGGTCCTGCAGCAGCCCGGAGAATGCAAGAGTAAGCAGCCATGTTTGGACCTCAGCCATGGCCTGCTAAGTAACTTGCAGAAAGGGACCAGGTTTGGGCACAGAGGACCATGCAGCTGGGCTGCCAGGGAGTGGGCCACGGTGAGCAGGAGGAGGCCACTGACAGTTGCCCTGAGATTGCAGGTGGAGGAGGAGTTTGCTGGGAGAGGAGGATGGGAAAAAGCATGAGACCAGAGGTCTTGGAGCTGTGAAAGGGCCTCGCAGGTTTGAAGGCAGTAAGAAGTGCACTGTGGGTGATCCAGAATGGCTCCGGGGTCTCAGCAAGGACTGTACTATGGATGATCCAGAATGGCTCCGGGGTCCCAGCAAGGACTGCAGTATGGGTGATCCAGAGGGAATCCAAGGTCACAGCAAGGACTGTGGGTGGGTGATCCAGAAATGCTCCAGGGACCGAGCAAGGACTGCAGTGTGGGTGCTCCAGAATGGCTCCAGGGTCACAGTAAGGACTGTACTGTGGGTGATCCAGAATGGCTCTGGCGTCCCAGCATGGATGGCAGTGTGGGTGACCCATAAATGCTCCAGGGTCCCAGCAGGGACTACAGTATGGGTGATCCAGAGTGAATCCAAGGTCACAGCAAGGACTGCAGGGTGGGTGATCCAGAATGGCTGCAGGTCACAGTAAGGCCTGCAGTGTAGGTGATCAAGAATGGCTCTGGGGGTCTCAGCAAGGACTGCAGTGTGGGTGACCCAGAAATGCTCCAGGGGCCCAGCAAGGACTGTACTGTGGGTGATCCAGAGGTGCTCCAGGGTCATAGCAAGGACTGCAGTGTGGGTGACCCAGAGTTGCTGCAGGTTGCAGTAAGGCCTGCAGTGTGGGTGATCCAGAATGGCTCCAGGGACCCAGCAAGGACTGTACTATGGGTGCTCCAGAGGTGCTCCAGGGTCATAGCAAGGACTGCAGTGTGGGTGATCCAGAAGGCTCCAGGTCGCTGGCTTTGGCTGGTGGAGAGGAGCCTTGTACTTGAGCTCAGGCATGGAGACAGAAAAGGATGAGTTAGTTAGGGAATGTGGAGTCTCTGGAACTTGTATTCCTGAGAGAGTTCCAGGGTAAGGATGGAGCGAGGCGTGGACGGGCATCACAGTAAACAAGGGAATGCTGAGGTCACAGCAGCTGGTACTGAACAGGTTGACATGGAGTTGTCAAAGCCAGAGCAGGTGACCTGTGGAACAGGGGGAGGCAGGCAGCATAGCAGGCCTGGTAACACAGGCAGCCCAGTGGGCGGGGCAAGGAGCCAAGAAGGCCATCTTCAAGGAGCTAGGGGAGGGCAGGAGAGACCTTGAGACAGGAGTGGTAACAGTGTCCATGGCTCGTAGGATCTGTGCGGTGAGGGGTTGGGAAATAGTCCACTGACTGTTGGAGTCAAGCTCAGCCTAAAGACGGAGTTGAGGGAGGAAGAGCCACTGCGGGGACTGGTATGCACAGGGGCTGAGAGGCTGGGGAAGGTGCAGTGTGTCAAGGCGGTGGGCACGAGGGGCAAGGTGAGCAGGGGCTGAGCAGGTGGAGGCCCTGCCTGCCACAGTGCGCCGGGGTGGGAGGACGTGGCTCTGAAGGCAAGAGAGCAGGATGGGAGCCTCACAGAGAGGGGAAGGAGGAGAGGAAGTGGAGGCCAAAGGGACCCGTGCTCACCCTGGGAAGCTGCTGGGTGCTCACCTGGGACCTGGCTGGGAGGAGCAGCCACAGCAGGTGATGGATGGTTAGGAAGACAGTGAGATGAGTATATTTAGAGACCCGAGTGCATGGGGCTGCAACCAGCAAGTGTGTCCAGAGCCAAACACAATGTTCCACTCATCCCTGAAACTTGGCCTCATGTTGCTCAGAGCTGACCACGCTGGAGAACCGTAGGAGGAGGGACACTGATATGGGCCCCACTGGGGTCAAAGGCAAGAGGGGTTGGGTGATGGTAAGGCATGGGATGTGCGGGAGGTGACATCAGCGAGGTACTCCCTCCGGAGGTCAGGCTGGTAGGAGAGGGGAGCAGAGGAGGGTCAGGGGTCCAGGTTGAAACCCTAGGTGAAAGCACAGCCTGGTAAGGCAGGCAGGAGACAGGGGGTGCTGGCGCTGGCATGGCGCTGGGTAATGTCGGGTCCAGGGTGTTCCTGGGGCTGGGGGTGGGGCAGGTGGGGGTAGAGAAGCCTGTCTCTGAGCTACATAATGTCCTTGTACGGACACTTCCTGCACACTGATGCCTGGCCAGCTTCCAGGGGAAGACGGGTGCTGACAGAGGGTTGGGCACAGTCTGCACAGTGTTCAGGGTGCTCCAGCCCCTGCCCCACCCACACGGCCTCCATGCCTAGGCCTGGACTCAGTCCGCGAATCAGCCCTGATGAACATGAGCAGCTTCTGAACCCCTCTTCTCCCACTCCCGCACTTTAGGGGATCCCCTGATTAAGTGTTAAATGGGCACACTGTTTTCTTCTTTTCTTTTTTAAAACTGAAGCATGAGCAACTGCTTCCATGGAGAGCGCGAGTGCTGTTCCCTCCAGACCACGGCGTGGGCAGGCACTGGGGATATCTGTTTGCCAAAGGAGCCAGGTGACAGCCTGCCCCTCCCCAGCCAACTGCTCAGGAGGACCACCCTCAGGACATGATTGGGATTCTCAGGGTTCCCTGCCTCGGCTGTCTTTCAACATGAAGGAAGGGAAGTGGCCTAGGAGCACTAGCCTCAGTCAGGATGCTGGGGGCACCTCACCTCATCCAGCTGCTGCATCGATTTATCTGTCTCAGCTACAACCTGCCAATAGCCTGCGCCACTCTGAGCAGGCTGGAAGTGCCTAATGTGTGCTTGGCACAGGGTCCCTGGAGTGTCAGGCCATCATCCCAGCAGCCCAGGGCTGAATTCATGAGGATCACCTGCAGAATACTGAGTGTGCCCGAGGATGGAGGTCAAGGGGGAGGCAATGGCGGAGGCTGGGCCAAGGCCCCGGCTGGGAGCCGCCAGGGTGTGCAGTTTTCTCTCTCTGTGAAGATGTTCTGGAGAGATACAGAAATCTGGCCCTACAGAAGCCTCTCAGACTCAACTGAACCTGCAGGATTGGATTTTCCTTCTCTAAGCCAGGGAAGCGCAGTGGAGGGAGAAGGCACCATGAGCTCTCTTTCCTAGTGCCTGCACTCCAAAAATGGCTTGGCTTTTTGGCAAGAGTTTCCAAAAATAAAGTTGCTAAAAGTGACGCTTTCAGGGTCTTTGAAGATCGTGGTGTTTCTCTAGATTATGAATACTTCAAACACCATCATTCTTACAAAAATCACTAACAGGGTGTCTCCACCTTTTTACCGGTCTTTAATCTCCCAACATTGCAGGCATGGCACTGGTAAGGGGGTGATAATGCCATGGTTGCCCATGAGCCTCTCCTTCAGGGACACGTGGTCAGCCCCTTCTGGTGGCAGTGACTCCTTGTTGGTGGGACTCAGCGGCTGAGCTGGTGCTGTGCTACTTAGAGAATCCCTGGGCACCTGAATGCCTCTTCACAGAACAGAGTTACTGCCTCGGTCATGCATGAAGAGCCGTGGCTGGCAAAGCCCCGTTGTGACCTAGGCGCTATCACTTTCCTGCACACAGCCCATGCCAGTGCTTCTCTGGTGCCTCAAAAGACAAATAAACCTTTCCTCCCATCTGCAATTGCACTAAAACACTGGGCATTTGAAGTACCCAAGAAACAGCAATTACTGGTTAAAAGCAATTTGAAAATCTCTCCAGAGTGATATGTCTTAATATAAAAATGATCTTTTTTTCCCAGTATATGTTTATTGTGGAAGCAATACTCTAACAACATTAAGGTTATGGAAAACAGAAGCAGTCAACCTGTAATAGCTACCTCTGAACACAACTATCGAAGATGATACTGAAAATATACATCTTAGCAATAAATCTTTGTCCAGTTTTCTGGTTATTTTCTGAGGACTTATCCTTAGAAAAGGCATCATCAACTACATGAGCATCAGCATTTTTTTTAATACTGAGATTGAGCCCAGGAGTGCTCAACAACTGAGCCACATCTCAGTTCTTTTTGTATTTTATTTAGCCACAGGGTCTCAGTGAGTAGTTCAGGGCCTCACTAAATTGCTGAGGCTGGCTTTGAACTTGAGATCCTCCCACCTCAGCCTGAGTATCCACTGGTATTACAGGCGTGCATCACCCTGACTGGCCAATCATAAACATTGTTTAAGATTATTGATACATTTTGTCAGTCATCTTTCTGGAAAGAGTGCTTTGCTACCTTTTTGCGTTTTAATTTTTATTTCTTTGAATACTAATGATTCTAACCAATACTTTAAATTTTTAGTAGTCATTTATTTATCTTTCCTTGTTCTCTTTATCCACTGGGGTTTTATTATCTTCCTTTTAATTTATATGAACTTTTTATTTGTTAAGGCTATGTTTGTTGCAAAAATTTTCCTGTTTATCTTTTAATTTTATTGGTGGTTTGATATATATATATATATATATATATATCAAATATATATATATATATATATGGAGAGAGAGAGAGAGAGAGAGAGAGAGAGAGAGAGAGAGAGAGAGAGAGAGAGAATGTCAACATTTTTATGCACCCAACTCCCCTTATTATTTCTTATATACCATATTATTTCTTATTTATCATTTATTGAGCACCTATTACTGGCCAGGCAGAGTATGTGAAGTTTTATGCTCATGTTCTACTTGATCCTTATGTCAAGAGCTAGAGGCAGGTGATAGTATGCTGATAATACTTATGAAGTTATCATCATGACAATGATAAAATGATAATGATAATGTCTAACGCTTAGCAGTCACCATGCCCCAGGTATTGTCATAAACACTTGAAATGCATCATTAACTGCTCAAAACAGTCTCATCTGGTAGTAATGATTTTCATTGTCATTTTGTAAAAGGACAAACAAGTAAACCATCCACATCGGGAGCCCCAGAGGTCGGACAAGTGGAGGTCGAGGAATCTGTGGAGGAATCTGTCCCAGGTCTCAGAGCTGACAGGTGCGGGACTCAGCCCAGGGTCTCCTTCAGCAACCGCTCACCTCTCTTCCGCTCTAAATTCTCCCCTCTCCACTTCAGCTGGGCCTGGTTCCTGCTGCCCTGTGTTAAGATCTGCATTTACGACCCATGTTACCCTTATCTCTTGTTCAGTGAATCATGCCTTATCTCCTCCCATCTGTTACAGAGCTGGAAGATAAACATCCCAGATTGTAATCTGTGGTGTGAAACCTCCTCGTACCTGCATTTTTGCTACTTAAAGCTGTACAGTATCGCCAACATAATGCAATAAAAATAATCTCTGAGCCCATCAAGCTATGCTTTAAAGGGGGATATCAGCGTCTCTAATGTGATTTATAAGCTTTGGTTTATTCTCTCGTGATGAGGGCTACAGCTATTTCCAGAAGTGGTGTTTCTATGAAATTAATGGAAAGTGAGTCACTGGGACATTTAGATGTTCTGATTTTTTCCTCAGCAAAGGCCCAGGAAGAAGGGGCTGCGAAGGGTGAAGCGCTGCTCTGTGCAGAGGAAGAGGTGGGTCTGAAGCACGCCTCATGGCCAAGAGCCAATGTGGAGTCAGGCGGCCTTGCAGGACCCCATTCCCACACCACACCCTTTGCCCACGACTCACCACACCCACCTCAGAGGGTTCCACATGTGCAGCAGGATCGCCTCCCACTTTGTAGCATGTCATTCAGCTTGTGTTTTGTTCTCCTCCTCCCGATGGTGCTGGCTGTGGGCGAGTTCCTTGGGGACCCCTTGGATCCTTTGAGCTCTGTTGGGAAGGACTAGAATGGCCTGCAAGGACAGTTGCACCCCCACCACATGAGTGGGGGCTCCTTGGATGACCCTGTAACCAATGCACACTCTCTAGTCTGGCCAGGGTGGAGTAGGGCTCAGAGTCCTGTTCTTATGTGCACTCTGGGAACATCGGGTGTTCAGCTCTCAGGTCATTCTCTGCTTGGTCTGGTGGGATTTTAGTCTTTGCACCTAATCAGCAGAGGCCCAGGGACACCTGCACAGATCCATGGAGCACCCTGATCGCATAGCGTCCTCCTCCCCAGAGCTCCGTCCTGAACCCCCAGATGCCCGAGCTTCCAGCTCTGGCCTCTCTACTAAGACAGACCCTGCTCGGTCCCCTACTTGCACTCTGGACAGGAAGCAGGCAATCTTGGGACTCACCTCCTTTGTTTCTTCTCCTTTGGGTTCACAGTCCCGTGCTGTGGCTCAAAGCCTGAGAAGTGTCGATTCTCAGTTCAGTGTCTGACAACAGCTTGTCCAGTTTTCTGGTCATTTATGGTGGAGGGAACATCTGATCCTTATTATTCCAAAATGGTCAGACATGAGTGAGGACGCTTTAAACACCAGGGGTTAGTCCACCTGATGCGTGTGCCCCAGCGATGTTCATGGAGCGGGTCGATCTGCTGCCCCTTTGATGGTTTCGGAGCCTTGAGGTCCTCATACCACCTGGCCCCTTGGTACGGGTCAGGTGTTTCCTCTCAGCACATTCTGTCCCTGCAGGAGGAAGGGACATCTGGTGGACTCCCTGAGACAGTATGTTGGTGTCCACTGGGAAGACCTCTCAAAGGTCACTTCCACTCTGCAAGATTTTGGCTTCCTGGACTGATTTTAGAACTTGACCTTCTTCCAGAACAGGACTCCACAGGGCTCAGTGGCCTGTTAGAGGATGGGGGAACTTGATTCATGCTGAGCAGACCTGGGCTGAGGACCTTTGCCTTCTTACCCTTTTGTTCTCCTCTCCTGAACTGGGATTCCCAGAATGCTCTGTGGCCAGCAGCCCACTATTTATGAGCAGCTGTCCCCACTTCACCAAGTTCTTGCTTCTACTTAATGACATTTTTATATCTATTAGCTTCTCTTAATGGATGAATCTGAACACTGTAAATCTGGGCAGGCTTGGTATGAAATTTTCACTCTTCTCCCTGCAGTGTAAAAAGAAAGGCACATTTTTTAAAACTCTGAGCCTCCATCTCATCATTTGCAAGTGATGCTAAGAATTCCCACCTTGCAGGGCAGTGGGAACAATTAGATGAGTTCATGCCCACTTATTCGCAACTGGCTGGCTTGGCTTCCAACTCACTTTTGAAACTGCTCCCATTGGAATTGCCAATGTCCGCTATGTTGCCAGACCCAAAGACTCTTCCCAGCCCTGGCTTTGCTACAGCACTCAGCGATATGTGATGCAGCCACTCCCTTTTGGGGAAACACTTCTCTTATACTTGGTGACTACAACCATTTCCACCTGTGTGTCCCAGCCCCTCCACGTGCAGGTCCATCCAGACCTCTCTTCTGGGTCAACACTTAAGTATTCAACTTCTTTCTCAAACCAAAGATCACCTCCAAACCAAACTCCTGATCATCTCATCTAAACGTGGTCACTTTCCAGGTTTCCCATCTCAGTTAACGTCACATCTGTCTCAGCCCACTGGTCCTTGGAAGATGTCAGTTGTTTCTGATGACCTTGAGCTCATTGCCATCATTCCTTGGCCTCTATCTCCACCTGCATGTTTCCTCTTGCTTCAAGAGCCAGCTGAGGCACTCCCGCAGAGAGTCACTCGTCTACTGATCTTTCTTCTCTGTTGGTACCCGTGCTCTGGTTTTCCATTGAGAATCAAGCAGTCTTAGTGGGTGCAGACTGTCAAGGAGTCCAGTTTCCCCAACCCAGATTGCCAGCCCTCCAAGGAGTTGGCACTAAGCCTAACGAATTCTCTGTCCCAGAAATGTGAATTTTGGTCAGATCTCTCCAAGGGAGTGTATTTGTGGGAATGCATTTCGTGCTTCTGATGTCACACCCTGACAAATCTCCATGTTCCTGCCCTAGACCTCAGAACTGTCCTGTCCTTCCCAGGGCTTAGCTATGCCGCACCTATTTTGATTTTCTATGATTCCCCATCTCCTTTGAGTAAGTTTCATATGTGACATAGTTGGCACCTCCCTCTGTCACTTTTCCTCAAAGGAGCCTAAGGGACAGACGTGCTGTTTTGAGTTAGGCCAACTGTCTTTCTTTCAGAGAGCCCGTGGTATTTCCGGTGGCTGCAACAAAGTACCACAAACTTGGCAGCTCGACACGATGGAAATTCATCCTCTAGAGGCTGTGGAGGCCGAAGTCCGAAGCCCAGGTGCCAGCAGGGTCCCTCCAAAGCCTTGATCCTTCTTATCTCTTCCTGGCTTATGGTGGCCCCAGGTGTTCCTCACTTGTAGTAACCTAACTCCAGTCTCCATCGTCCACATATGACCGCCTTCCCTCTCCGCATGTGTGTCCATATGACTTCTCTGTGTCCCTGTAACTTATGGCACCGTATTGCATCAGGAGCCCACCGCACTCCAGCAGGAACTCATCTTGACTTGTGTCTTCAATGGCCTGTGTCCAAACAGAGTCACACTCCGAGGTGCAAGGATCAGCATCTCAGCAGAACATTTTTTGGTGAGGGAGGAGCAATTCAACCCATAACACACCTTATTTCTCTTTTGCAGCACTTTCAACTGTTCACAGTTACGTTTCTATTTGTGAGCTTGTTTGCTTAAAGCTTCTCTTCTCTATGAGATCCCGAGGGCAGAAACCATGTTGGCTTTACCAGCACCACCCAGCCAGGGACAGTGCAGTCTGTGGTGTAACTAGGGTATTGCTGGAACACCTCGCTCACGGTGGGCACAACAAAGACTCCAAGAAGTGACCATGGCTTTTGAGTGTTTAGTGAGCTGTTGGCCTGTTTTACATTGTAAGAATCTCACTGAAAGCTATCGTATTCTCCATATATCCTGGGGTCAGAAGGAGGATCGATCTGAACTACTCCAGGGGCAGGTGTATTATTTAAATATTAAAGAATATTTAGTTGGGGAAAGCAGTGGCCCTGCCTGCCCCTGAGTGTCTCTTAGGGGACCATGAGCTCCCGTGTAAGGATGAGGCCCCATTACGATCTCGGTGCAGGCACCACCGAGCTGTCTGGGGAGAACACCCTTCACCTCTGCCATCCATCTCCCACTGGCAGGGCTTCTCCATCTGACTGAGGGACGGAATATGAATCAGGTCATCCCTGGTGTCCAAAATGAATCATTTCCCCTTCACATTGACCATGTACCTCGGAGCCATTGAGTTGGGCTGGAAACTTTAGAATCTGTTTCCTAAAAACATTTTGTAGGTTGGCAAAAATGTTTCTGCTGGTCAAGAAGAAGTTAGAGAAGGGGTTCTCAGGGCTGTAGGAGGAAGACAATTGAGGGGGCTGAGCTGAGCTGTCTGCCCACCAGGAAGAGGCGGGCCAGGAGGAGCAGGAGTGACGGGGCCAGGCGGTTGGGGCATCGTGAACTGGCAGGGGTATGTCTGGGGGTGGTCTGAGCATTCCTAGCAGGGCTTGGTCACCTGAACACTGAATATGGACTTCATTCAGAAGCGGGATTTTGTTGGTGGGCTGCAATGGCCTGGGGGCCAGGTCTGAGAAGGGGGAAGGACCTGGAGATGGTTCTTCAGGGAGAATGGGGGAGTCAAGGAACCATAAGTATCCAGGTGGCAAAAGAAAGAGTGCAGAGGGATGAGAGGGGGTGCCTTCAGAAGGCAAGGTTAGGGTCAAGTTCAGAGTGCAGGATCCCAGGAGTGCAGAGGTTACGGTGAGGAGACAGCTGCCCTTGGCGTGTGTGGCTGAAGGAGTGGAGGGCCTCCAAGAGGCCCAGGGACTACGAAGTGAGGGCAGCACTGAGGAGTCTGCAACCCCTGGTGGAGACTGCCCTTGTCAAGGTCAAGCATGACCAAACCCAGGATCAGTCTTGATGGCTTGTCACCTGTCAGGGGGGGTATTCCACACCTTCCTTAAACTGCTTCCTTGCAGTTGGACAGGACAAGCTCTGGATTTCTCTCTCTCCTGCCCATCATCCTCTCCCGGCCATCCCACTGGCCACTCCTTTTTGCTGCTCCTCTTCTGGCCTCATGTTGCTCACCCAGATGCGCCATCTTCCCATCTCTAACCCCTTCCCTTCAGGCCCCTCCAACTCCATCCTGAAACTTGCCGTCCATATCTAACAACTCCCAGCTCCAGCTCAGCTTCTCCCCTGCTCTGGAACCCCAGGAACCGGTATCCAAATGCTTTCTTGGTGTTTCCACATAGTGGCCTAATTGGAATCTCAGAGTTAACATGTCAAAAATAGAAGTCATAACTCCCCTGCAGAAACCTCCAGCCCCTCTGGTCCTCATAATGGCAAATCCATCCTTCAAGTCTCCAAAGGCAAGATACTTAGCTTCTCTGGGTTTCCATTTTCTTACCTACAAAATAGCGAATTGTGGCCCTTACCACACAGGAACTAATTGAATTATGGCCTTTATTAATGCACTCAGCTTTGTGTGCCAATTCATAGAAAAATGTTCACCATTGTTATCTATTATTATTCTCTGCTCTGCTCTCTCTCTTTCTCTCTCTCTACACACACATACACACACACACACACACACACACACACACACATACACACATGCACGTGCACGCACCTCTGCATTGCTTGCAACTGACAATGGCCTAAAAATACTGTAGAATAGAGTTGTTGTTTTTGCTTGAAAAACATTAGATTGGCCTAACAAGAAAGAGTTGAAGACCAGTGCACGCATGTAGATTTGGGAGATGTAAGAAATTCCTTATTGTTGCCCTTAATTTTATTGTAGTTGCCAAAACATCTGGATAATATGAGCATTCATCTGGACAAAAACAAGTATTTCTTCATTCAAACATCCTGAGACCCTGAGACCAAAGGCCTTGTGGCTGGTGACCTTGGGGAAGTGGCTCTCTGGGCAGAGCAGCCTGCAAACTGCTGGGGCCCCAGCCCAGTTCTGTGGCCCGAGGCCCAGGCTGCAGGGTGAGAGTGGGTGGTGGGGAAAGGTCCCTGGAAAAGCTTCCTTTGGGGATCTGGAATTTTAAAAAATCCTGTTATCAATTACCCAAGTATTTCCTAGCAAGCAGATGTTTAACATCACACGGCTCCAACTCGACAATTATTGGCTATATTTTTCATGCAGCATTTGGCTACAGAGGACGGCTGCTGGGACCTGCAACTTCTTTGCCCTTCTCCAAACCTTTGGCATATTCTGCTGTGAGAGAAAGGCCATTTCAGAGGCCCCGACAGTTCCTCTTGCCCAGTCATCTTGTAAACAGATCTGGAACTGGGTCGGTTGGTAGCTTAGTGACCTGCCTGGAGAAGCCCTTCCTTGAGTGGGAAAGCCATCCTCTCCACCAAGAGGCAGCAGGGAACAGGGTGCCTTCCAAGGACAGAGGAGAACTGGGACAGCCCTCCTGCACAATCCAGGCAGTTACCTCACCCCCGGTGGTCCAGGGGTGGCCATGTCCCAAACAGGTCCCCGTCACGGGCAGGAGAAGATCGATAGCAACTCTGAGAATCAGGCTTTAACTTTTTAAAAAGAAATCAACAAAACCTAAAGCTTCTAAATTTAAACTGTTAAATATAGAACCTTGAAAGAGAAAAAAACAAATAAATGAAGGGGCGACTTTCCCTGGAGACGCTGGGATGGGTTTCTCCAGTGTCTTCAGTGACAGTTTTTATAGCCATGAGTATTCTTACCTGAATAGGCTCTTGCCATGTGGGTGCAGGGGATGCTGAGGGCTGAAGAGGGAGAAAGATGAAAAGGCTGTTGGTGTGAGGTCAGTCCTTCTCCCAAGGAATCATGTGCCCAGCACCTCTGAGAGCTGTCCCTGGAAGAATGTAGGTGTCAGCCAGCTCTCCGAGGCTCCGTGCAGCACCTGGGCTATAGAAAGGGAACAGGTTGCTTTGGCTCACAGTTCTGCAGTTTCCGTCTGTGCTGGGCTGGTCCTGAGAAACTAATGTGACTCCATTTTAAAAAATAAATAAATAACAGCAGCTTCTACCTCAAGGCCTGTCCTAAGGAAGGGGGTGTGACCCTTGTTCTTGGAAAAACCTACAGAGCACTCCTAAGCACATACCCACCCTGCTGAGTTGTTTGTCTGTCAATAACAGGAGAGATCTGCAGTGCCAGGTGTCCCTGACTCAGTTAGGCTAGGTGAGGACCCATAGCAACCTCCTAGCAACCTCCAATCAGCATGAGACAGGGAAAATACCTGGGATGCCAGATGACCCCCAAGTAGTTTATGGTGGTTGATAACATGTTGGGAAACCATGTAGTTTAGCACGTACACCCCTCATGGCCTAAACCAATCAGTTTAAACTATTTGCACTAACCAATCACCCCTACCCAACTTGTTCCCGCCAGTGAATGTGCTAATCAATGTTAAGAGTTGTTGTTTGACTTTCCCGCGGTATGGAATGATTTGCTGTGTGATGTTGTGACATCACAATAAAACCAAATAAAATCCCTCCAAAACCTATAAAATCTCACTGAACAAAGGACCGGGAATCACTCCCTGGGACTGCTGCATCGGGAACGTTGTGAGTCCAGGCTCGGGCTTTCAATAAAGACTCTTGTGTGATTGCATCAGATTCGGCTCCTGGAGGTCTATTGGGGTCCCACAAATCTGGCATAACAGTCCTGGGGTTCTTGGGGCTGTGGCAAGACATCACAGCAACCGTACATGGTGAGACATCATGCTGGCCATGCGTGGCAGAGCTGTTCACCCCATGGTCGGAATGCAAAGGAAAGAAAGATACAGGTTCCTGTTATCCCTGGGGATCTAGGACCTCCCACTAGGACTCTCTTATGGTTCCACCATGTCTGAACTGGGTCATGGGCTGGGGGCCAGTCCTTTACCATCACCTTTGGGGACATTCAGAGCCAGACTCTCGAAGTGCCAGCTCCATCTTCAGTCCACCTCCAGGTCTATGGATGCCTTGGTATTCATGTCCACAGCCTGACAGAGGTCACAGCTTGGTTCCTATGTCCCTACATGCACGTTCCTGTGTTTTCCATTAATCCAGGTGGGCATGAAGTGGGGGCTGTTCTGAAGTAGAACCTGTGACAATTTCTTGTGGTGTCCTGCTGCCAGGAAAACGTATAGGGAGATTCTACTGGGAAAACATCAAGGAAAGAAAAAACAAAGAGGGTGAGAAGAAAGGAGAAGGGAGAGGAGGAGGGGCAGCTCAAAATGGGCAGGAGGAGTGGGCACCAGGGAGGTCTCCGTCCAACGTCACCTGAGGGTTGGAAAGTGTGCTTTCAGAGTTTCCCCTTTCTGGGCAGTGCCCACCCCCCATCCCCGGAAGTGACGTTGTCACACCTGTTACTTGGAAATAATTTGACGATCTGCATGGTGAATGTTAAGCATCTCTGTGTAATTTGGACAGTCATCACTCTTTTATTAGGAACCAGAGTGAAACATCTGAAGTATGAAGTCACTCTGCAGAGATGGGCCTCTCCACCCTCCGGTACCTGAGGACCTCTGGTGAGTTCTGATAGCAGCACAGGTGCCTGGACTCTACCCACAGCCCACTGCAGCAGGGGGTGGTCCTTAGTCCTCAAAATCCCTGGGATTTCAAAGCACTGTCCGGAGGAAGACCCCCAGAGAGGCCTGCACCTGGCAGGCACCTGCAGCCCTTCAGGACTAACTGCACCGTCCGGACTTTCGCCCCATCAAGAGGCTTCCTGGACCAGCTCTCAGAGGAGCCCCAGCCCACTGTCTCCGGTTTCCCTCTCTCCGAGGTTTACCAGTTTATACCTGTCTGCTTCCCTCTTAACTTCCTTTTCCCTCTGAGGACTTCACCTCATTATTTCCTCTTTGACATTTAATTCAGAACACGCCACTTAATGTGAAGGTGAGGGTTGGGGACCTGTGATGGGAGGGTGGGACAGTGGCTGCTGGCACTACAGGTTTAGTTGGAGCCCATTAGGAGAGTTCCGGTGGCTTCCCTGCTCTCCTTCTGCCTTGATAGGGGCTGCTGAGGTGCTCTCTAGGCATTTCCATGCCTCCTTCCGGGCAGGTCTCTCAGCCCCTGAGGGGGCTGCCCATGCCTTTGGGGTGTTATAAGAATTCCAAGGCTCCATTCCCTCTCAAGTTCCCGCTTCCCCTCTCGGAGCCTGCCAGCTTAGAATCCACAGTGAGACATGCTCACTGGAACCCTCCCCGGCTACCAGTTTCCAAAGGGTAAGTCAGGAAGTCACAACTCTCTTCGTTCATGGGGAATTGGGGTTTGTTTTCCTCTTTTCAATTATTTCCATTCTCTTTGGCTCATTGTGTTGGCTTGGGGAAGAGGGAGAACACCCAAGTCCACTTGAATCCACCATCTGTATCCAGAAGTCAGCAAAGAGATTTTAGAAATGTAGTAAAAAGCTAGTGTTACGGTGCTCGATTAAAAAATCAGGCACCAACAGTTACGGGTTGTATGTCATTGGCTCATTTCACTATTAAAGACCTGAGCAGTCATACCACCAAATTATAATAGGAATGGAATTCTTATGGAGGGATCATGAAAGGAATGAATTTAAAACTTTCCAATACTTCTCGAGTTTTCCTATAATGTCCTTATTTTGTTTTTATTGCTTGAAGTACTTGAAAAAACAAGAACCACACGTGCTTTGCCATTCTCTTTGGAGACTGCAGCCTATGTGAAGTTCTGCCCTAGGCCACGCAGTGGGCCTCCTCTTGCAGAGGATCTCGATGCTGTGGTCTCTTCTCTCTGCTTTCCTAATGGAGGGTCATCTCCATCCAGGACTTGGGCCACATCTGTGAGTCAGTGAGTGACCAGCCTGGGGAACCCCTAGGAATCCTCACTGGCTTTGCTGTGGGCTTTGAGGTCCTTCCCCTCCCAGGGCAGAACCAGAGGTGCCCTGCACACCAACTTCATCTGTAACAGGACATCACAGGTGGAGAAATTTATACATAAAATCATTTCCCAGAGGTTCTGGGAAGCCCAGGACCACGTGCTTCTTGCTGCATCCTAACTTGGTGGGAGGAATGACACGGGGGAGGGATGAAGAGGGAGAGGTCCCATTGCAACCTCTGTAAGGAGCCTGCTCCTGTGATAATGAACCCACTCCCCAGCAGATGGACCTCCTCATTGATAACACAGGCAGGGCCCCCCGACACATTCTCCTCTTGAAGGACCCGTCTCTTGGTGCTGTTGTGTTGGGGTTGGCTTTGGGACACACATTCAGACCATGACACCTACCAACCATGGCTAAAGAGTTCTCAGGGTGTGCCTTCTGCCTGGTGCTGTCCCAGGAACCTTGCGTATTCAGTGTGCTTGAAACACAGGACAAACATATTTCGATCTCAGTTTTGTAAGCAAGAAGCTGATGTTAAATAACATGCTTAAGGTCACAGAACACAAACGTAGATCCACTGTGGTGTGTCCATCGACCCACGCAGCGTAATGTCATCGATTTCATCCTGCTGTTGCTCTTCCCTTCTTCTCCGCCCCCACAGTCCCCTGCTTCTGCTCCACTGATCCCCGTTCTATTTTCATGGACCCCCACACTCCTCTATTTTGGTGCAGCTGCTGCACAGGAGACTGTTCTACCCACTGTCAGAGGAGGGACTGCTCCTCCAGAGGAGAACAGAGGGTGCTCCCCTCTGAAGTCCCAGCATCCAGAAGGGGCATGTCTGGGCCTGCTAAAGCTTGGATGAATCCACGTCCGGTCAGTCTGTGTGGTCAACTGGGACCTGAGCACAGTGGGACACGTGTTTTCCGTCTATAAATTTTGGCTGAAGAGAAGCAGTGGGGCGGGAAAGGAACCAGGGAGGATCAGGATTTCGGGATCCATGGGAGGTGCAGGAAGTCGCATTTCTCTTTCCTCCCGATTGTTCTCCCCACAGCTTGAGTGTGTCAGCTCCTCCCCCCAGGCCCTGCTCACCACAACATCACTTTTCCTTCATTCTGAAAAATATAGAACATGATTAATATCCCAAAGAATTTACTATTAATATATCCTGTGCTGCTGATCGAGACCCCAGAGCAGTGTCTCCTACTGTTCTTTCAGCCCCTTCTCAGGCCATGTGACTAACGGCGTGGACCCCTAGAACCATCATCTGGAAAAACGTCAGGGTTCTGTCCTTCACTCTGTGCCCTGGGCAAGTCTCTTCACCAATGTGTCAGGCATGACCACCCTCCACACAGGATTCGCTACCATCTCTGTGCTAGCAAAGGCCAGGGCCCTTAGGAGGGTGCCTGGCAGGGGGCAGATGGAACTGGTGTTTGTCATTTTTATTATTTGCGAGATCAGTAAAAAAGGAACGGAATGAGGCTTTGTTCCATAGCCGTGATGTGCCTTCTTCCTCTTCCCTCAATAATCCAAACACCCAGGAACACTTTGCCCTCCCAGAGAACTAAGAAACACTCTTTACCCTCAGGGAGCTGAAACTCTAGCCCATAAGTAAAATAACTTTGATAAAACTCTTATGCCAGGCAGAGCCCAATGGGCTGTTCCAGAGAGTAACAAATCCAAGAGATTCTGTGCAGCTTTGGGGAAGGAGATTTGCAGAGGGAGGAGAGGAGGATGGGTCAGGAGAAGGTGCTGTCTTACAGAGCAATGTGGAGAGCAAGGGGTTGGTGCGGAAAGAGGAAAAGGGAGAGACACCAAGGGGCAAGTGTCAGAGACGCCTGGAGGGCTCTGTCCTGGGGAAGCTCAGGAGACAGGCTGGAGGGCAAGGTCGGCCAGGCTGGGAGGCGTCTGGAATGGGCCACATCTCAGGGGAGAGCTGCTTGAGCTAACTTGGCTACAGGGACGCGTATTCATATATTTGGAGGCATCGTGGCTTCTTGCACAGTCCACAGGGTGGGGGGGAGGCAGGTCCTGCAAGAGACCTGGGACCCATCCAGCCTCTCACACCCCGTTCTTGTCCATTGCCCACCTCCCTGCCTCTCTGTGTCCCTTGGGTCTTTCAGTGTCCCCTGGGTCTCTCACTTCCACGTCTGTTCCAATCTCTCCACTTGCTCTCTGTTTTAGTTTTTTGTCACTGTGAGTAAAACATCCAACAAGAACAACTCAGAGGATGAAAAGTTTATCGGGGGCTCATGGTTTCAGCATCTCAGTCCACAGTTGGCCAACTCATTGCTCTGGGCTCAGGCGAGGCAGCACATCCTGGGAGGTGGAGCTGCTCGGCTCATGGTGGGATCGGGGAGCAGGGAGGCAGGGTGGGGTGTGCAGGGAGGGTGCATCTTCCAGGGCAGCCCCATGAGCCACCCCTCCAGCCAGGCACCACCTACCCACAGCCACCCCCAGGGCATCACCCCTGGATAAGCCCCATCATTTCACCCCTGGGCATTCCTGCTGTCACAGAGCTTCAGGGGTCACCTCACACACCAGGCATGACAATGACCCAATAGGGCTGTATTCTGTTTATCTTATGCTGCCTTTTAAATATACATTTGGACTGTTAGTCTTTCTTTCTAGTCCAAATAAAGAGGCAGGAAACACACACACACACACACACACCTTTGAAATCTCTCTCTGAGACACATGCTGGACCCTAAGAGAGCAGCCCGTCCCCTTACTGCAAGAAGCTGGAAGCTGGGCATTGTTCAGTGGCTCTGAGAACACTTGGAGAGCAGAGGTCACAGAACCACTTTGGGAAACTCAGGACTGTTGTGGTGTGAACCGATCAATACAATCAATAAGTTACTGATACTAGTTGTGAAACTACCTGATCACTTACGACAGTCCCCCCTTTCTGGAGCAGGGGGAATGGAGTCACTGTGGCTGTGTGAGCAAGCAGGTGTGGCCCTAGGGACCCACCCCAGATGTTCTAGACTCCACCTTGGTTCTTCTGTTACTGCCCCCTGAAGGACCTGCAGGACCCGTTTCTGAGAAAACAAAATGAAAGCTGTTTTCTGCTAAAAAAAAAAAAAAAAAAAAAAAAAAAAAAAAAAAAAAAAAAAAAAAAAAAAAAACCTAACAAAACAAACAAACCCAAAATAACATATTATCTTCTGTACTTTGTACCCTATAAAATGTTCTCAACCCAGGATATGGTGGTCTTGGTGACTTTAAAGTAGATTCTCGCCCCTGCTGACCACCTGCTGGAACCCAAGAAATGGTTTTCTGAGTTGCTCTGCCACCTGCTGTTTCAGCTTCTGTGACTGGCTTGCTTGCATGACATTAAGGAAAGTCCCTGAGCTGTGGTTTTTGTCCTTAAATTCCCAAGACACAGGCCAGAAAATGGCTGTTCTCCCACAGAATTTAGTCTCTATGGGGAAACAGTCCCCCGCCAGGTGATAAAACTCTCTAATTTGTTTCAAATTCAGTCTTGAGTGTTTTCTGAGCCGGCTCCCTACAACAAGGACCTGCTGTTCCCTTATCTGGAGGCAGAAACCACTGAATACCACATAAGCTGATAGAGATGATGAACTAGAAATTTTAATTATTTGCTAGAAGCCAAGCGTGGTAGTGAGACGCTCCTGGGAGCTATGGTCATGGGGAGGAAATTTTCGCTCATTTCCAGGTATTTCCTCCAGGTTTTTCCTCTCACAGGAAGAATGAAAGGAACCCAGAGGTGTTGTTGGGGGAAGGGAACGGCAGCTACCGAGGCTCCAGGGACCCATATTCCTGCAGGAAACAGGGTGAGACCTGCCAGCGACCACCCTCTGAACCCCACCAGCCACGTGGCCTCCTGGGCACTCACGGAGCCTTCCTTCCACAGAAGGAGGATAAACGGCCCCCCAAGTGCACACAGGACAGTCATATTCTGTCCCCAACATAAACATTAACAAATTCAGAAGAACAGAAATCATAAATGTGCACCCTTGAACCATATCATCATTGTCCTAGAAATCAGTAATGGATATTCAGAAAAGCCCAACTATTTAGAAATTAAACACCACTAAATATTCCAGGGGTCAAAGATGAGAAGCCTCAAGAAATATTTAAGAAGTGTTTTCAGGCAAAAGAAAATTACAAGGTATTGAAATTTTGGGGGCACAAAAAAGCAGACTATTATGATTTAGATGTGGTGTCCCCCCAAAAGCTCATGTATGAGACAGTGCTAGAAGGTCCCAAGGAGACATGACTGGGTTGTGAGAGTGGATTAATCCGCTGATAGGGATAACCTAACTAGGTGGTGGGTGTGGCCGGGGGAGGTGGGATGCAGCTTGGCTCTGGGTATATATTTGTATCTGGTGAGTGGGGTCTCTCTCTGCATCCTGGCCACCATGAGAGCTGCTTCTCTCTGCCACACTCTGCTGCCATGATGTCCTGCCTCACCCTGAGCCCAAAGGAATGGAGACGGCCAAAACCGTGAGCCCCCCAATGAATTCTTCCTCTTCTCTGGTTGTTGGGGTGGGGTCATTTAGTCACAGGGGTGAAAAAGCTGTCTTCCACAGTCCTGAGAGGGAAAGGCACAGCGCAGAATGCCTATGTAGAAAAAGGAAAAAAATCACAAAGTAGCTGCCAGAATTTCCAACTTAGGAGCCTCCTAAAGAAAAAGCAAATGATACCTAAGATGAGCCTTAGGAAGGAGATAGTGAAAATGACAGCAGCTGGGGCTCCGTTTACCCCCAAGACGGACGCCCAGGAGTGAGCGCAGGTGTGACACTGTGCCACGGGGGGGTCTCTGCAGAGGCAGTCCGCTGCACCCTTCTTGGTGAGTGGTGCCCCCACACGCCACTGCCCGCCATGTTCCCACTCCTCATCAATCCTGTGGGCAGAACGAGTCCTCTTTGTCGTCAGTTTTGCAAGTCTCAGCTCATTGTCCAGGGTCACTTGAGAAGTGTATCACGCTTTGCCTGTCCATTTTCCTGTTGATTGGTTGATATTTTTCTGATTGAGTCAAAAGAGCCGTTTACATTGTTAGTTTAGGGGAACCTGTCATTTTCATAGATGAATCATTTCCTCTACTTTGTCCCTTGGGTTTTGACCTGTTTATTACATTTTCTGCTATCAGATTAATTAATTTTCTCTTCTGTGGATTCTGGTTTTTGTAAATTGCTCATAACAATCTTACCTACTTCAAGGTTATCAGAGGGAACCTTTCCATGTTTTCTTTGAATTCTTTCATTGTTTCAATTTCTGCTTTTAAATTGTTGATTCACCTCTAATTCATTTACATACAAGGAGTGATTAAGACATTGAATTTTAAGATGATTGTTGAACACCTGGAAGGAATTTGTTGCCTTGCTTTGATGAAGTTTGTCATTTTTTGCAAATAATTCGTGTTTACCAAGAAATACGAAAATGGGCAAGAAGAATAAAAACTTCCCCACGATTGTGTCCTTTAGATAATGTCTGTGAATTTATTACGTAACCTTTCTCTGTGAAGAAGATATGGAGATGATCTTTCACGAAAGAATGGCAGGAAGCATCCCATTCTGTCACCTGAACATCCTTCATAGCACGCTGTGGCTCTCTCTCTCCAAGTGCATGGTTTTAGCCACTGTTGGGTTGAACTCAAGACAGTGGGGGTTGTGGAGTGAGGCAGGCAATGGGGTGCAGCTTTGGCCCCAGCTCCTGCTGGGGTTTGCATGTCTCCATCGAAGCTGAAGTGTGAGCCCTGTTGTGAGCTCTGAGGTGGGAAAAGATGGGACCTCAGGATGCCGGTGATGAGGTCACAGGGCTCTGCCTGCAAGAGGGAATTAATCCTCTCATGGACTAGTGGGTTAATGGGGCATCTTTGGAGTGAGTGTCATAAAATCCAGTTTTAATCTGTCTCTCTATGCTCCTGCTCATTATACAAAGCCCTGTGCCTTCTTAGGGCTCTGCAGAGAGTCCCCACCAGCAGAAAGACCTCATCAGCTGTCGCCACTGGATCTTGATATCCCAGTCTCCACAACCATGAGTGGAATAAAACTCCAGTCTTCATAAATTACCCAGTCTGTGGTCCTCAGTTATAGGAACAGGAAATGGACCCAGATGCTGCTCTTCCCCAGAGCACAGTGTGACAGGAAGAATAGAGCATCCGCTTGAAGGTGACTTGGTGGAGGAATCCTACGTCAAGGGGGATGAGATCGTCTTCCTGCAGAATCACTGGACACTGAGGGGACCAAGGAGGATGTAGGGGGAGGCGGAGAGGAAGAATACCCTGCCAGGAAGAAACGCCAGAGCAGAGGGATGCCAGAGTCCCCTCTGGGCTCATTGTTCATGTGATTGGGACTGCAGTGGGCTCAGTGTCTCTAGGAAGTGGGACTCCCAGAGCAGAGGTTCTAGGAAGGTCATCAGGGGGCCAAGCAGAGCAGCAGCAAGAGGCCAACTGCAGGGACCATCGGAGCAGCCACTTGCACGGGGTGCACCCAAGATCAGAGGAGAGAGGAGAAGCCTGGGGCATGGCCGGGGAGAAGGGAGATGGGCCAGCAGGGAAGACACCTTGGGTGTCCAAACCAGAGACAAATGCAGACAGGTCGATGTCCACCAGCACCGTGCTGGGCCTCTCCTCAGGGGTGGTTTCTGCCTTGTGGCTTCAGTGTGTCCACCTGTGACCTCTCATAGCTTGTTTGGTTCCACCCAGCTGCCACACCATCATCCCCTCTCTCCCAGCCGGGCTTCCTGATCTCAGGTGTTGTGGTATCTCATGCAGAGATACTGGCCACCAGGGCATCCAGCAGGGAGCAGTGTTTATTAGTGCTGACGCTGGCCCAGTGGATTCATATCCAAAGGCCGAGCCCTGGGTGCAGGAGACGTTGTTTAGCTAGCTCTGGTCAGTTCCTCTGCAGGAAAAGACCTGCAGCTCCATCTTCCTGTGAGGTGATACAGTTCCCATCTGACATCCACTTCCCCTCTACAGAGTTGCAACAATGTTGCTGCAGAGCTGGGGGTGGAGACACTGACACTGTCATTGAGTCTCCAGTGCAGAGGGGCAGACTCCTCTCACCTTCAGATCCAGGAGCCAGACAAATGTAAAAGTGGCCACCCTGCATCCGCTGATTCCCCAGGTGGGGCTCTGTCAGGTTCTCGACTTGTCCCTCCCAAGAATGCCCCGAACCCCCATCCCCCCAGGTCCCATCACATGATGATTCAGATCAACAGTGTCCTGAGCTTCTTGAACAGAGATGCAGCAACCATGTTGTTGCAGGAAGGACGTTCAGAGCAGGCGTCTCCGTCTGTTCATGCTGTGGTGACGACACAGACCGAGTGGATCCTGAACAACAGGAACGTGTTTCTCACAGGGTGGAGGCAAGTGAGCTTCTGTCCCTGTCTTGTCTACAGAGACCCTGCCCTCCAGATACCATCATGCGGGGAATAGGGTCTCAACACACCAAGTATCAGGGACGTGAACATTCAGTCCCCTGGAGTAGAAAACGACAGGGTGACCTATGCCTCATCCAGGCAAATAACTCCCACACAGCAGGACGTTCCCAGGACACAGGTCTGCCAGAGTCAGCTCCAGAGGTGAGCCCCAAAGGGTCCCAAGGAGGGGGAGGGCCCAGGCACTGAGGAGCCAGGCTCCAAGTGGAGAAGGGTGCACTTGCGGGGTCACCCAAGACCAGGGTGACTAGGGCGTAGGCTGTGGTGTGGCCCCTGGCCCACTCCACCCAGACAGGCTGCATGGCTTTCCTGGGTCTCAGGCTCCCCCAACCGTGGCCAGAGCAGGCAACAAGGACCTCATTCAGTGCTGCAGTCCAAGTGGTCCTGGCCCCCCCTTCTGTCTTCCTCTCCACTGTGCTGTTCCGCCTCCACCCTATGGAGGCACAGTGTATTCTGAGCCTTCCTAGCAGGATAATCCATCATATGCTAATTGCATTGCTATTCGGCTGTAAGATCCAGTCAGCAGCACATGGGCCAGCATGAAAATAGAGGAAAGCAAGGCCTTTCAGAGAGCATGGCCAATGTCTCTTGAGCTTCCAGCCCAGTGCACAAGGCCACAGAGCAAGGCCCAGGCCAGGGAGGAGCAGGAGGCAGCATCCAGGCTGCTAAGCGGAGGGAGGGGAGAGTGCAAGAGGCAGCCCTTGGTGACCAGTAGCTCCTGCCTGGTCACCAACCAGCTCAGATGAACAGATCAGCCTCTAAGTGGCTCCACAAGATTTCTGGAATTTTCTTTCACCCAAAGGGGGTCCTGGTCCAGAAGAGACCCTGGTATTCTTAGTCTCATGTGATTCTCATGACCCACTGAGAACCAGAAGAGGAGCACCGGGGCACCCCTGCTGGCTCCTTGGTGCTTGGTGACATGCTTGCCTGTCACTGTGGCCCCTTCCTGGCTGGGGAGGGATGACAGTGTCAAGTAGGACAGCAGAGGGGCCCCTTGCTTTATCTACTGCTCCTGAGCTCCTTTCTCTGGTGCTTTCTAGAAAGCCACAGCTGTTCAGGGGATACTGCTCTCCCAGTTCCTCACAAGGACGTGGAAGCTTGCAGAATCTGAGTGAGCAGAGGCCAGTGGCAATGGCGCTCCCCACATGGGGTGGAGCTCGCTCCCTCACCTGCGAGGCCATCTGCCACCCTCCTGAGGATCTGCTAGATCATGTGGCTTGGGAAACCCCTCTCCACACCAGTGAGAAGGAGGTGAACTGGCTCGTGACTATGGGAGGAGGAGGGCTAGACACCCGTCAGCCTACCCCCAAGACTCCTTGAGGGATGGTGACAAACCCTGGGAGTCACAGAGACTCTGCAGTTCTAGATGTGCATGCTGCCATAGAGCTGGCGGATACCTGGGGGGGGGGGCAAGGAAGACCAAGACCTTCAAGGTCAGGCAAGGAAGGCTATGTGAAGATGACTGTCCCAGGTTGGATGAGGTCGCTGGGCAGACGTCCCTTGGAAGGACGGTGTGTTTGTATGGGTTATGGTTGCCCTGCACCATTGTGGTCTCTCGAGCCCCCGCGAGGGTTTTGTGACAGGTGCGTGTGCGAGAGTGTATCCGCTATGGCCTCTGATTGCAGTGGCTTGGCTTGGACGTAAGTGACTCACTGGATTCTGACAGCTTCTCAGCCCCTTCCCCAGGCTCCTGCTTCTCCGGCATAGGTGTGGGGTCCTCTCCTCCCTCCCAGCTGGGGAAAAGGCTGGCATATGGGAAAAACATAGCTGCCCTGTCCAAAGGCTCCCAAAGCTGGGTGCTGCTGGCTGGAAGGGACAATCCTTGTGGGACGTCTTAAGGTTGCCAAGAGTCAGCTATAAGGAAAAGAGAAAAATGTACAAACACCGAGGAGGAAGGGGGCGGGCTCAGTGGGCAGCCTGGCGGAGCATCCCAGAGCAGCTTAGGTCTTCATAAGAAGCCTCTTCCCCCTCCCCACCCCTGGTGACCCTGAAAATTCTACTCTGGGGACGGCCCTGGGGCCGCTGTTGTAAGCTCCAGAGGGCTCCCAGCCACCAGCGTCAGCCATGGTTGAAGGGAGGGAGCATGATGACAGGGACGTTGGCAGGGCAGGACCCAAGGCTGCAAGCCAGGCAGGCTGTGGGCAGCTGAGGGGCACTCAGCACTCAGCACTCTGCTTGCAGGCCCCTCACCCTGGCCCTCTGCTGGCAGGAGAGGCCAGTCAACGCCTCTCAAGGAAGAATTTGTTCCTGGAAGTCCAAAAAAAGTTGTGAGGCTGGCCAGAGGCCCCTCTCTTCTCTTTCTGGAACCTCCCTCCATTCCCAGGAGTCCTTTCCCATCCAAGAACCTGGATTTCATTAAATTCCAAGGAGGTAAAGCACTTTTGAATCATCATCAAGATTTGGATTCTTAAAGGCCCTCATCAGTGGTTCTCAAAAACCAGCCACCACCAAGACTCAAAGCGTGTCAGGAAAGCAAAAACAGCTGACTCACATCCAGCAGCGAGGACTGCAGAGTGTCTGGCCTTCAGCAGATGTCCTTCGTCTGACTGTCTGGGTAAGGTGCACTTGTCCTTATGAAGCAGGGACAAGACAAAAATTTATGGAGAACCTCACTGGGGCCAGGCATCGAGGCAAACACTTCATAGAATACCTCTATTTTACAGATGAAGAAACTGAGGTTCAGAGAGGATCAGTGACCCATCCAAGGCTGCACAGCGAGGAGGCAGAGCGGCCCCTGAGCTCCCGCTGTGTGGAATAGCAGTTTTCAGACTCTTTGGTCCTAGGGCCTCTTTGCATTCTTAGAAATTATTGAATGAGTACCTATAAAAGCTTTTTGTTTACACATGTTGTCTCTAGTGATGTTTTCTACACTAGAAATCAAAGCTGAGAAATTCTTAAAATATTAGTGCATTTTAATCAATACACCCACTACACATTTAACATAAATAGGGTTCTTTAAGAAAACAAAAGATTTTAAAAGAAATACAAGGACCGACCTACAAAATAATAAAAGAAAGAAAACAGATTAAAAAATAAATAAGAGAGGGAGAACAGAAAAATGACCCTGTGTTCCCTTTCTGCCAACCTATTTGCCATGTGGCAAAAGATAAGACAGGCAGGTTCCCACATCTGCACCAGGTCTGTTGTGACACCCCATCACCAGCCACTGGGAACTCCACTCTGTACCTGTGGAAGTGCCCTGCTGACTTTGGTGAGGTGGTTTTGCCTGGTAGACCCTCTTGAAGGATTCTTGGGAACCTCAGAGGTCCCCAGGCCACACTTTGAGAACTGCTAGTGTGTTCTCCAGTGCTAGGGACCATTCTACTTCAAAAAACCTCCAGGTGAGCTCATCCTTACAGTCTGTGAGGACCCCAGCGTGGCTTCTGCAGGTCCCCCTGTGGAGAGGGCGAGTGGGCTGGGGAGCAGGGGGTAGGAATGCGGGCTCCCGGCTGGGCGCTGGCATTCTGAACTCTGCCCCTCAGGTCAGGCTCAGGAAGGTGGGTGGCTGCAGCTCCTTGGGATTGCCGTGGCCTTCCTCAGGGATGCTGCCTGCATTAGCAGGATGCTGGGCCCAGCCTTGCGGTCCACCAGCTGCCCACGCCCATTGTGGCCTCGAGGAGGTTCAAGCTGGCTGGGATCCACAAGGGGGGAGACTGAGGTCCTGCCTAAGAGCCCACGGGCTGTTCCTGGGAGGACTGAGCTGAAACCTCCTGACTTAATGCCCAGGTCAGAAGCTCCTCCAGGAGATCTGGGTTGCAGGAAAGGTCATTCCAAGCTACCTGTTGATTGGGGGGCTTTTGTCTTTCTTTGTTTTAGTAGAGACCCTGGAGATAAGCTGTCACTTCTGTACCCAACCATGCCTTGCACATCACAGGGACCATGGTGGTCACTGCAGAGAGAAAGCTCCAGGCCACCAGCCACGAGGTCTTGGCTCTGGGCTTCTTTTTTCCTGTACCCCCCAGCCCCCCATGACCAGGAGTAGTCATGGGACCTTGCTGCTTTGCATTGACTAGGCATTTGCAATGTCCCTCTGCCAGGAGCTGACTCATGGCTGGGGACACAGAGATGAACCATGCACAGTCCTTGACCTTACAGAGGCCGTTCTACCAGTGGGAGAAGAGAGGAGGCCATCAACAGGGTGGGACAAAGATTAGTCGGGGTGATCAGGGCTCAAGGGGGAACTAGGTAGCCAGAGGGCCTCACGGTCATGGGGGCTGGGAGTTGCTGGGTGCTGGAGGGTCCTAAAGTCTCGGATAGGAAGCTGAGGGTCTGAGGTGGGTGGGTCTGATGGGGGAGGAGGTTTGTGACTTCCAGGGCTCACTGTGGGTTGCGGGATCGTAATGTCATCAGCGTAAGAGTGACGTGTGGTTGCCCTGGGTGCTGAGCCCCCACAGGGTCCGTCTGTCCCACCCTCTTGTTCTAGGCAGGCCGGGATCCTCCTGTGGGTGGGTGGGGTTAGTGCTGGCCAAGAGGGGATGGGGAGCCCAGCTGAGAGGGGGCACTGGCTCCTGCAGAAGGTGAGCTGGGCTTGCAGTCACCTCTGGTTAATGGGCACCCTGGGGATGGAACTGCATCTGAGTAGGGCCCCCTGCTCTCTGGGACCCTGTTCAGGCCTCCCAGGGGAGTTCCAGAACCAGGGCAGGAGGGGAGGTCCCCCACTGGCCACCACATCCTGTTTCTTCTACAGAGACATTGCCCCACCTTTTGGGCAGGATGGGGCCCTGACATATGGAGCCTCCCTTCTGTCAGGTGGACTTGGGTTCAGTTGCTCTAGATATGAACCTCTTTGTCCCTAGAAAATTTTGACTAAAGTTAACCTCATAAATCCACTTCAAGCACACTTAAATTTATCCTGTTTGGAAAATCCTCCTGTGTTAAGAGGATCACAGATTAAATGTGTTTAGGGAGTAAATACCATAACATCCCCCAGCAGGGCACCAGGACCGAAATGCAACGGGGCTGATTGTGGGGTGCACTGGAGTCTGATTCATAGAGCACCTGGAAATGGGGGGCAGTTAGAGGTTGTGTCCTCACCTTCAGCTGCCCCATTTCCAGACAGAACCTGAAGTACCAGGAGGCTCAGCAAGACGTCTGAGATCTGGTCAGAGGAGCACGTGGGACCCGGGGTGGGTTTGAGATCTGGTTGGGGGAGTGTGTGAGACCTGGAGAGGGTCTGAAATCTGGTCAGAGGACATGTAGGACTTGGAGTGGGTTTCTTAGGTGGCTGCCCATGCAGAGTGCTCCTGACCACACCAGTGGTCCCCTGGGCCTTGGCAGTCTCCATGTGTTTGCTGGGCTCAGGGATGGTGGGGGATCTGCTGGTGCAGGGTCTGGGGCTCAGGAGGCCATCTCAGCCCAAGAACTGTATGCAGGCCTCCTGTGTCTGCTGATGGGCTCCTTCCAGATGCAGATCATCACCACCCAGTAGCTTGTGCAGCATGAAAAACAACCCTCCACAGACATCTTGCTGTACCCCAGATTGCAGCATCTACTGTCCCCAAACATTTGAGTTCTTGTTCACAATGACCTTGTCTGCAGCTTTGGAAATGGGCATAAAGTGGTTACAAGACTCACCAGGGATCCCGTGTTTATCCAAGGGTCAGATCTGGAGTTGGAGCCCACCCTGACCCTAAGTTCCTTCCTTTCATGAATATGAAAGAAGACCCCCTTCCTGGGGCCCAAAGAGTGAGGCTGACTCATGACTGGACTTCCTGGGGTGCCCGGGCTCTCCCCACCTGCAGTGGGACATTGGGACCCCTGGGGACATCCACACCACAGTGGCCATGCCAGTCCCAACCTCTAGGAGGCAGACACATGACGGAGCTTGACAGGTGGGAACTCATGGGCAGATGCCTGTCTGAAGCAAGAGAGGCTTTGTCTCGCTGGCTCCCAGGAGGAGGTGTGCTCAACCTGGGAGACTCGGCAGCAGGCAGACTGAGGAAGCATGCGCCAAAAAGAGGGGGCCCGCCAGCCACACGTCAGGGCTCCCAAGGCTCTGGAAGCTTCTGAGCACCAGGTCCAGAGGGCACATAACAGGAATGGTTCCACAGGACTTTCTAGCGGCTCTGCCTGTGACGTAGGAGTCCAGACTGCAAACGTGGCCAAAGGGCCTCCAGTAGCCCCAGCTTGCTCTCACCTCTGACTCCCCTCCCAGCCCAGGCTGGGCACAAGCCAGAGGAGCAGGTCAGTTGCCAGGCTGTAAGGGAGACCGGGAAAACCAGCCTCTTGCATTTCTAGCTTCCCTGTTGGAGGTGGGCAGTTAGTCCCAAAATATAAAGGACTGGACGTGAAGGGGTGGCCTTGGAAGGCTTTGCAGACTTCTCCTGACAGCAAGGCCTCAGCCTCTGAAGGACATTAAGATGCCGGATGCTGGCCATTAGGATTTCATTGACTCCCAGGGAGAGCCCTGTGTGGTGTCTTGTGATCAGAGCAGGCAGGAGACGCCCCACACCCCACTGGCCATTTCAGAAACAGTGGGCCGTTTCCTCGGCTCCTTCGCTGATCAGCCTGGCTGACATCTGAGGTCTTTTATATTCCAACCCAGAAGGTGGTGGTTAATTCTTTATCCTGAGCATATCAGAAGGCTGAGGAGATGATTCTGGAAGCTGCTTCAGGCCTGACAGGGACTTGGGAGCCACCAGGGCATCTTGGATTTTTCCATCTTTGTGAGGAGCCTTGGCTTCTGCTCAGAGAAGTTGGCTCACTGCAGCCGAATCTTTTCTTCTGCTTCCTCTGCAGGGATTTCCGCAAATGCAGACTCTTGGGGAAGACCCCATTTCCCCAGCAACTTGACCTCGCTCATCGTTATCATTGATGTCATAACTGAATTTTTTTTAATAAGCGAGGGTTATGGTTTCCCTTCCCTAAATTCCATGACTGTATCTTGAATATATATATAATTACGTTATGTAACTACTTATAATTATACGTAATTATACATTTAATATAATTTTATACATAAAGTAATTACCTGTATGTGTAATAATTCACAGTTTACCAGTGAAGACTGAGGTGCTGAGAAATTTACTGATTGGTTCATATTTAGGGGGAGAAGGGCCAGGCTGGGAGCCCAGGCCGTCTGTCCCCAGGGAGTGCTCCTCTCTCCCCATAGATCTCCCTTCAGCACTGGCTGGGTTACTCTCAGGCTGGGGCGGGCGTCTTCCCAGCTCAGACCCTGCTGCAGGGCTGTCAAGCTAGCTCTGGGCGGTGGTGCAGGGATGCGGGGGCCTGGGGTTGGCCAGGTGGTGCTCACGTGTGAAATGACAGCATCTGTTGTGAGCTGGGAAAGTTCACCTGTCCCTATAGAAGGTGCCTCCTGGGACGTGGGACAGAGGGACAACGCCCCCTGCGTCCTGCATGATAGCAGCCGCTGTGGGTGTCTGGATGGCGGGGTAGGATATGGAAAGGGGCATGGCACAGGGCAAGAGCCACAGTGCCGGCAGCCACGGGGAAAGTGCTAGGCTGAGCTGGAGGACACAGGGCATAGCCCATGGTAGAAAGGCCTCAGGGACGTCTTGTGTTTGTGAGCCAGCTGCGGCTGGAGGGCATCTGGGCTACGTCTGTCCCTCGCCCCATGACCGAAGTGCCAGCTGCACAGGGGCTGTGCTGGTTGTGTCTATCTTGGCCACACGCCCTCCATGGAGGTCACCACTTGACCCCTCTCAGAAGCGTCAATGCTGTGGGAATGGTAATTAATAGCTCAGGGTTGTCACATGGCTAATTTAGGGGTGACAAATGGCTCTACAGCTTTCATCTTCCTCAAATGAGAGAGAATGGAAAAAAATTGCGGGTACCAAAAATAGATATTTGTGGATAGCAGCTTCTAATGTGAGGACCTTGGTGAGATTTACCATTTATTTTACATGCTCTGAAGTCAAATAAGTTATGGGTAAAAACAAACACATTACTGAACTCAAAAAAAAATGCAGATTATTTTAAAGAGCTCGATTTTTTATGTGTTTCAGGCAAGACTATGGAGCTGAAGAAATAGGGAGCAGGATGGCACCTACAGGATGACATCCCTGTGGGGAGCTGGGCTCCATGGATGTTCCCTGGGATCTGGGACACGCTCCCCCACAATCTCACCATTCCCAGGCCTAGTCCACCCTGTGGCCAGCCACCACATCGCCTGTGCCTATAGAACACAGCAGGGCAGGAGAGGTTTGGCCCATGGAAGGGACCCAGACCATAACCCGTTAGTACAAAACACCAAGCTTTTGATGTCTTTGTTCTCAATGGGGAGAATATTTTTCCCTCGCAGAGATTAATCCACAGGCATGTGCTACATAAACCCAGACAGGACCTGCATGGATTTGTCATCTCCCGTTAGAGAGGTGGCCTTCCTGTTTTTTCTGTTCACAGCTGCCTGCCCCAGGTACTGTGGACCACTTAACCCACCTGCTCCCATTTGCTTCCTGGGAAAAAAAAATCTTCTCATCAAAATGAGAGAAAGAACCGCTGTGGCTAGGGAGACTCAGATAGAAAGCAAACCGAGCTGGATTGTTGATTGATTTCAGAGGGTGCATGTGGTCATAGCCAGGTTTTAAACTCAGACAGTGTCACTGGGTCAGGAAACAGAATTAATAGCTGCCTCACCATGTGGAGCTCTTTCTCTGTATGAAAGTGGCATATTCTGGGCACTCAATTTCGAGAACGGCCAGTGGAGCTTGCACAGGACTTCTGTGGATGACTAGGTTTTGTGAGCATCCTACATTCTGAGCCTTGTGTGAAGCCATTAGCAGCCTAACCTGCTGCTGGCTCATGAAATCGCCTCTCCGGGGTCTTGGCTGAACATGGTGAGAGGTGAGCCCCGTGTCAGATAGGGCCACTTTGGGAGCCGATTCTGCCGCAGCAGATTACAGATGTGAATGGCAGGACAAACCCCTCCCCCTGTTAGAGCCATCTCACCCTCGCCCTTTGAGGGCGCCATGGCCAACATCAGCATGTAAACAAGCAGCCGAGTCCCAGGAGCACAGAGGGATTTGTCCTGTTCCATCCGTGCCTCCTGGCCTGCTGCCTCCACACCACTGCCAGGCAGCTGGCCAAGGGCAGGAGACTCGGCCTCAGGGAACTGGTGGAAGAGGAGGGTGATGCGGCCATCCCTGGAGCCAGCCAGGGTCATCACATTGCAGAGGTGGAGAAAGGTGGGGAGAAGGAGCCGTGGAGGAGATACCACCTAGAAGTGCTTCACTGTGATGTCCTCACTGCGATCACAGCGCTCTGAGCTTTGAATGATGGCTCTGTTCTTCCCTTGAAGAGCTACAGAATTTAAGATGCTGCAAGACTGACCCAGGGCAGACACCTAGAGGCAGCTTTTCACCACTGTGAAGAGCATCTGAGGAATCAGCTTAGTGGGGGAAGGATTTATATTGCCCCATGGTATCAGAGGTCTCTTCCAGGCCTGTGGGGAGGCACAGCATCATGGCGGAGGGGCATGGTGGGCCCAACCACTCAGCTAAAGAACATAGCAGGATGTAAGAGCCTTGGCGTATGGAAGGGACCAACAGGGTGAAAGAGAGAAGGAGGATGAAATACTGGCCTTTCAGGACACGCCTCCAGGACATACCTTCCCCAACCACTGCCCCACCTGTCCACAGTACTTTCCACCCCCCTCTCATATTTTGTTCAGTCACCTATGGATTAGTCCACTGGTGAGGTCAGAGCCCTCAGGAGCCAGTCACTTCCCCAGAGCCCCATCTCTGAACCTGGCTGCCCTGGGGACACAGCACCTGAGCCTTCAAGGAGCGTTCCAGATGCCAACTAGAGCAGGGCATGAGAGTCGGCTCTCCAGACCTGGGAATGGGTGGGTGAACAAGTCCCCTACAATGCAGGTTCAGGCCCTGTGAAAACCCAGGAGTTTTAATGCTCAGTCAGGCAGAAAGATAGCTGTGAAAACTCAAATGGAAAAGGCAGAGATCCTCACCACCCGAATAAAATCAGAAATAGGATTTATTACAAATGCTCCTTCTTCTGGTTCCTCACCTTCAACATATATTAATTCTTCAGGATCAACCAGAACTTTCTGGACCAGTGGGTTTAATTTTTTTCTATTTTATGGGGCTTCACAGAAAGGACAAAATGACAACCACAGTGTCACATCTGCAGTCCTGCAGGTGTGGGTTTGCACCGCAGTTTCTTATAACATTTCTACATGTGAGTAGAGGGGGGTCTAGGAAAATCTCTCCTGTTGTAGGAACTAAACAATACGGTCTTCATCTGTGGTGGGGTCAAATGGTCCTCAAACTTTGGTGTTGGTTAGAATTATCTGGGGAACTTGTTAAGAATATAGCTACTTTGTGGCCCCTTGTCTTAGAGTCAGATTCAGCGAATTGGGGTGGGCACATGGCTATTTTTAACAACTTCCCTAGGTGATCACTGGACCTGCCAAAGCCTAAAAGCAAATGGTCTATTTCTGTCTCAGAAATCAATGAGCTTTGTCAAGTTGCTGAGCCCACCAGCCAGCGTCCTTCTCGGAGGGCTGGCTTTTAGATTTTCTAATGGGTTAAGATACGTTAGGTAATTGCTCACGGGGACACCCCACTGGACTGCTCCAAGTAAACAACCAAATCAATAATCTCCAGATGTTTAAAGTGTTACTTTCATATACCGGATCAGCGAGTGCAAGAAGACTTCCCCCATGTCTTGGGGTTCAGCAGATTTCAACTGCATCGAGTGTATTAAAGTTGTATTCATTAAACACCAGGAAAGTAATTATGTTTGGAAAGATGTAAGTGCTTTCCCCCGTGGCTAGGAAGAAAGGCATATTAGAGTCTCTACGGGATTCATTCCCTTTTCTTGTAACTTTTCTCTTCCCAAGATGTTTCATTCATGTCGACAAGAGGCTCGCAGTTCAGTAATTTCACTGAAATCGCTAGTTGAAAATGAGTTGGTTTGGCTAACAAAATGCAGATGAAACTGGAAGCATCCGAAAAATGGTGGGCTAGGACTCCCACTTCCCATTCTTTCACAGAAACATCAACTTGAACAACTCCCCGCGCACAAAAATACCAGAGCTAGGGAAATCAGGTGAGAGATCACAGCACCTAGATGTGGAATGAAAGCCGGTGCCTTAAAGAGGGCAGGAAAGGCAATTTCACATCACCTGGGTGACCCTTCCTCCAGGCCTGGGCAGCACAGCAGTGGGACAGAAACAGCTTTCTGTTTGCCTTGAATTAGGCTGATCCAGGAGGACCCCAAACCCCAGGTTCCTGGTGAGTATCTGAGCACTTGATCTCCAGGTCTACCCTAATGCCAGGCCAATCTTGTAGGGCCAGCCTTTATGTGACCCATGTGCTCAATCTCCAGGCTCTCCCAGGCCAGGTTAGCATGCTGGCCCTTGTGGCCTGAGATTCAAGACCTGCTCTAGTGCCAGGATTGCCCCTGTAGATCCCAGGTCACAGTGGTCACTGGCTGTAGGCCAGCCCCTTTAGCAGTCCAAACCTTTAGCAGATCCAGGGCTGGATCCACTCAAGCAGATCCAGGGGCAAGTCCCATCTGAATAGACCCCAGCATCTGACTGGCTACACTGGATCCAGCATTCAGAGCAAAGCAGGCCCCTGTGGCCCCAGAATCCAAGCTAATCTCCATGGACCTGGCCTTCATGCCAGCACATGCCTGTCCAGCCTCCAGGAAGACCTTCACAGATACAAACTCCAGGTCTTGCACAGGACCTGGCTGGCCTCAGGTTCCAGAGCAGTCCCCAGAGCTCCAGGCTCCAGTGGAGTCCAGATAAAAGCCTTTTCCAATGGATCTCAGGTTCAGGTTCACCCCAGGAGACTCTGGTACCAGGCTGGCTACTACAGACTGAAGCTCCAAGATCACCCCTACAGACCCAGGACCCAGGCCAAACACCAAAGACCAAGGACTCAGGCCCATGCCTACATATTCAGGTTCTAAGACATGTCCATATGGACTCAGGCACCAGGTCCAAACAAATAATTCAAAATAATCAAGAAGTTTAATAGGCTATAGGAGAATACCGACAGATAGCTAAGCAAAATCAGGAAAGCCACACATAATCAAAATGATAAATTCAACAAAGAGAAACAGATGAAAGGTGGAGAAGAGGGGACAGAGTGAATGAGAGAGAGAATGTAATGACTGAACTGAAAATTCCATAGAGAGCTTCACTAGCAGATTTGATCAAGCAGAAGAGAGGATAAGTAAGCTTAAAGAAAAAAAGAATTAAAACGAGTTAAGAAGGCCTACAGGAATTGAGACATGTACAACCAAATCAACTTTCAGAAATACTTTGACAGCAATGTAAGTTCAGTTCTATATCTCAGAAATAAAGCAAATATCACAATAAAGTGAGTCATACTTTTTATAGTCTATCATTGCATATAATATTTATGTTTATCCTATACTATTATTTATTAAGTGTGCAATAACTCTCTTAAAAACCAATTTGCATACCATAATTTAAGAAATACCTTATACTAAACTATGCTCACCATTACCTGAGCCTTGATGAGCCGTACGGTTCTTGCTGGTAGAGTCTTGCCTCAGTGTTGATGGCTACTGACTGATCGAGGTGGTGCTTGTGGAGGGATGGGGTGGCTGCAATAATTTCTTAAAATAAGACAACAATGAAGTGTGCTGGGTTGATTGACTCTCCTTTTCGTGAAATATCTCTCCGTGTCATGGTGTTTTTTGATAATATTTTATCCACAGTAGAACTTCATTCAAAATTGAAGTTGATCCTCTCAAACCCAGCTGCTGCTTTATCAACCAAGTTTACATAATATTTTAAATCATCTGTGGTCTTTTCAGTAACGTCTCCAGCATCTTCACCAGGAGTAGATTCCAGCTCAAGAAACCACTTTCTTTTTTCATCCATAAGAATTCATTTTCATCTGTTAAAGTTACTTTTTTTCCTTGAAATGAGGTCTTGCTATGTTGCCCAGGCTGACCTCACACCCTAACCATCCTCCTGTCTTAGCCTCCTGAGCAGCTGAGACTACAGATATGCACCACTGTGCCTGGCTTCCTCAAGATTATCTTGAGATTCTAGCAATTCAGTCACACCTTTGGTCTCTACCTTGCTGGACTTCGGAATGGATATTGTGCTAGTAGGCATAAAACCCATTAATCTTGTACTTCTCCACCATACTCTCGAATGACCAGATGCATCATCGGTGAGCAGTAATATTTGAAAGTAATTTTTTTTTCCTTTCCACACAGTAGATCTGAACATCAGACTTAAAATATTCAGTAAACCATGTTGCCAACCAGATGAGCTGTCACCCAGGCTTTGTTACACCATTTATAAAACACGGGCAAAGTAGATTTAATATAATTCTTAAGAGACCAGGATTTTCAAAATAGTAAATGGGAATTGGCTTCCACTTCAAGTCACCAGCTGCATTAGCCCTTAACAAGAGAGTATGTCTGTTCTTTAAATCTTTGAAGCCAGGCATTGATTTATCCTCTCAAGCTATGGAAGTCCTGGGTAGCCTCTTCCAAGACAAGGCTGTTTTATCTACGCTGCACATCTATGTCTATTGCCGCCATCTTTATCACTTATCCTGATCTTCTGGAGAACCCTCTGTAGCTCCTGCACCAACACTTCCTGCTTCCCCTTGACTTCTGGGTAATGGAGATGACTTTCCCTAACCACCATGAAACAGTCCCTGCTAATTTCAAAATGTTCTTCTGATGCTTCCTCACCTCTCTCATCCTTCATAGAAATAAGATAAGCCTTCCTCTTGATTAGGCTTTGGCCTAAGAGAACGCTGTGGCTGGTTTGATCTTTCATCCAGACCACTAACATTTTCTCCATATTTCTATAAGGCTGTTTTGCTTTTGTCTAATTCATCTGTTCACTGGAGTAGCACTTCAAGTTTTCTTCTAGAATTTTTTATTTACCCCTACAGCTTGGCCGACCCTTTGGTGCGAGAGGCCGGTCTCTCTGCCTGTCATGAATCTTGACATTCCTTCATCACAAAGCTTGATCATGTCTAGCTTTTGACGTCAAGTGAGAGATATGCAGCACTTCCTTTTACTTGAATACTTAGAGGCCATTGTAAGGTTATTAACTTGCTTAATTTCAATATTGTTGTGTCTCTAGGAATAGATAGGCCTAAGAAAAGGGAGAGAGGCAGATGGCCAGACAGTGGAGCAGCAAGAACACACACATTTATCAATGAAGTTTGCTGTACCATGTAGGCATGGTTTGGCACCCCCAAGCATCAACAATACGACATCAGAGATCACTGATCACCTTTTACCTTAATTAATATAATAATAATGACAAAGTTTTAAATATTGTAAGAATTACCAAAATATGGCACAGATACATGAAGCAAGTACATGCTGTTGGAAAAACAGTACCAACAGAGTTTGCTTGTACCAGGGTTGCCACCAACCTTCGATTGAAAAAAAAATGCAATACCGCTGAAGCACAGTAAAATAAATTGTAATAAAGACAGGTGTGCTGGTACCTACTATGGGTGTCTCAGTAAGAACAGAAAGAAGTAGGAATCTTACATAAGAAATAGTGACAGGGGATCACCCAACTATGGAAATGAATCCCAGAGAACCACCAAACAGGTTGATCATAAAGATTTCTTTACCGAGATATATTTTAACCAATGTTCAAAACTCAAAGAGAATTTTGAAGGCAACAAGAGAAAAAGGATTTGTCATGTACAGGGGACCCTCCATGACACTTACATGAGACTTCTCAGCAGAAATCTTTCAGGCCAGCAGAAGGCGTATGATATATTCAAAGTACTAATAGAAAAAAAAAAAAAAGCCAACCAAGACCACAATGGAAAGCAATGATGTCCATCCTAAATGAAGGAAGGAGAAAGACTTTCCCAGTCAAACAAAATCTGTGATTTCATGACCACTGGAACTGTTATCACCAGCTGAAAACAGCCTGTTATCCCTATAAGATGTTTTATAACACGTAGGTCTTAGGGCAACCACAGAGATAAACACCTCTAGTGGGTACACAAAGGACCAAAGTAAGGATCTTTTCATATGCTTATCTGCCACCATAGAAAACACAAGGAAAGACAGAAGGGGCAGAAGGAAGAACCCAGCATCTGCAAAACAACCACAAAAGAGAGACCAAAACTTTAGTCATCTGACCTTAGCTATCAATGATTGCTTTTCATATAAATGGATTACATCCTTCAGTCAAAGACATAGAGTAGAAGAATAGATTTAAAAAATAAGACCCAACTACATTCCACTTACAAGACCCTTCACCTTAAAGGACACACATAGGTCAAAAGTAAGGATCTGGAAAATTATATTACGTGACTTATGAAAATTATAGTACATATTTTATATGAAATAAAATAGACTTTAAGTAGAAACTATAAAGATAGACAAGATTATTTTTGTTGTTATATCAATTCATCAAAATGATATAATAATTATAAATATGTATGTGTTCAGAGTTGGAGAACCTGAATATATAGAACACTTATTAATAAATCAGGCAGGAGAAACAAACTGTATGATAATAATAATAGGGGACTTCAACACCCAATTTTCAACATGGATAGATAATCTGAACAGAAAATCAATGTGGAAATAGTGGACTTGTACTATACTTCACACCAAATAGACTTATATAAATGTACAGGAATTTTCATCCAACAGCAGCAGAATGTATGTGTTTTTCAGGCACACATGGGATATTCTCCAGGATAGTCATATCTTGGGTCAAAAAATAAGTGTTAAATTTAATAATATTGAAATCATCTTAAGTATATTTTATAAACACAATGGAATTAAACCAGAAATCAGTAATAGGACGAGTTACAGAAAATTCACAAATGCATAGATATAAGGCAACATGCTCCTGAATAATCAATGAGTTAATAAAGGTATTAATAAGGAAAGTAAAAAATATATAATACCAATTTCACTGGGAAAACAACATACCAAAATTTGTGGGATTCAGAAAAAAACAATTTTGAGAGGGAAATTTATAACAATAAATACTTAGAAAGATCCCAAATACATAACCTGACACTTCAAGGAAGTAGGAAAAAACAAGCTCAAACCTAAGGTAGCAAATGGAAGAAATAATAAAGATCAGAGCCGAAATAAAGGAAATACAGAGAAGAAACACAATATAAAGATCAACAAAACCTACAGCTGACTTTTTTGGAAAGATAACAACAAACTTTTAGCTACACTAAGTTGCAAAGAAGTAAAGAAAGAGGATATGTTATAACCCGCACCATAGAAATACAAAGAATCATGAGACACTATGGGTATGCTTACTGTGGCTATAACTGAATATCTCAACCTGGGCAAGTTATAAAGAAGAGAGTTATTTATCTCATGATTCTGGAGATTGGGAAGGAAGAGAGCAGGGTACTGGCATCTGAGCATCTAGTGAGAGTTTTCTTGCTGGGTCATGCCAAGGTGGGGGGACATCACATAGCAAGACAGCAGACAGACTAGAGAGTTCACTTTCATATCAGAGCCACTCCCCTAAAAATGACTCATCCATTCATTAATTCATGAATTGATTGGTCCATTCATGAAAGTACAGCTCTGGAGACCCTGTAACTTCCCAAAGGTCCATTTCCAAACACCATTAACATATGAGTTTGGGGATTAGGTTTCTGACAAATGCAATTTGGGGTACCCATTCAAACCATAGCAAACACCATGGACAATTATACACCAACGGATTGAGTAATGTCTGGAGGAAATGAGTAAATTCCTGGACACATACAACTTCTCAATGTTGAATCACAAAAAGAGAAAATAAGAATAGACCAGTAATGAGTAAAGAAATGGAATCAAAATGCTTCCATCCAAAAAAAAAAAAGGCCAGGGTCTGACAGTTTCAATGCTGAATTTTACATTAAAAGAAGAACTAAACTAAAGTCCTTCTCAAATGCTTCCAAAAATAGGGTAAAACACTTTTAAACTCATTTTTTTGAGAACAGAATTATACTAATTAGAAAGCTAGACAAGGACAAAGACAAGTAAAGAAAATTACAGGGCAATATCCCTCATGATCATAGATGCAGATATTCTCAACAAAGTATCCAAACAATGAATTTTAACAGCACACTAAAGGGATCATTCACCCTGTGTCAGTGGGTTACCCGTGTGATGCAAGGCTGGCTTGGCATAAATAGATCAATAAATGTGATTTCATATGCTAATGGAATGAAGAGCACAGTCCAAAGGATCATCTCAATAAATCCAGAAAAATTGTTTGACAAAATCCAACATCTTTGCATGACAAAAAAATCTCAAGAAGAGATGCATAAAAGGTATGTACCTTAACCCAATGACAACCATATATTAAGAATCCAAAGATACCATCATATTCAATGGTGAAAAGTTGAAAGCTTTTTCTCTAAGATCAAGAATAATACAAGTAGAGTGATCGCAGTGGTGCACACCTGTAATCCCAGCGGCTTGGGAGGCTTATGAGTTCAAAGCCAGCCTCAGCAAAACTGAAGCACTAAGCAACTCAGTGAGACCCTGCCTCTAAATAAAATACAAAATAGGGCTGGGGGTGTGGCTCAGTGGTTGAGTGCCCCTGAGTTCAATGAAGAAAAAGAAGAAGGAGAAGGAGAGGAGGAAGAGGAAGAAGAAGAGGAAGAATTATTGACAAGCATACCCACTCTTGCCACATCTGGTCAACATAGTACTGAAAATTGTAACCAAAACAATTAGTGAAGAAAAATAAATAAAAGGTATCCATATAGGAAAAGGATATGTGAAATTGTTTGCTGACAGCATGATTGTGAGAAAACCCTAGAAACTCCACCCAAAAGCTATTAGGACTAATAAATGAATTAAGTAAATTGTAGAATATAAAAGCAATGTTCAGCAGCATTTCTATTATACTAACAAGGAACTATCTAAAAGATAAACAGAGAAAATAATCCTATTTTGAGTAAATTTAATCAAGGAGTTGAATGATTTATACAATGAAATTATAAAATGTTGAAATGGGAATTTGAGATGAAATCAGATGCTCTCTCTCCTCCTGCTGGCGGGTGGGGTCTGTGTAAACAGCAGACCTCTGCAGCTGAGAAGGAGGGTTTCAGTGTGAGTACCTAATTGCAGCAGGGGATGGTGACGGCTCTGAGGGTCACAGCCAGCAAAGCCTGATTCTTCACCACCACAAACGAGTGGTGTATTGAAGCTCTAAAGGGTGGCTGCGCCCCTCAGAGTGGCAACAGGTCCCAGCAGCTCACCACCAATTCCATCCGGTTGTTGTCTTGCAAATTCAAGGAATGGAACCTGTGGGCCAAGGAAGGCAAGAGCAAAAGAGGTAGGATGTTCTCAGGTGTGAAGAACAGAAAGGGAACTCTTGCAGGGGACAGAGAGGACCTGATAGGTGTCGTCACCTAAGCATGCTACTCTAGGGGATTACACAGCACTTGGGTTGACACGATTGGTTAAAATTTTAACTTATCAGGTTTGGGGAAAGTATTGAAGCTATTGTAAAGTACTTGAGTCTGAACTTCCATTCAGGTCACCCCAATTCCGCTTGCCAGAAGGTTGAAGTTGTTTCATTATGGAGGTTTGGGGTGGGGGTTCTGGGCTGGACTGCTGGGGGGAGTAGGTGTCTGCCCAAGGCCAGGTCAGGTTGCCACTGGGTGACCAGTCAGCACTCCCTGGCTTCTGCTACCTCAGGCCCATGGTGGCACATCAGGCTCTGCAGGGCCATGCCCATACTCACCGCCTGTGCCCACCTCCTGTTAGGACAGTTAGGACAGTGCCTATAAAATGTTAAGGAATGGCAGAATACCTCCCACCTCAAATTTTGACATAAGGATTTTTTTTAACTAAAGGAACTTAAACAGGAAGTGCAAAATGGTTTATGGCACTCCTCTTCTGGAAAACAGGAGATGAAACTCCAATTTGGAAGATATCCTCCCTGTAACAGAAAGAAAGTGACATTCTCATCAGCAAGGAGGGAAATCGGTAGAGACTTCAATACAGACAAACCCAGTTAAAATAAATCATTGCTTCCTTTAGACTCCCTCTATGATTTAGTTACTTCCCCGCAATGGTGCCTCTTTGTACAACCTAACAGGAGGGTGTTTAAGTTTAACCACTTCCTTGGGTCTTTATTTCCTCATGAGAGCTCCTGTGTCACAAAGAATTTACATCAAATAAGCCCCTATGTTTTCTCTTATTTAGGTTTAGGATTGTTTAATTCTCAGACCTAGATGAAAACCCCCAAAAGAGTTGAGAAAAAATGTTGCCTCTCCTGCAGTATACATCCTTCGGTTACTACACTATGCTTGCCATAAAGAAAATTAGTGGACACTCTGCACTCTTTCTAAAATATAATTGATTAAACATTGTAATCTACTAAATTCCCCTAAGCATTTAGAATAGTGGTGCTTTTAATTAGGGAAAAGTCTCATTACAATAATCAGAAAAACTGTACAACTAAGCCATTTCTATATACCAGCTTTTCAGATAAACAATTCTTCAACAACATGAGACATTCCATTCCTAGGGTCTCACTAAGTTCCTTAGGGTCTCACTAACTTACTGAGAGTGGCTATGAACTTACAATCCTCCTGCCTCAGCCTTCTGAGCATCTGGGATTACAGGTGTGTACCCTATGATATTTCATTCTTTATGATAACGGCAATGGATTTCTCTTAGTTTTTTTTTTTTTTCAAATAGCCATGCTTCCCAAAGAAAGTAAAATTTGTGTGCTATTTTGATGCATTCAAATTATCTTCAAAGTTTTTACTTCTAACTTCTAACCACTCAACTCCCTAAATAAAATGCACCTTATTCAAAGCATCCACTAAAATTAAAGAGCCACAAAAAGAGACTGAAAACTAGAAAGCAAGCACAGGATCAAGATCTGTGCTTTATCCCGATACCTGACACCTCCTCATTTTCATTAGTAAACTTTCAACTCGCTAAAGGATTGCCAACATTGACTGATGGAGTCATCTGTTTTCAGACCAAGAACAAGGCTCAACCCCATTATTATATGCAGGAATAAACTAGAACCATTCTGTAGTCCTACCCAGCTCTCCAAACCCACTGAACCTGATCTCAGCAGATTCCACTAGACCAATATCCCATGTATAATATGAGTACATTTGAAACAAGTGATATTATGAGGTAGGTTAATTTAATTTCTTCCTCTTGTAATGTCTTATGTCAGTTTCTCTAGACCTGTCTTAGAGAAGTAAACACATCCTGCATCCACTTTGACTCCATCTCACTTAACCACATTAAGAAGAAAAAGATTAGTTTATGATGGAATTTAACCACTCAACAAAGAGAAAAAGAGCAAAATAATAGTGCAGTGACGATTTAATAAAGTGATTTTATATCCCCACACTTACTTGATTTTTTACAAATTTTATGAAATAATGAGATCATTAAAAAGATGACAACTCATAGCAGTCCTTCAATTTCACAATGATTTTGCTAATTTATGAAAAACATAATTTAAATATCATTGCAACTTTTTTAACTTTTTCTTAGTTTTTTTAATGTTTTTTTTTTAATTTATGGGCAAAACAAGCAAATAAAAATACAATGTATTAGTAGCAGTGCAATAATTTACTCCTGCCATTTTACTCGTTTCTTCCCCCTGAGATAACCAACATGAACCTATCTATATTTATTTCCCCACTTTTATCTTTGCTCATAAAAATATTTACTACATGTATATAGTAATATGATTATTTTTCTAGAACATGACATGCATTTCTCACTTGATACTATATTACAGATTAAATTCCAAAGTTTTGCAAGGAAAGTGGTAGTAAAAACACACACTTTTCAACATCTTCCAGCTTTCATGTGTAGCTTCATCCCTGTCTTCAAGAGTGGACAATTAGTCTCCTGGCCATTATACACACTTTATAGCACTTGTGCTCAGTAATCCAATGATAGTTCTAGTAAATTTGCATAAGAAAATAGAAGTCCTATCATGTGAATTAATGTTTACTTGACCTTTAGTGAATAATTGTTGTAGCCTTCCCTACAACACCAGCCCCTTTTAAATAGACACACACACACAGACACACACACACACACAGACACACACACACACACACACACACACACACATTGAAGAGCATAGGTGGTTATTTCTAACTTCAGCTTCATCGTGGGGTTGCCTTTCAGCCTTCTTACCACCATTGATGTCCTTTGCTTTAGCAACAACAACTTTTGCTTATTTATTTAGCATACCTGCACATTTTCTTGCCTTTATCAAAGTTCTTTATAAATCAAACATCAGGAACTTTAAGAATAGTCATTACATATATTCCTTAAATCTTCAAACTTATCCAAACTTATATCTTTATATTTTGAATATAATACTCTGCCACACTTAAATAAAATTTTTATAATAATTTATTTAGTAGAAAGAAGGGAGGAAAGGAAAAAAGAAGGAGGGGAAATGAGAGAGAGTTATAATTCTTAATAAATGCATATTTATTCATTAACATTTAAGACATAATAATTATCTAATTAGCACTAGCCATGATGAGAGTGGTCATATTTTGAGATAGTAAGATGTGTATTTCAAGCACAAGTACAGTAAGGACCCATGCCAAGGACAGTTATTTTGGTGAGAAAACAGAATTCAGGAACCCTTGGTTTTCTTCCACTCCCAAAGCTTTGATTCTGCCATTTCATCGCTGGTTTTCCAGATGTCTTGGTTATCACATTTTTGATTCAGTGATCATTCTTACCCAGAAAATTTTGTAGAAGTGATCATTAGAATTAAATTATGCTATAATGTTCAAGTTATAAAATGTAATAGAAGGATATTTACCCAGTTAACATCTTAACAGTCCCAGACTACAATCCATGAAATATGAGGCTTCTTCAGAGATATAGCTATCATAGTTACTTATGATTTGTTCTGACTTTCACTTCTAATTTTACAAGATTCATAATGCTGAGCTTTAAACAACCACATTTTAAAACTCTGGGACCTCAAATACTGATAATCTTTCCCAAAAAGTTGAGTTTTGTGTGGTGGCAGTGGCACTAGGACTTTTTTCATAATCATAGAGTATTGCCTGAACTTCATTTTCCAGGTCATTCCTAAGAGCCAGACATAAAGATGTGAAATATGTGCAATTTTTACCATTTTATGCTAATTGACAGAAGCCAAATGATGTGTTTGAGTTTTGCTTCAAAAATGATGATGGAATTCAAAAGTAATGTGTTATAAAAGAAATCTCATGAAAAAGCAAGGAAAGCTACATAGAGAAAACCATGGGTTATGATACCGGGAGTGAATGAAAGTGAATCATATGCATATCAATTTGTGAATATTGCATGAAATGATACATCGAAAAAGGAATTGAACAATTTTGAATGAAAATTTACTTCAAAATACACATCATGTCCCATATGAATATACTTTCATTCATGTTCAACTGGGTCACTTACTGTAGAAATATTAGGGTTAGTATTTCATCTTCACTGAAGTTCATTTTGAGTATTCAGCAATAAATACGTAGGGCAAGAAAATGAATATGTCTGAGAAATATCTTGTGAAAAGTTCATTTAAATCCACACAGATGGACATGAAAGAATGAAGGTAGTATAAGTATATGACACATATATTTCATGTTTGCAAATCCATACTATATATTTAATATATTAAAATGTAAGAGTAACTATGCCAATCGAAATTCCTAAGAGGGTATATGTCCTTCACATATGTACCCAAAATATTCATTTTCCTCTACATTGTTTTATGTATAAATTTGTTGAAGTATAAGCTCACCACAGCTTGAATTTTCAGTTACCTCAGTGTATTGGGGGGAAGTGATCTCTTCATGAAATTTGTATTTTCCAAAGTCAGAATACTCTCAAGAATATAACTGTGATGGCAGGAGGATTATATATCTGTATATAAAAATATACATTGTGACCCAGGCGACAGAGACAGGAAGTTACATATTTGTTAATTTTGAAAATTCATCGAGAAATAAAAGGAGAAAAATGTGTGAGAGGTTTTATAATATGTATATCTGATGAAGCAAAAGGCAAGTCCAAGTATACACCGTGCCTCCTATCAAATGCCTCTACTTCTAGTCCTTTAGGTGTATTTTATATGGATGTAATGATAAGGAGTCAGAGTCTAGTAAGATATGGGTTAGTGTCAGAGATTCGATATTTCAAATGGCAAAACGGAAAATGGGTCTAATATATATTATATTAATATATGCGAACATGTGCCACATAAAAATCTTCCACTGTCATCCACCACAATGCCTTGACATTACTATCACCCCAAATAAGACACAATGAGAGGAGAAGAGGAAAAAAATCTGTGAATACATATCTGGAATTAGAAATTCTGAGGAGCTCACAAACATGGGTGTGGCAGAAGAGATCCCAAAAGTAGGGGGCAGGGTAAACAAACCACAAACATGGAACTTTGCTGGCCTATTGACTTCTTGACTATCTGCCTCTGACATTTGTGCACTAGAAATATAGCTTTGTGCTTTAGCTTCCTTTGCAGTGAGACCATGAAAGCTTGGTCTCAGTCTATGTGAACAGGAGGACATAGTTTCATATTTTCCAATACCAGCAGGAGTCAGCAGAGCTGAATCCTCTCTTTGTAGGTAACTGTGGCCATGGGGTATGAATGTCTCCCTGGGTGGATTGTGAAGCCTTTGGCTCACCCTCCAGTTTTAATGTCATTTCTTACAGCTTCCCTGGAAAATTGGTGGGTTTTTTTTTTTTTAAATAAATAAAGGTCAACTGGGACATGGTGCTGGAGGGAGCTCTGTCACATGGGGTGGTTCAGGGTCTGAAGGAAAAAACACAAACTGGGCTTCTACCCATATATCTTTCCCCCTTGAGCATAGCAACTTGATTCTGAGCATCGCACCAAATCCTCTCCCAACAACAACATGCCTTTTTATTTTAGGGTCTCCTGGCTGCACCTCGTCAGTCACATGTCATTCGAAGCCAATGACAGAAGCACAGGGGCCCACCACTGATGTTGGTCACACACCTGCACTCCATTGCTCCAGGCCCAGTTCCCTGCTGGCTCCTACTCACTGGCATCTCGGTTCTTCACCATGGTCAGGAATTCCACTCAGTCAAAAATGGCACTCCCTGGTTCAGTCATGATGAGCAACAGGAGATCTAAAGGTTCTCCAGGGATTTCTGGTCTTGGGATTCTCCAACACTTCACGGTATTGCCCTAGCCATATTTCAAGAATGAAGAAGTTGGTACTGTGGGTTTTGATTCATTCAGGAGCCATTATATGTTGAGGAATCTCCTTTCAGTAAAAGCTCTGGAGATTGCATGCAGGCAAGGCTTTTCAAGGAGTGGCGAAAGGTCACAGGAATCCAGGCCCATTGGGGTCTGAAATGTGAGGTTCATGTGAGTTTTGGCTCTCAACTAGAGCTGAAAAGGCTTTAACAGCAAAATCATGTGAAATCCTGGCTGAGATTCCCAGTGCTCTGCAGAAAGCCACCCTCGGCCTAGATCTCAGTTTCCAAAGGCTCCTCTAATGCCTGGCCTTGGAAAATCCCAACACAATTCATGGCAAGAGTTCTCTGAGATAAGTTCCAGATCTCAGTCTCTAATGGCATCACACCAGAGTTCAAGCTGAGGTGGACCCAGTCATCTTTTCCAACCACCACACAAAAGACCACTATTCTAACAAAAACACTCCCACATGGCCCTTGTCTTCTTCCATACAGACACTCATCATAACATTCTGGCTGGGGGTTTGCATAGGGGCAGCAGTCTAAGATGGTGTGCAAAGTAAGCTCTCATGCCCATCATATGCCAAATGTCATGGTGGCCTGGACACCCTTCCTGAGAAACAGGATAGATAAAATGGGCCTCTACTTAATACCGCTCTGCTTCTCCAATTAGAGGCCTCCTGCCTGCCAGAGGTAGATTCTTTATGCGTACTGGACTCATGAAAAAACCCAAACACCTGTGTGCTAGTTCCTGGAGGGCTTGCAACAACTCATTTGACCCAGAGGATCCCTGTTCTTACTTCATAGTAGTCAGGAGCCTGACCAGAGGAAGGCAAGAGACTTCATCCAATATTACACTTCTTTTTCATTCTTTTAGATTTGGATGGACACATGGGATTTTTCTTGAGTTTCCTTGGGTGCCTAGAATGTAATTCACAGCCACACACAGGGCCAAGAGTCTGATTCAGACACAGCTTTTACAAAGCACTTTACCTGAAAGGCAGAGATTAGGCCTCTTCATTTCCATTTGAAACTGTTTTCTGGAGGATTCCCAAAAAAGTGCCTGAAGGCAAACACCTCCCTGATTTTCAGGGAAATAGAACAATAGGGAGAAAAGAAGCCTGGAGAAATAATTTTCTTTAATTGAACACTGTGGCACTGACAGCTCCTAATCATGCAACTTGGGTGGCTATCTATCCAAGCAGGGATTCTCCAGAGAGATCCTTACCAGTCACACTAATTTTTGACTTTTCTGAGTTGCTTGGCATTCCCTTCAGCAATCCACTCCGGGGCCATGTCACAAAGCTTGATGGTGGTACACATCTTGGACACAAAACCACAAACCCCTTCAGAGAGTGGCCGAAATTCAGGAAGAATACAGGAACTTAGGATCTTGGTAGGTGTTGCCCATCTGCAAGGCAAGGAGCAGTCCATTCATAAATTGGCCATGAGGAGTCCTGCAAAGATTTCCACTACACAGGATACATTCATGGCTGCATTCTTCTCTCTACTCTCTTTAACCACAAACCCAGTGGTATCCACTGACATAGAAAGACTCACTAGTTAACGGTCCATTTCAAACCACCAACAACAATTACAACAAAAACGTTTTTCATTCATGCTCTCAGAACATGAGACAAAACTACAAATTGAAAAACACACCCACTAAGACACACAAACCACCCCTGTATTTGGTCTGCATCTATCCACTCTGTCCTCTGACTGGTGGGTGAAAATATTTTCCTTAGCAGTGGCCTGTCCTTTCTCAGCTCTGGTCTCCTTGGCCATCTGTGTGTAGTTGTCAGGAGCCAGCAATGAGCCAATACTTCTTTCTCAGGAAAGGCCCCTGTCCAGATCATTCAAGGCATGTCCAGACCATGCAAAGCCCCTGGCTGCTTCACAGCTTATTATGGCTGCTGAGTTCTAACCCAGGCTCATTCCTGCAGCTTCTCAAAAATGAATCTTAATGCTTCTAGATAGTGGGATGTGGATATCGCACTGCATTTCTATTTCCTTCTCCATATCCTTCTTTTAATTTGTGGAACTTTTTCTCCTGGAAAGCCAGGGTGTCACCTATAGTCTCCCTTTTGGCCCCCTTTCAGCCTGTCTATCATTTCCACTTATCATCAGAAAATTTTGGACCCCAAATAAAACTTTAAAATTAAAGTCTCATGTAAGAGTGGAAAAACTGTTAAAATGAAGAGCTTGGGCCTAACAATACCCAAACACCCTTTTTCCAGAGACCTGGGCTCTGGATGATGCTCACATCAGAGGGTAGATGCCTCCCTCTCACCTGGGCTCCAGAGGCCTTTGCCGGCCCAAACCGCCTCCCTCAGGCTTATGAATAATCATCTAGGCCTTTCTGGGTGGGGCAACACTTTCTCATGCATAATCATCTAGGGGCCATACTTTCTCATACATAACCATCTAGGCCTTCCTGGGAGGGGAATGATTATTATGAATAATGTAATTTCTCTCAGCTGCTTTCAGGAGCAGGAGGTGGAGCTCTGCCTTGTGAATATTCAAAGCAGGGGCAAGTGGCAAGTAATTGCTCCCCTACCAGGCCTGGCCACCTCACAGCCTGGTTCCAGTGCAGGCTTCCAGTGGGAACCCTCCAGCAGCCAGATCCAGTCTCTCCTGCCCTTCCAAGGACTCAAGCTCTGCTCCAGGGCTTGAGGAACATGCACCAACTTTGTGATGCCTCAGGACACGGGAGTGACCAGGGACCCACACCAAGTTCAGGGAGACTGGAGAAGTTTGCCTCCCAGATGCACCCCTCTTGAGCAACCCGTAGGATGAGGACAGCCACCTGTCAAGATAAGGTGCTAGGCAAGGTGGGCTGCTGAGTTGGAGGTCCCAGAAAGACCCAAGGCCAACATTTGCTGCCATTAGAGAAGGGCTTTCTCAACATAAAGTATCTGTCCCTTCTCTCTCAGCATATGGTTACCTACATGTTATTATCGTTCTTTATAAAACTTTACTAATAGAGGCAAAAGTATTAATATACTATATAATATCATTTTCTTAAGTATGGAACCTGGAATTCCAGGATTAAGGTGTCACCAGGTTTAATTTATCTGAGGTCTTTTTTCCTGGGCTTGTAGATAGCCATTTCTGCTGTCTGCCTATGGTCTTCCTTCTATGCATGTCTGTGTTCTAAAGTGCTCTTCTTATAAGGACACTGGCCATATTGAATTAGGGCTCATCATAATGATCACATTTTAGCTCAGTTACCTCTTTAAAATATTGTTTCAGAACTTTTATTTATTTCTTTTAATGGGGTGCTAAAGATTGAACCCAGTGCCTCATATGTGCTAGGCAAGTGCTGTGCCACTGAGCTACAGCCCAAACACTTAATTCAGTTACCTCTTTAATCATATTATCTCTAAAAGCAACCATACTCTGAAGAACTCAGGTTTAAGATTTCAACTTATGATTTTTGAGAAACACTTCAACTCAAGGCTATGTATTATTACATCTTAGTTTACAACTTCAATCATATATGATCTGCCTTATGAAGAAAAACAGAAAAAAAAAAGTTTTGTCATATTTTGTCACTGCCTTATAAGGTCACAACCTTCCAGTCCATAATGTGAGTCCTTGTCATGTGCTGCTGGATAACTTCCATTAAGCTGTTAACATATATTCTGTTACTTGTAGCAACATATTTGAAATTTAAAAAAATAGTAAACTCTGTATCATTTTTAAATGTAAATGGCAATGACCACCAATGAAAAATGTTTTATGTAAAATACACATTTTTTCTTTTTATGGTAAAATGTCAACTTTTTATTTTATTAAAAATGTAAACATTTGAAACCAAAAAGAAAAAGGTAATTTTATGAACTCAGAATTTTTTCAAGCTGACAAAATCTTTCTCAGTTGTTCTAGTCCAGGCCCTTAGAGAAATAGTCCTGATATGCAATTAAACATGAAAAAAATTTATTTAGTCTTATTAGTTTCCTGTGTCTGCCATAATATAAAAAATGTAACTTATTGCTTAACCATGGTTCCCTTGCTGAGCTGCCAAATGCTGGCAGTTCCAGGTCCAAGGGGCCCTGGCCTGTGTGCCTTGTGTGCCAGGGGCAGTGCCAGTGGCCACTTGGGCATGGTCACCAGGGGCACACTATGGCCCAGCACTGGCATCGTCTTTCCCTGTGTTCCCGCACTGGTGGCAGCCCTCGCCACCTCCATTCTCTCCTGTTCAGGCGGGGCAACTGCTTGGCTGGCTGGCTCACCAAGGCAATCAGAAACTCCCTCTCTGCCACAGTCACAAGCATGTCCTCCTGAAAGCAAGCAGGAGACACTAGGGCACAAGCAGACATCAGCCACTCTTCCGGGCCTCCCCTGCTAGGGGGCGCCTGGAGCAAAATGGCTGTTATTCAATACATACTTGTTGAATGAATGGCTAGCAAATAATAAAAAATTACGTTTGCAACAATCATGTCTCCCTACTTGGAATGGGTCCATGACATTCCATACTTATCCCTCAGGTCTCATCTTGAATGTCACCTTATCTGGAAAACCTTCCTGGCATTACAATTCTGTATATAATTGGCACAGAGACTAAGTGCTGTGTTCCTAGATCTACCGTAGAAGGTGGTCTTCTGTTCTTAGCTTTATTATACAGCCACAATCCTTTGTAATTAGCTCTACAAAAATTTAACATCATTTCAACTAAGTAAGGTCTCATGCAATTCTGTCTCTTTAGTAGATACTTTTAAACTCAGATTAACATTTAATTCATATTAAGTTCAACATACTAACACTATTTATTAATTTCCCACAGGTTTAGAAAATACTTTTCAAATTGTGGATTTAAAAGTTCTGTGTCAAAATGATTTATTTATGGCCAGCTTTATGTGTTTTGAAGGCAGTTTCTCAAAATCTGTGCTGGTTTTCTATTTTTTTTTTCCTGGAACATCAGTAGCTGAATTCTCTAATAGGATTGAAATATTGAGTTCTCCTGAAATCCCTGTTTGGCCACTTCAACATACACTTACACTTCATTTGTAAAGCAGAAGAAAAGAGAGTTTAAATAAAATACAAGAACATATTCCATCCACCAACGAAAATACCCAGAAGGGCAAGTTGAGAATTCTTAAAAAAAATACTTAATTTTATAGTTTTCATTCTAAAATTTTCATTAATATTCTATATAAAAATATCTACAGGACGGTAAATAAAATTTTATTGTCCTAACACATCATATATTTTACCTTAACAGTATTATGTCTACAATAGCTCTGTTTGAAATACTGCTTATCCAACTTCATGAACTTCTCTGACAATGAGTTTGTCAGTCTTACTTATTATCTCCATAGTTCATATATTCTCTAAACTGTGACATGACATAATCTGCTTAGTTTCATGCCTGTGATAAAACATTTAAAAAGCATTTGGGAGCAAAAGTACATGTTCCAAACATTCCACTCGGCAGATCAGTTTTTTGAATTCAGAAAGATGCATTTTTTTTCCTTTTAAAAATTAAATTATCTAAGGAAATCCTAACATTTCTCTCCACTCTCCTTCACCTTATTCTCTCTCACTCACCTGAGACAGAAGGCCAAAAATTATTATCACTTTACAGAGATAACTAAATACTGCTGAATTAGTAAATAGCAACCAACAGACTTGGGCCACAAACTCAGTGCCAGTCATTAGGGGCACCCAATAATATGGTTTTAGTCAAGGCCAAAGATAGTTAGGTCTTAGTAAATGAGTTTTAGCAAAACAAAATCAAGGGGTTTTAGAGAAAGAAGCATTAAAAACAAAGGGAAAATACAGTTATAGACAATGTATTTTTAAAAAGTATTAATAACAAAAATTATTTTTAGGTAAGTCCCTTTTTTAAAATTTTTATTTATTTATTTTTAGTCATACATGACAGTAGAATGTATTTTGATATATAATACATACATGGAATGTACATAATCAATCATATGGTCTATTCTATTCTGCTGCCCTTTCTATCCTCCCTGCTTCTCCCCTCCTCTCCCATTCTTTCTCTCTATCCAATCTAATGTGACACACTTTTTTTCCCTTTTTCTCATTACAACACCATATACGTATTCTGTATAACAATGAGGTTCTCCTTCCATCTTCTGTGCAACTCCACTTCTCCCTCTTTTTCCCTCCCACCTATCTTCCCTATTTAGTGGTAGTCTTCTTCTCATCCTCTTCCTCCATATTCCATTTTGAGTCACCCCCCTTATATCAGAGAAGACATTTGGCATTTGTTTTTTAGGGATTGGCTAACTTCACTTAGCATAATCTGCTCTAATGCCATCCATTTGCCTGCAAATGCCATGATTTTATTATTTTTTTAGTGCTGAGTAATATTCCATTGTGTATAAATGCCACATTTTTTAATTCATTCATCTATTGAAGGGCATCTAGGTTGGTTCCACATTCTAGCTATTGTGAATTGTGCTGCTATAAACATTGATGTGGCTGTCCCTGTAGTATGCTCTTCTTAAGTCTTCTGGGTATAGTCCGAGAAGGAGAATAGCTGGGTCAAATGGTAGTTCCATTCCCAGCTTTCCAAGGACTCTCCATACTGCTTTCCAAATTGGCTGTACCAATTTGCAGTCCCACCAGCAATGTATAAGTGTACCTTTTTCCCTGCATCCTCGCCAGCACTTATTGTTGTTTGACTACATAATGGCTGCCATTCTTATTGGAGTGAGATGGTATCTTAGAGTAGTTTTAATTTGCACTTCTCTGATTGCTAGAGATGCTGAGCATTTTTCATGTATTTGTTGATTGATTGTATATCTTCTTCTGAGAAGTTTCTGTTCAAGTCACAAAAGTCAACTCAAAATGGATCAAGGAGCTAGGAATCAGACCAGAGACTCTGTGTCTAATAGAAGGTAAAGTTGGTCCTAATCTTCATCACATGGAGGCAGGCCCCAAATTTCTTAATAAGACACCTATAGCACAAGAGTTAAAACCAAGAATCAACAAATGGGATGAATTCAAACTAAAAAGTTTTTTCTCAGCAAGAGAAATAATATTCGAGGTGAATAGGGAGCCTACATTCTGGGAACAAATTTTTACCCCTCAAACAGATAAAGCTCTAATCTCTAGAGTATACAAAGAACTCAAAAAGTTAAACAACAAAAAAATAAATAACCCAATCCAAAAATGGACCAAGGACTTGAACAGAAACTTCTCAGAAGAGGATAGGTAAGTCACTTTTTAAAGGCAATTTGCTCAAAATAACCTAGTACTATGTAAAAAAAGTTCAAAGAGTTAACTGTTTGGTGAGAAAACAGACTCTGATACTTAGGTAAAGGATAACTTAAGACAATTTACAGAAAAACACCTAAATTCTAATTTTCAAAAAACATTCAAATCAGTTTTTATTTGACTTAATCATATTACTTTATGACTAGAACTAGATGGCAGGAAACAAAAATGATTTAAATATTTTTCTTATGAGCATGTACTTCATATTGCTTTGACTATTTTTAAGGTATCAAAATAAAATTATTCTGAATGAAATTAAATAATCAGGGACACACTTTTCAAGACTATTGAAATAAATTGAACATAACTGTTCTAAAATAACGTGGAGTACAGCTTTGAAGCACTAAGGTGATACAAGAGGCAAAAAGGACTGGAAAATGTTCAGGGCACATTAGCTAATGTGATTAGGTCATTTTATTTGTTTGCCACTTGGTGTTTATGGGTGTGACTCTCATATGCCAAATTCACAGTCAAACATTTCCTTACAAAATACTCTTGTCTGGTCCTTTTCTGACCAGCGACTGCAGTGTGATCATAGACACGGGATGGTGATGGTGGCCGGCCAGCCCCTGGTCACCCAGAGAAAGACACAATGGTTATGGCCACTGCTGCAGCTGTCATCCTTGTAATCTCCACCACCAAGATCTCCACCTCAATGTCTTGCAGCTCCAAGATCTAGGCCAGCATCTCTATGGTGACACAGAAGGGTTCACACAAGGCCATGACTCCAGGGCTGCTGGTGAGCCAAGAGGAAGGCAGGCAGTGGGAGGACAATAATATCCCATGGAAGGTAGAGCAGGCACTGCAGTGGGGTGACAGACCTCCCAGGGCAGGAGCCCCCCCTCCCTAAGCCACTGCTCCTCCTGTCCCTGTTTGCCTCCCACTGGACCTCCTCCTATTTCTCATTATTGATTGTCTTTATATTCAGATTATTTCCCATTATTTATTGTTTTTGTATTCAGATGTTGATGGTTATGTCAGTTTTATATTTCTTTATTTCTTTCTGAGTAAGGATTGGTCCAAATTATAATAGAAAACTCTGTTTATGCATACTCTTCTACTGCCTATCATCTCTCTTGGTTTGGGCTATGTAATAAAATTTGAATGGTCAATAGTTGGTGTGAAAATTTCTATTATTTTTCCTTGCTTACATTTTGGACTGTTATCCTCAAATCTACCTGGTTTTCTATAATTCACAGGATCTGAAGGATCATCTCCAAAGAATGAAGCTTCAGTCTTCAGTCTAGACCCGGAAGAGAGCATGGAGATAAGAAGAAAATCAAGAAATCTAATGGAGATAAACACTCACACACACACACACACACACACACACACACACACTTTTCATATTCATTTAAATATGAAGCTTGGATTTGTAGCTCAGTTGGTAGAGCTCTACCATATTTAAAAAAAATTTTTAAAAATAAAAAAGATATTGTACCCCTCTACTATGAAAAGTTTTAAATAAAATAAGTAAATATGTAGCACACCTGTTGCTGACAACATTTTTAAAAATTTTGTACTTTCCAACTGTGCATATTGTACACTTTTTGGAAATATGCTTAGTAATGCTATGTGTGATTTTTCTGGAGGTTGATATCTTTGCTTGCAGTAGATTCTCTGTAAAAGAATGGGCAATTATGTGCCTATTTCAAAAGTCTTCTCCTGTATACCCCCCAAAAAAGTTATATAGCTTTTATCTGCTATCTTAATTTTAGTAGTATTCTTTGATGTTAACACATTTTGTATGATTGTATTTTATAGCTGTATTAAATCATATAGTATTAAATATTAGATATGATTTAATAATGTTAATATGTTTAAACTCATCTTACTTTTTTTCTCAAAAAATTACAGATTCTTATGTTCAGTTTAATTTCATTCCCTATTCAGATGCAGAAAGTGGGGCTCAATTGCAGAATGTGTTGTACCTTTTAACACCTCATATATATATCCCATGTAACAAAAAAGGAAAAAGTAAAATAGCAATCCTAAAAAAAAATATGGCAGGAAAAAATAGTGAAAAATAGAGAAACTGTACAGAAATAAAACATTAACAAAAAACAGACATAATTAAAATTTGCCAAGAGAATGTGAATTTTCATGGTGGAAAAGATCACTAAATGACTCACTCAAAGGTTGAAAATAGAATAAAGACAAAGATAAATTTTTATTAACATTCTCTATTTGGGACTTAAATCTACTTTCTAAATATAGTAATATTGATACTTGGGTATATCCAAAGTAAAATTTTCACAGATCAAAAGTATGATTTGTAATTGACTACAGCTTGGTGTTCAGAGATACACAACATATTTTCAATATTCTCAGGAAAGTATCAAAAATACACTTTTATTCCAATTAAATTTTAATGAGCATATATAAGAATGACACTTCCCCCAAAGACAAAGGAAGACTAGATTGGAGTTGTGACCAACCTCATAATTTTATATTCTCTTGAACTAAGATCAGTTGCCTTTATTTCTATTCAAATGAACATTATCATAATTTGTCTTCTTCATTATCACAGAGAAAAAAAGAGAAACTCAGTATCATATCCTCCAACATTTCTTATATAATACCTTCTCGAATCTTATGAATGTATTTATTATGCTCAAAGCCAGTTACCTAATATTTTCTAAGTTGTTCAATGCAGTAAGCCTGGAGTTTTCCATAAGCATATTCATTTTGGCAGTTAAGTAACTTTGAGATTATTAATCACTCTGTTTGCATAAAAACAAATGAGCTTTAACTCATTTGTATATACTTATTACAAACATTTTCAAAATTACAGAGCAATTACATGAATTACTAAAACAGTAAGACATTACTAATTTAGTTTAATATGACACAACTATGTCATTATTCATATATCACAAAATAGACATTAGTGTTTGAAATTGTAATTAACTCCTAGTTGTAAAAATGCATGTAGTTCTAAATATATTTCATTATCTGAATTAATTCTATAATAATAATGATTTATCCTGCTATACTCAAGTTACTTACTATTATCATTCCTGGAAATAATAATGTTCAAAATTCATTGGCAAGTAAATATTTATAATACTCAACTTGGTAAAATCAAATAAGACATGAGAAGAGATATATTGGGTTAATTCCATTCATTTCAAGTATTTCTCTCAAAAAGATATATTTAAAAAAGCATTTGAGATTAAAAACTTTAGAAAAGATTAATTACTTTGCCTCTGTTGGGGCTTTTAGAAGAAATAATGTAATATATACTTTAAAAAGTCTCTACCTGTGGAGTTGCTGTTTTTGTTAACATCTTTTAAAAATATTTTTAATTGTAGATGGACACAATCATATTTATTTTATGTGGTGCTGAGTATTAAACCCAGTACGTCACATGTGGGAGGCACTCTACCAAATAACTACAGTCCTAGCCCTTTTTAATACATTTTTTAATATTACTTCAAAGGTAATAGTTTTGACAATTTCTAAGTCTAATAACTCAAAATTGACTGTATGCCTCAGCACCTCTCTAATTTATTCCGTACTTTTTAGGGGATCTTTTTTATGTCTCTACCATATTTCAATATTGCATTACTATCAATTAAAATTGTCATATCTGAAATTTGAGTGGGGCTTCATAGTTTACCAAACATATCAAATGTTTAAAATGATCATTCCATGAATCCTCAGAAAAGTATATTATTCCTCATTCATTGCTAAGAAAATAAATCACAATAAGAAGACTTAAGAGGACACAGCAGAAGATTCAAGACTTTAATAACAGACCTGCTAATATTAATTTTAGTAAAATGTCTTTTACTATCCAAGGTAAATGATTTACCTAGCCTTTTACGAAACTTGTTCATTTCTTGTCTCATACATGATACAAGGCAAACTGAAAACTTGGGACTTGGAGATTTTAGATCTCCTTTCTCTTCTTCCAATACACTGAAGTAAACAAAACTTAGTTTTACCCAAAACACTTCATCCTTAAACATGATCTCTCTCCATCAGTCCTATTTTGCCATACATTAGAAAAGTTATTTTCCCTGAAAAAGGTATCAAAACAGTTTTTTTTTTCCTTTCCAAGGTCTGGTTTGAGTTTCTTCCTGTAATTATGAACCTACCATGACTAATTTTTCCTGGTATCTGGACCACTATGTGTAATTCTAAAACCTTTGATGTTATTTATTTAACAATAGTAACTAGTTTTGTTTTGGTTTAGATTTAATATAATACTAAGTATTAGTCAAACTATAAAACAAGAGATAAATTTGTTGGAAAAAAATCAATTGCTCTAATCTCATTTAATCAAAGAGCTTCACAAAAGTAATAGCTACCCATCAAGTAGTAAATGTAGTTATATATGAATCACTACATTTTATAGTTCCGATGAGTAAGTATTATTAAAGTAAATTTTTAGCTTGAAGAAGTAACTAATACTTAGTTATTCTGCAATAAATTGTATGTAAGTCTCCAAACACATAATTAAACTTTCAAAATGATGTTATTGAGTTTATTTTAAATTTAGGAAAGATTAGTGACTTACTTGAGGAGATACATCTCAGTGGCATTAAATAGAAAAATATTCAAAAGACAGTTCTTCTGAGTCAAATCATTTGTAAAATAATCTTTCCTCTGTTTTAGAATTTATATGTGATTATTTTCAATTGTTTCAAATCTAATTCATAATTATTTACACTAATAAGAACGAAATTTTTTATTTCATTTAACCCTACAAACTAATGTAGCATTTCAAAATGTTCATCATTAGCCGAAAAAAAAAAAAAAAAAAACCACTCACTACATAAATATTTGCAGTGAATTAGTTTTGGGGAAGGCTGTGGTAATATATGTGGATTTCTAATTATCAAAAGAAATATTAATTTTAAGATTGAGGAAAAATTCCTTCAGCTTATTTCTTTTTAATACATTGACACAGGTTTTCTTGAAATTCAATACCTTCTAGAAAAGAAACTGATGCTGTATTAACATAGCAAATTTAATTCTACATATTAAAAAGCTTTGCCCTTAGATGATAATGCTCAGTATAAATAACTAATAATATTAAAATATAAGTTTAAAGCATGCATTTGTGCTATAACTAGTGGGATCAAACAAGTACTATCAGTCATAAAATATGGTTATCAGTTCTCAATAATGTTCTCCTTTAAAACTATTTTTCTCCACAAGTGATTAAAATAATGTTAGCTTTATCAGTCATCTTTGACAAATTTTAAGCAAATTTTAGTAGATTGGTAATGATAAATAATATGAATTTTCAGATATAATGAATTACCTCTGGAAATATCATGCACACTAAATTAATGCAGCATTGGTGGGTACTTATTATTAGGAGTTAGAGTTATCATTCACCTCTTTTCCTTTATGACTTAAGGAAATGTAATGCAAATTCCATCTATCAAATGAGAGATGGAATGCTTTTTCACCGCTAGCGAAAACTGAAATCATTGTACTGGAAATTTGCAATTAAGGTAAAGTGTGGAAAGAAATAGACTATTGAAACCCAGTTGCAAAAGAAGGACAGCAGAGAGTTCATAGAACTTTTCTGTGCATTTGTGAAACATTTAGTTCAGCTAGTTCTCTAAGAATAAAGCTCATGACAACTTGTCCATGTGATTCCAGCACTCTCTCTTGAGCTGACTGTAAATGAGGCAGCCCTTGGTGCTCATTGTGCTGGAAGCCATCCAATTCCATCCAGAAAGCTCATTTTAGTGTAAAGCTGCCCCCGCCTCATGTTAGTGTACAGAGAAACTATGTCACTAGTGACCTTATTAAGCAACTGAATCTACCACACTTTTATAGACTTTGCCTATCATTGGTTATTCTATTTTATTGAACCAATAAATACTCTTAAATATGTATGTAATTTTTTCTTTAAGAGAAGCCAATCTGTTATACACATAAAATTGAGGACAAAACAACTGCAGGATTGAAGAAATTTTAAAAATCTGAGTCATAGATGTTATCGAATCGCTGACCGATTCCATACAGAAACCCACATATCAACCTTGGGAGCACACTCCATACCTACTGTATGGTAGTAAGGAATCAAGGAAGGCAAATTTGGGAAATTGTGCTTTCACAGCTTATTGCCTTTCCTAAGATCCCTGGTAGTGAATTATAAGGTAATACACTATCTATTAAATTAATACAAATCAAGTTTGAATTTCTGTTTGCCTGAAACTCCAAATATGTTAAATAAAAATAAATATGGCTGGAAATACAAACCATGTCTCAATAATGATCCTAAATGTTAATGGCTTAAATTCACCAATTAAAAGACATAGGCTAGCAGACTGGATTAAAAAACAAAGATCCAACAATATTCTCCCTACAGGAGACTCATCTCATAAGAAAAGATATACACAGGCTGAAGGTTAAAGGATAGAAAAAAACATTAATATGCACATTGACTGTGGAAGCAAGCAGGGGTTTCCATCCTTGTATCAAATAAAGTAGACTTCAAACAAAAGTCAATCAAAAGGAATGAAGATGGACATTACATACTGCTCAAGGGAACCATATACCAATAAGACATAGCAATCATAAATGTATATTATTATGCCCCAAACAATGGTGCAGCTATGTTTATCAAACAAATTCTTCTCAAGTTCAAGAGTCAAATTGACCAGAGCACAATAATCTTGGGTGATTTTAACAGACCTCTCTCACCACTGGACACATCTTCAAAACAAAAGTTGAATAAAAAAACTATAGAACTCAATAATAAAATCAATAACTTAGACTTAACTGACATATATAGAATATTTCAACCTGCATCAAGTGGATACACTTTTTTTTTCTCAGCAGCACATAGATCTTTCTCTAAAATAGACCATATAATATCCCACAAAGCAACTCTTAGCAAATACAAAAAAAATAGAGATACTACCATGCATTTTATCAGATCATAATGGAGTGAAATTGGAAATGAATTACAAAATAAAAAATAAAATTTTCACCATCCTTTGGAGACTAAACAATATGCTACTGAAAGAACAATGGGTTACAGAAGACATCAAGAAGGAGATTAAAAAATTCTTAGGGGTAAATGAGAAGATAGACAAAACATATCGAAATCTCTTGGACACTATGAAAGCAATACTAAGAGGAAAATTAATTGCATGAAGTTAATTCCTTAAAAATAAAGTCAACAAATAAATGACCTCACACTATATTCTAAATCCCTAGGAAAAGAAGAACAAATCAGCAGCAAAAGCAGTATAAGGCAAGAAATAATTAAAATTAGAGCTGAAATCAAAACAAAAGGAGAAATTGAAAAATTGACAAAAAGTTAGTTTTTAAAAAACAAAATAAATAATATTGAAAGTCCCTTAGCTATGCTAATACAAAGAAGAGAGAAAACTCAAATTACTAGCACACATGATGAAAAAGCTAATATCACAAATGACACTACAGAAATACAGAGGATAATTAGAAATTATTTTGAAAACTTATACTCCAATAAAATAGAAGATACTGAAGGTATAGACAAATTTCTTCAGTCATACAATTTGCCCAGATTGAATCAGGAAGACATACACAACTTAAACAGACCAATATCAAGTGAGGAAACAGAACACACTATCAGAAGCTTACCAATCAAGAAAAGCCTAGGATCGGATGTATACTCAGCCAAGTTCTACAAGACCTTTAAAGAAGAACTCCTAAATACTATTTCAGGAAATAGAAAAAGAGGCAGCAACTTCCAAACTCATTCTATGAAGCCAATATGACTCTGATACCAAAACCAGGAAAAGACACATTAAAGAAAGAAAACTTCAGACCAATATCTCTAATGAACATAGATGCAAAAATTCTCAATAAAATTTAGCAAATCATATACAAAAACATATCGAAAAGATTGTGCACCATGATCAAATGGGATGCAGCCCATGGATGAAAGGTTGATTCAACATACAAAAATCAATAAATGTAATTCATCACATCAATAGACTCAAAAAAAAATCATATGATCACCTCAATAGATGCAGAAAAAGCACCTGACAAAATACAGCACCTTTACATGTTCAAAACACTAGGAAACCTAGGAATAACAGGAACATATCTCGACATCGAAAAAGCTATCTATCTATGGTAAGCCTCAGGCCAACTTCATTTTAAATAGAGAAAAATTCAAGGCATTTTTCTGTAAAAACTGGAATAAGACAGGAATGCCCTTTTTCACTACTTCTATACAACATAGTTCTTGAAACACTGGCCAGAGCAATTACACAGATGAGAGAATTAAAAGGATACACACAGGAAAAGAACAACTCAAACTGTCACTATTTATTCATGATATAATTCTATACATAGAAGACCCAAAAAGCTCCACCAGAAAACTTCTAGAAATACTAAATAAATTCAGCTAAGTAGCAGGATACAAAATCAACACTCATAAATCAAAGGCATTTCTGTATAACAGTAAAAAATCCTCTGAGAAAAAAATGAGGAAACTACCCCATTTACAATAACTTCAAAAAATAAGATACTTGGGAATCAACAACCAAAGAGATGAAAGATCTATACAATGCAAACTATAGGTCCCTAAAGAAAGAAATAAAAGAAGACCTTAGAAGATGGAAAGACCCACCTTGCTCTTGGATAAGAAGAATTAATATTATCAAATGACTATACTACCAAAAGCACTATACAGATTCAATGCAATTCCAATCAAAATCCCAATGGTATTCCTCATAGAAACAGAAAAAGTAATCGTGAAATTTATCTGGAAAAATAAGGGACCCAAAAAAGCTAAAGCAATCCTTAGCAAGAAAAGTGAAACATCACTATACCAGATGTTAAACTATACTACAGAGCAATAGTAACAAAAAAGCATGGTATCAGCACCAAAACAGACTGGTAGACCAATGATACAGAATAGAGGACACAGAGACTAACCCCCAAAATTACAATTATCTTACATTAGACAAAGGTGCCAAAAACATGCACTGGAGAAAAGACAGTAACAAATGGTGCTAGGAAAACTGGAAATCCATATGCAACAAAATGAAATTAAATCCCTCTCGCCTTGCATAAAAGTCAACTCAAAATGAATGAAGGACCTAGAAATTAAACCAGAGACTCTGTGTCTAATAGAAGAAAAAGAAGGCCTAATCTTCATCATGTGGTATTAAGCCCCAACTTACTTAATAAGATTTCTATAGCGCAATAATTAAAATCAGGAATCAATAAATTGGATGGAATCAAACTAAAAAGTTTCTTCTCAGCAAAAGAAACAATCTGTGAGGTGAACAGAGAACCTACATACTGAGAGCAAATTTTTACCCCCTCACACATCAGATAGAGCACTAATCTCTAGGGTATATAAAGAACTCAAAAAGCATTAAAAAAAAAAACCAATCAACAAATGGACCAAGGACCTGAAAAGACACTTCTAGAAAAGGATATAGAGTCAATCAACAAATATTTGAAAAATTCTAATCATCTCTAGCAATTAGAGAAATGCAAATCAAAACTACTCTTAGATATCATCTCACTCCAGTCCGAATGATAGCTATTATGAAGACAAACAACAACAGTGTTGGTGAGGATGTAGGGAAAAAGGGCACACTCATACATTACTGGTGGGACTAAAAATTGGTGCAGCCAATATGGAAAGCAGTATGGAGATTCCTTGGAAATCTGGGAATGGAGCCAGCATTTGACCCAGCTATCCCTCTTCTCGGTGTATACTCAAAGGACTTAAAAACAGCATCCTACAATGACACAGCCACAACAATGTTTATAGCAGCACAATTCACAATAGCTGAACTATGGAGCCAATCTAGATGCTCTTCAGTGGATAAATGGATAAAAGAAATGTGTCATGTATACACAATGGAATTTTACTCTTCAATAAAAGAGAATAAAATCATGGCATTTTCAGGTAAATGGATGGCGTTGGAGAACATAATGCTAAGTGAAGTTAGCAAATCCCAAAACAACAGATGCTGAATGTTCTCTCTGATATAAGAAGGCTAACTGATAGAGGGGTAGAGATGGGAAACATGGGAGGAATAGATGAAATCTAGATAGGGCAGCGGGTTGGGAGGGAAAAGAAGGGTCAGGGGACTAGCAAGGATGTTGGAATGTGATAGACATCATTATCCAAAGTAAATATATGAAGACACGAATTGGTGTCAACATACTTTATATACAACCAGAGATATGAAAATATGTGCTGTATATGTGTCATAAGAATTGTAATGCATTCTGCTGTCATTTATTTTTTTAAATCAATTTAAAAAACACTGGCAAAAAAGAAAAAGAAAATGAAAAAAATAAAAAATAAAGAAAAAAAGAAATGAGAGAGTATATGCTAAAAACCAAAATGAAAACTAACAATAAAACCCCAGAATGCTTCCAGTAATCATACTGTGGAAGTATTGCAATTTTGACTGATATGTATTATGGGACAAAAGAAATGAGCATTTATGAGACATGAAAATTAAATTATTCCCTCTATGCTTCCAAACCAGAGTTATCAATATGGAAGAAACAGTATTCAAAAAAATAAAGATGATAAATAGAAGCTCTACTCTCAATTAAGTATCAATATACACATGGAAGTATAAAGTTCATAAGCATGTATGTGTATACACACATAAAATATATACACACATATAAAGACACGATAAACATGTAAAATATATACATATATACACACATATAAAGATATAATAAGTAAATACTTACACATAGACATATTAAAGTATATCCTCAAATCCTCCCATCCCCCTCCTGTCTCTCCCAGGTCCAGTGGAACTGAAGGGTCCCTGAGTGCTGACAGAAGGATGCAGTAGTCACTGTGAGCCAGCATGCCTGGTGCAGTCAGCCAATGACTGCACCTCCTAGCAACCCTGGTGAGTGGTGCTGGTAGGTGGGTGAGAGGCCATAGGTCAGATTGGCCACTCCCCCCTGTAGACCCATGCTCCACTTCCAGTGGCTGAGAAAGTGAGTGTTGCATTTGTTAAAAATAATGTGTCTCTGGGCATTGGTCCCTAGATCCTCCCTCATACCATGGCAGGTGAACTGGTGCTTGTCTTGTATCTTCCTCTGATGTGGCTGGGACAGGAAGCTCCTTGCTTGCCTGCACAGGGTGAGTCAGAGTGCTGTCCGTCTACCCGTCTGTGACATGGGCAGATTTCTGGAGAGTGACCAGGATGCAATATTTCTATTTGTGTATTTATATAATCTAATATAGAAGAGTATTTAAAGCCACAATTAAATATCAAATTTTTTTCACTAAAATATATTTCTTCTTATACACATCAAATTTTGTCTCTTGTTATTATCCCATAGATTTCTTGTGTGCTAGATAAGCATTATGAACTTTCGTAGATTATTTTCACTTATATATCTTTTGCTAGTATACACAAACAATCCATGGTAAGGTTTTATTTACATTGAAGCTAATTATATCTGATCAATATATTAGTTTTTTGGGGGGATGCACTCAAGTAATTTTAAATGATACAGAAAATTAAACTCACACTGCCCTTAACATAACACTTTCTCTTCTGGTATTTAGTAAAAATGGATCACAAAACTGTTAAATTTGTGCTGTTCTGCTGACAGTAAAACTTAATGAATGCCCGTATGCTATCAAGTGCAAGTTAAAAGAGTAGAGCTAAAGAAATTTTTTTTTATTGTATGTGAAATGTGAGTATTTTAGAAAGTAAATTGGCTAAAAGCAATTTAATGAGGTACCTTCTAAATTGAGGTGATAAGAAGGCTTTGTAGTGCTGCAGTCCGGCTGGGTAAAATAACCGGGAGGTGATAAGCAACTTGAAGGTTGAAGCGGGAACTGCTTTA